>NC_069382.1:135790570-136097713 GCF_027475565.1 Acinonyx jubatus | reverse complement strand
CGCTTAACCAACTGAGCCAGGTGCTCCCAGATTACTTAATACATTTCATTAAATTTATTAATTTAATTTTATCTTATTGTGTGGGGGTTTGCAATATGTAAATAATGATTGAGGGGTTGGGGCGCCTGGGTGGCTCAGTCGGTTAAGCGGCCAACTTCAGCCCAGGTCATGATCTTGAGGTTTGTGAGCTCAAGCCCCTCACTGGGCTCTGTGCTGACAGCTCAGAGCCTGGAGCCTGCTTCAGATCCTGTGTCTCCCTCTCTCTCTGCCCCTCCCCTGCTTGTACTCTGTCTCTCTCTGTGTCTCAAAAATGAATAAAAACATTAAGAAAATTATTTTAAAGATTGAGGGGTTGGTTAAATAGTAAAGAGGAAAGTTTTGGTTTTTAGTTTTTCTCAAATAGTTGTAAATATTGTAATGGGGAGGAAACCCTAAAAGATAATGCAAACAATGGACACACAACAGACACAGTGAGCTAGTGAAAGACTTCCAAAGCCCAACCCCTATTTCCAAGCCCTACCCAGAGGACACACAGAAGCAGACAGCTGCCAATCTCTGCGCTTTTTATTGCTTTATGCATCCTGACCTCCTTAGATAGAAATTGGACTTAATTCCTGAATGCATTCCAAATGCTAAGGTTCATCATCCACAGACTCGCACATCACCTGATTTTTTTTATGACTTCCTAATATTCTTCCCTAGTCTCCGTGTACATCTCACTGTCATGGCCACTGGCTCATGGACTGGCCCCTAGGGATATTAGCTTTGAGCCTACAGATACTTCTGCTTTCCCCGAGGGAAACTAGACCCCTATTATTTCTCTCTTAACTCCAGCTAAGTGTATAGTTTTATTTCTCACCTGATCTGTGACTGCTATTTTTCTCACTCAGCCGTTTCACACGTTGAGTTCAACTTTTACCTGCACTGGAAATGCTGCCGAAACAATATTGTCACAGTGATGCTTTGACCCAACTCACACAATGTGTTTTATGTGCCACCTGGTAGCATCATCAAGAGCAGGAAGGGAAGGAAAACTAATACTAATTGAATTTCCATTATGTGTCAGGTACGCGTCTAAGCCCTTTCCCATGTGTTATTCATTTAATATAATTTATACAGTGGCTTACATCCGGGAGCCAGTCATCCTTCAGCCTGCATCAGTGCTTCCCAGGGGCTGGCTGTGGGCAAATTCAGTTTAATTAAATGCTTTCCTTCCATAAATGCCCTTTCTCCCACTCATCCTGCTTTATAGCCAGGTGACTCTCAAGTCCACCTCACCTGCCCCTGCTTGAGCCACTGCCATCCTCAGAATCCATTCTGGTCCCATCTCCCTGCTTCCCCTGTCTTTCCTGACACCAGTCTTTCTGCAGGGAAGCTCTGATCCCAGCCCCAAATTCAAGCCAGTTCTAAGTGAAATGCATCTATCTCCTCACGTGTTGATACTGACCCCACAGAGAGAGAGGGAGAAATAGTGATGAGAAACAAATTTCAAGCATTCCTACCATTTTTCTAAAATTGTGTCCAGCTGTTTTGAGTCAATGGCATCTATTAAGTGAACGCGATTCTCCCAACAGGATAAAAATGAGTAGATGTTACTTATCACACAATTCCTCAAAGCTTTTCTTCTCGACTTGACCTTACACATTTTCTTTCCGAGTGGCAAGAAGACTACTAAAAGATAAGTTTCTAAAATATGATAGAGCGTTCCTCAAAAGATTAGGGAGTAAAGATAAAATCAGAGATCAAAAAAAATGAATGAATAGAAATATGAGCAGCCCTGAGGAGATTTCTGTGAGCTGCTAAAGCAGAGTAAGGTTCTGATTCCTGTGTGCAAGCTTGTGCCTGGGGCGTGCGCGCGCGCGCGCACACACACACACACACACACCTCCCTGTTTACTCTTCTGTTACTCTTCAGAAATTGCATGTGTGGCCTCCATGTTTCACACATTGAATTCCCAAGCATAAAAGCTGTAAAAAAAAAAAAATCTTTTTTTGCAACAGGATTCCTGTATTAGGTGCTGAATGAGACTCTGTTTTAAAACAATTATGGCCCTGAGGAAAAAGGTGACAAGTTCCTAGAGACCTGTCAGATTTTGGGTCCAGTCACCTCTCCAAGTCTTGAAGTGTCAGGACAAGGCATTGTTCCTCCCCCTCTCACCCCTCAACCATGTAAGAGGAGAAATGGGAGCCAGAAACACAATCTTTTGGGGGATTAGAGTGTGTTACGAAAAGAACCGATTTCCTCTCTTCCTTCAGCTCCCTCTACTGGGAAGAAAGGACTTTTCCTGAGGAAGGGAGCCCCATAAGAATTCTGTGAGATTTAGGGTGATTGCTGGAAGAGGAGATTGATGTTTTTTGTTTGTTTGTTTGTTTTTGTTACATAGCTGCTTAGGAATGAGGCTGGCTCATCTGCCCAAGGCCACTCAAGCAAAGAAAATGGACCACTGGGAGCCTTGCTGAGAACCACAGCAGCATCAGGCCAAAGAGAACCTAAAAGAGAAATGCTAGCTGATGTCACCTGCTGCATGTCGGAATACGGATTCCTAAATATCCTTATTTATGATATAAAGGATTAGGATCTATTATTATATAATTATATATTATGATACATATATATATAGGATACTTAAGCAGTTTGTATCTTACACGTTAGACTATGTAGTAATAAAACATGTACATGCTTCATGAACATTCCTCTAGAACCGGTTTCCAGAAGAGGCTAATTCCAAAATAACTTCAGTAAGGACAACTAAGTAGGATCAATGCATCATTTTTTATGGTGATCATTCTGAAAGAAAACCCACTTAGATATACCTATCTTGTTGCACTGTTCAAAAGAATTGCTCTCATCCTTTATAGTCTCAGTTTACATGGATTGTCAGGTGACTGAAGTAGCTGTCTATGTAACTGCTCCACCAGTCATAAAGTCTTCCAATGGTGGATTTTCATGATTCCCTTTTGCCCTCTTGCTTTCATTTATTGACCAGAGGCAGTGATGTGTTGAGAAATGTTTAACAACTGGGTTTGGGGGGCAGGAGGGCACAACTGATTTGTGAAGGTGTGATCACACCTGACTAGTCCCATGGCTAATTTCAAGCTACCAATGTTACACCACTAAATGTGGGGTTGGGAAGAGATGAGCAGATCAGCTCTCAGGAGCCAGTGTGAGTCATCTCCAACACACCACTGGACAGGTAAATGTGCTAGTAAGATCTACTCAACCTGCGCTAGTTGGCTGAAAATGTTGCTGTGCTATTAATTGTTATTTTATGTGAAGTGTCCTTCCTCAAACAGTTGCAAATAGTATACAAAGAACAAATATAGTACTCAAGTACAAGCAAGAATGGGAATGAAAAGGAAATATAGAAAATGAAAAATGGTAGCTTTCCAAAGAAGTCCGGGCAGGTGAAGACCATAATGGTCCCTACCACAGCATGTCTTAAAGCACAAGCCTTTGGGTGCATTTGCCACTGCAGCTTATAAAGTACCTCAACCCTATAGGGTATTTGTAGAACTTTTCTTCCTTCGTACTAGGAGTTAGCACCCCAGCCCCGCCCAGAGACATGGTTCTTTACCCTTGGTAAAGTAAGTAGAACCAGGGCAGCCTGGGTGGCTCAGTCAGTTAAGCAGCGGACTTTGGCTCAGGTCATGATCTCACAGTTAGTGAGTTCAAGCCCTGTGTCGGGCTTTGTGCTGACAGCTTGGAGCCTGCTTCAGATTCTGTGTCTCCCTCTCTCTGCCCCTTCTCCACTCACTCTCTCTCTCTTTCTCAAAAATAAATTAACATTTTTTAAGAAAAAAGGAGAAAAAAACAGACTTGCAAAGTTGGTAGAGTTTATTTTCTAAAGAAGGAGTTGTGTCCATCAAGCTGATGGAAGAAGGGTGTGTTAGCAGCAAGCCACAGAAGTCCAGGGATCTTTTACTGCTAGTCGTTTCCAAAACAAGATTTTTACCAGGGCCTCTGAAATTTATACTCTGCATACACTCAAATTCTCAGCTGTAGCCCAAGTGGAGATAAAAATGACCATGGCCCAGTTAAGGTGCTCTTTCAGAAAATGAAATAAAAGATTATGACTAGCACTGTTCTTTCTTGGAGAAAAGCATCCAAAAATCATACTGTTTTCAATCAAAAACAAAAACAAGAAAAGAATTAACAGCGTGACCTCAATTTCATATCTGCATTAACAATTCAAGAAGAACAATTTTGCAATCATCTGTTAGTAGAAGATTTTGTCACTGGCCCAATTCAATTACATGTTGAACAGAGGCCAGGCCAATAATAATAATAATAATAATAATAAACACAGCAAAGAGTTTCTGATTTTTCACATGGAACTCTTATAGAAGACTCGCTTTGATTTTGATGTGCTACATTTACACGTCCCAATTACACCCGTATAAAGTTCAGTGAGCAGCGTGAGTTCAACCCAATTAACTGGCAACACGAAGACCTTTCACTCACTGGCCCATGCCTGCCCAGCTGCAATGATCCCATTTTGTAATAACTAGAAACTTAGTTTAGAGCTGAAGTTTAAAAGTCTCACTATTTTCCTGCTATATTAAAAAGAGGAAACGGCTATTATAATAGTTTAATTTAAAATCCATTCTCGGTATATATAATATAGTCTCTCATCACTAAAAGGATAGGTCAGGGTTATATAGTACCATACATAGTTACTCATATTTTGTCACGTGTCATAATCCACGCTCCTCTTTTTCATAGAAAGATGGGAAGAGAGAGAGAAACAGACAGAAAAAGAAAGTATCAAGATACGCCAACCTGGCTCAGGGGAATACACTCCTATTTAAAGAGTTTCTTCAGGCATGCAGACCAGCTGGAAGCAATCCCCAATGTGTGTCCGCAAATTGTTAATCCAATGTTGCACAGATTGACAAAGAAGAAACCTTTCCCTGGACCAGGGAAGCTAACCCCTTTGAGATGCCAGCAGGCAGAAGGTGACTTCAAAACTTAGGGCCCAACTGTGAACATGTTGAGAGTTGTATCTACCTTGGAAGTCACTTTCTGCTCGAGCATTTCCAACAACATTCCGTGTGAACCTGTTAAACAGCAAATGAGCAGCCGGGGACTCCAATGGTAAAGTGACATTCATCTTGGCCTAGCTCTATGGAACTGACCCCGTCTGGGGAAGGGATGACCACCAGACACTCAAGGAACTTCCATAATTGTCAGCTAAAATAGGGCAGCCCCAAGCAGGACCGGGCAGGAGGACTATTTTAAGGACTCCCTGAAGCACAGCTTCAAATGATGAGGCCCAGCTTTGTCACATTGGTCTGATAAAGAAGTACTTTTAAAGACCTTTGGCAGAAAAAACCCAGGCAGAGCAAACAAAGGGCTTGGATTCTGCAAATAGCAGCTGGAAGCACACTTCTAGGAACAGAGTGAATCCTTTCAGCCATTCTTATTCAAACTATCAGCCTGTCACTGTCGTTTTGGAATTGAAAAGTCTTTGCCTGCAAGGATCTGGCCTGCAGAGAGAAATTAATTTTGAGTAACTTGCCTCGGCAAGGTTAGTGGCAAGCAATGAGTCAATATATCAAGAACTGTTACAGATCAATAGGAAAAGGAACAGATGCCCTGATTGTTTTAACTGGGAAAAGAATGTGAAAGAGCAATTTTTTTATTGACATGGACTTGACAATGTTACATTAGTTTCAGGTGCACGATAGGGATTTAATAACTCTACACGCTATGATATGGCTACCCAAGAGAACGTGAAAGAGCAATTTTTATTTATTTTTATTTTTTTTAAGTTTATTTTTTTATTTTGAGTGAGACAGAGAGAGCGTGCAAGCAGGGGAGGGGCAGAGAGGGGGACAGAGGATCTGAAGCGGGGCCTGTGCAGAGAGCAGAGAGCATGATATGGGGCTCGAAGTCACAAACTGTGAGATCATGACCTGAGCCTAAGTCAGACGTTTAATCAACTGAGGCACCTGGGTGCCCCAAGAGCAATTTTTAAAAAATGAACATTTATTTATTTTTCAGAGAGAGACAGAGCACGAACAGGGGAGGGGAAGATAGAGAGGGAGACACGGATTCTGAAGCAGACTACAGGCTCTGAGCTGTCAGCACAGAGCCTGACATGGGGCTCAAACCCATGAACCGTGAGATCATGACCTGAGCCAAAGTCGGACACTTAACCAACTGAGCCACCCAGGCGTTAAGAGCAATTTTTAAAAGTAGAACTATAGTCATCAGTAAACATATGAAAAAAATAAAGGTCAACCCAAACAGTGAGCAAAGACATAAAAGATACCATTAACAAGATGTCAATGTTCACCTATTTGAAGAATTTTTTTCTTAATGATAGTGTAGGGCCAATGGCAGGAAAACAGACACTCTTGTGCATTAATGGATGCATTAAACATTTACTGAGCACATAACACATGCCAAGGACTATTCCAGATGCCAGAAATATAGTAATGGTCAAATCAAGCAAAATCTTAGTCTTCGTGGAGCTTATATTCTGTCAGAGAAATGAAATTCATAAATGATTAATTTCAGACAATGATAATCCTATAGAAAGTAAAACAGGATAATTGGATGAGAAGTTACAGAGAGAGGTCTATTCAAACAGATTGCGGAAGGCCTCTCAGAAGAGATAACATCTGAGTCATGATGGCAGTAAACATATGCTAAGAAAATGAAAAAATGAATGTGCATGTCTGAAATAGTTAATTGTAAAGATGTTAACTGCAATCTAGTTTATGATTGCAAGAAACTAGAAACAACGTAAAAGCACCACAGCTTTCTTTTTGTTCTTTGTCTCTATTAGATCACTCATGGAGAAAGCTAGAGTGGTGAGCAGTCCCATGGAAAGGCCTATGTGGCAAGGAACTGAGGCCTCCAGCCAATAGCCATATGAATGGGCTCGGAAGGGACCCTGTAGCCCCAGTGAGGCTTTCAAGTAACGGCAACTCTGTGACTGCAATGCTATGAGAGAGAGAACCTCAGCCAGAATACCCAGCTAAGCTATTCCCAAGTTCCTGAACCACAAAATCTGTGAGCTAATACAGGTTTGTTTTAAAATGCTAGTTTCTGGGACCCCTGTGTGACTCAGTTGGCTAAGCATCCAACTTCAGCTCAGCTCATGATTTCACTGTTCATGGGTTCAAGCCCCACATCGGGCTCTGAGCAGACAGCTCAGAGCCTGGAGCCTGCTTCGGATTCTTTGTCTCCTTCTCTATCTACCCTTCCCCCAATTGTGCTCTGTCTCTCAAAAATAAATAAAGATTAAAATGCTAGTTTCTTTAGGACAATTTATTACACAGAAGTAGCCAAATAATATACCTGGCCAGAATAATGTTTTTAGAAATTTGAATTTAAATGTTTTTAGAGGGGCATTTGGCTGGCTCAGTCAGTAGAGCATGCAACACTTGATCTCAGGATTATAAGTTCGAGCCCCATCTTGAGTGTAGAGATTACTTAAAAATTAAATCTTAAAAAAATAATTCAAAGTGTTTAGATTGGGAAAAATCTTTCACTTTGTCACAGACTCTACCACTACCTACCCTCGGCTTTTATGCAGTTCATAAAGGCATTTGAACGGAAAACACCTAAAAGACTCTCACCAGATATTCAAAGAGAGTTGGGTATTTTAGAGAATTGCCCCAAGCCATGTTTTTTTTTCTTTTTTTTTTAACTCATGCCAAAAAAAAAAAAAAAAGAGGTTTTGCTATTTTAAAAAAACATTGGGGAAAAGAAAGGCATATAGTAGTTAACTCCCACTTGAAGACTCACTCACGTGGCCATCTTAAAGGCTGTAGGACATCCTTCAGGAAAACATTCTGTTTAGCTGTCTTTAGTCTAGCATTTCCCAAAATGGAGTTACCCTTTCTTCTCTTGCACCTTCCATCCTTTATTGCATAAAGCTCTCATCACACCATGGAAACTTCAAGAAATGCTGTTCCAATTGCATTTCAGGGCTGCTAAAATCAGGAGGTTCGCAACATCATCCACAGTGGACTAACAGAGAGATGAATTCCAGTCTTGGCCTTTTTGTACATTTGAGTGAATATCTAGAGCCCTGCCTGACCTGCTGTCCTGGAAATCTGCCTCGCCTGCTTTTTCACTATAATCCATTGCAAACCTGGGTGCATAGGGGAGTCATTCTTTAAGCATTGAATTGCTACCATATTTTAAAATCTTGCCTAACTTCCCTCCACTATTAACTGACACCTAAAACAGGAATGCATGATTATTTCAATGTCCACTTTAAGAAAACAACAACAACAAAATTAAAATCAAAATAAGAGGGAAAAAAAGGAATAGATATCGACCCAATGTGGTTATTGGTTGTTTGGATGTTGATAACATAGTTATTCCCCCATTAATGAAGGTTATGGAAAACCTAATTAAAGTTTCCTACAAGTTTTTATCTGATGGAGATTCCTGAGAATTACCAGAAGCCTGGAAAACTCTAATAAACATGAACCCTTCTATTTATTTTAAATATATCCCATCCATAAGGATAGGAGAACATATTGACCACAGTTCAGAGCCACATCACATTAGAAATTCATTTCTTATAACAGGGCCTGGCCTGAGGGTTGACAGCAACAGAACAGACCTGGAGAAGGAAGATCTGAAAAGCCTTCCTGTGCAGTGTCAGCACGTGGTTACTGGCAGGTGCTGATCCCATTGGAAAACCTGTAGTGTAGTCCAACGAGGCGGCGAGAATTCATTCTCCCCAGAGTGGTACAACCACAACCTACTGGCAGAATTCTAGGCCAGCAACTGGTATGAGAAACAATATAGCGTAGTGCATTGCTGCTCAGAGTGTAGTCCCTGCCTCAACAGCATTGGCGTCATCTGGGAGATTGATACAAATGTAGAAGTTCAGGCCCATTGGGAATACCACTGGTTAGCTGGACTATGAAACTGATAATACTGGAAATTTGTAAAGATGCACTAAGCTGGGGAATATCTAAACACACACATGCATACACATACGGCTGCTAATAGCAATTGTAACATGTGTTGTCCATTAATGATGTTATCAAATTGTTTTTCAAAATAAGAAAGTGGGCTTGTACTTATTTCTCAACAACAGTAACAAAAAACTTGGAAAATTTGGTGGGTTTATGCAACAATCACTTAACATCATTCACAGTTTCTGCGGGTCAAGAATGTGGAGAGGGCTTGGGTAGGTGGTTCTATTTTAGCAACTTGCCCTGCTATGGTCAGATAAGTTCTAAGACTGGAAAGAACTATAGTCTTCCTCACTCACACATCTGGGCGGTCTCCTCTATCCCTATATGATGTCTCCACCTGGGATCTCCACCTTGGAGGCTTTAAGGTAGCAAGGAAGACAGTCATCTAATTCTATCAGAAATAAAAGTGGTATTTTGGTCTCTCTCATTTCTCATTTACTTCTGTACTTGTTTAGGATGCAGGCAGGAAACAGAGGGGATATTTCCTAGGGCCCCTTAGAGACTCAACACTTTGGAACGACTGTCCTCTCACACTTGGGGAATCTTCTCGCTTAGGGTCCTGTCTCACTTGGTGCCCTGCCGTGCTTACACCTGGTTATCCCCAGCCCCCTCAGTGCCTTAGTCTGGGCACGTTACTCCCTTCTCTTATGGGGCAACGCTGCGACCCCGGTCATGCCCTCGGCTATCTGCTCAGCCCCTGGTGGCACTCTGAATCCTGAGCGTCACACGTGGCTAGGAGATCTCCACCTTGCCGGGGACTCCAAAAGGAAAGCGTGGATGGATGAAGAGCAGTCTGGAGCATTTCCCCCAGGAAGAAAGATGAGGGGGTGCAGCACGGAGTGGCTTGTGACTCCAGTACAGTGAAGGGAAAAGAGCACTGCCTTCTTTACCCCTGCCTACCCAGTGTTCCAAAAGAAGGGAAATGTTTCCTCCCCTGATCAAAGGAAGGCTCGATTGTCAAGTTATGTGAAATCGGGTAGTATAGACTAACTAGTTCTTTCTGTGCTGTGACAATGTCAATACCCAGTGAGATGATGGGATCAATTGATATTGCATGAGTGATCTGTGTCTTCTGAATAGTGAAGTCATGCTGTGCTTATGGCCAGGCAGCAGGTACCCTGGGGAGAAGTAGAGGGAGTAAGCTTTTATCCAGGCCTGGGAGGAAGCTGCAGCCAACTGCAGCCTGAGAACAAGCATGTGAAGGCCCGCCTGCCTTGTAGGAGCTGTTTCTAGGAGCTGTGAGAGGAAGGACTGTGAGGTCTCTGCTGTTCGATTCCAGCAGCACAAGCCATCTCCAGCTTCCGGGGTATCAGTGAACATCTGGTGAGCAGTGGTGGGCTTGGATGTGAGAAGGAGGGCTGCACAACCCCGGACGGAACCTGCCTAGTGCCTAGTTCTCGCTCAAGGCAGCAGAAGTTGGCACTTGGCCATGCAGCCAGTAGCAGGAGCAGAGGCAGCAAGGTTTGAGTTTCCTCCCTGGTGGCGTATCTCCTGAGGCTCATCTTCACCAACTAAACACAGGAGGAGGAAGGTGAATGACACCTGAGACCATCAGTCCTTTGGTGCCGAAGGGAGAGACTGGGAAGAACTACTATGGCTCAAAAGAAGTATTACGGCATTAATCTGCTCCTATCTGTATACATAGGTGGCCTTTGTGAGGAAAAAGAAGGAAATGTATGGGCATTGCCAATTTCTATCTTCTGACAAAAAATGTCTTCCTCTTGTCCAAGTGTATTACTGGGTTGATTGTCCTCGTTTGAGGTTCTTCCTGAAGTTGACTCTGGGACAATATTCAAGTGTAAATAGATCAGTTAGGAAACCCTCGCAGAGCATAAAGAAGAGAGACCAGGAGAGAAGAAAGCCAATCACAAGGGCACGATCAAGCCAGTTTCTGTGGTAAGCAGCCGGGGCTTATTCCCACTGGAAGCCCTGGGAATCACTGTAGGACGCTTACCACAATTATCCCTTGAGGGGGCTGGGTGTTTTTTCCAGCAGCTCCCGTCAGTGACTGGTGGAAGGCAATTAATTCCCCTTTCCCAGGAGCAGGAACTCCCCTTTACTTCCCGCCTCCCCTGGCAGTCAGAAAGCCTTCAGGCAAAGAATCTATGATGCTAACGGTTAGAAGTCAGGCCTGGAGGTATAGAAATGGTGACCTTTCTATCACAAACTCAATTTCTGTCTTTCCAGATGGCTCTCACTTTCACCTTTATTTATACAAACACTCTTTCCTTAACCCCTATAATCCTTCTAAATCACTGAATACCTCCTTCTAGAACAGCCTGAGGCTCAGCTGTCTGCCTGATCTTTCAAGCAAATTTCCCTGCACTTCTTCCTCTGCTCACTCCCCTCCACAGTCCTTTCTTACCCCCTCTGACTCTTGGGATTCTGGAGTGCACCTGATTTGATATGGAAGATTGCTGGTGGAAATTTAGTTCCTTCACCAACATACGTATGCGAATAACCATTAGTAGCAACTAGGTAGCTACTTTGAAAATGACATTGCAAACTGTTTCCCCAGTGGGCTATTCAATTCATTCACTTGGTCGCATTTGCCAGCCATTTGGTAATTAATCAAAGAAGAAAGGTATTCCAGCCACCTAAGTATGCACAAACCTTTCCTTTTCATATTTACTTTAATTATAAATTACTTTCTTGCTATGAAACATCAGGCGATCACTTTTGTAAGTCCGATATGTAAAACCTCTGAATTCCCATTTCTTTGTACATAACTAAAAACTGAAACCTTTGCTTCAAATCTTGTTTGTTTGTTTTTTTCCTGGTGAAATCAATGATGTTATGTGTCCTGTGACTTTAGAGAGATAACACTGCTTATTCACATTAACTACTACATTTCAGTCAATATTTAAAGTATAAATGTCCACCCCACCTTGCTTTCCTCTAAGACTTCTTCCAGGGAAATGTTAATCAATGAAAAACAAAATACGTGCTCTTGGGGAAAGAAACAATTTATGCCCTTTTCAATACCTTAAGGACATAAAGCTCTCTATTGCTTTACTCCGAAATGTTAATGAAAGAGAGAGTGAGAGAGAGAAATTCTAGCACCTTTGAAGGAGAAAAGAGTTCCCAGTATAATGACAAGGCCTCAAAAGCCTAAACATAAACATTATTGGAGGCATTTACTTGGAAATCATTGAGAGGGTTTGTGATTGTTTTTGTTGTGCCTTTCAAAGTGCTCTCTAGAAAGATCTTGAAAGGAAAAGACCCCAAGATGTCTAATTTACATCTTAAAGAGAAAGTATTTTAATAGGACTTTTATGACAGTTACTTATAAAACACGTTTGTTTTGTCTGTTTTGTTTTGTTTTCATCTCATCATGTCTTGCTATAATGACCCAAATGCTCTTCTAAAAAGTACCCAATAGCACAGGGAACAGTTTGCACTCTCAGAGATCCCTACTGACGTGGGGAAGGAAGATTGTTGTTCTCAGATAAAGGGGAGAAAGTAACATATAAAGTAAAGGCTGAGTGCTTTTTCTCTTTTGTGACCCAAATGTCAGGAAGTGAAAGGTCTACAAACAATGTTAACTCATCTGTTCCTCTGTAATTTGATTGGGAAATGATTGATTTTCCATCTTCAATAAAACAAACTTGGAGCCTCTGTGAAATGACTATGACAATGAGGTCCATGGGGCCCCCACTTCTCAGGGCTTTTCGTTTTGAGGTTGCAAACTTAACGTTTTACCAATGTAGTATTTTCCACTGTTTTTGTTTTTTGTTTTTGTTTTTGTTTTTTTCAGGCTTGAAAGCTAGAAAATATATCAAAAACGGGAACAGCAAGAAAAAACACTTCCTTTCCCCCTGCCCCATCCTCCATATCACCTGTATTTGGGCCTAGGCCCACCCCCTGAGATAGGTCACTTCCATGTTTTTGAGTATTTTACGTACTTTTAGTGGCTTAGTCCTCATGACAATCCTTGTGGAATGCACTATCATCATCTGCGTTTTATAGATGAAGAAACAAAAGCACAAAGAAGTTAAGTAATTTTTCCCAAATCACAGTTAGTAAGAGATGGAACAGAGATTTGATCCTATGCAACCTGGTTCTGGAAATCGAACCTCCTACTAGTTGACTTCACCCAGGTTCATCAAGGGTCCTAGAAAGCAACTGTGAGGGAAGCAAAGTGGATTTGTCTTCATTTTTGTTTGTTTGTTTGTTTTTGTGCTGGATTTGTTCATTTATTGTTTCGGAGACATTTTTCTCAATGCCTCCTTCCCTTTTCCAGAGCTCCTTCATCTGAAGTCTAAAGTCTGCCCATCTCTTGTCAGAGCCCTAATCATTTATATATTTATATGTGGGTCTGGGTTTATACTTACATTTACAGTTACATAAGGCACATATATGAATATTATATATGTATATATTGCATCTACCGTATCTGAACTCAATTCAATAGCAGAGTGGATCTGACTCTGTCTACTCTGCATGAGAAAACCAAGCCATTTCTCATGCTTGAGTCTGACCACACAGCCACATAAATATGACAGCACTCTCAGCATATCACACATTGGAAAATATTCAGACTTTCTGAGCGTCTCATGCTATTTATCAAACCCAATACAAAATTTAAGTCTTTCACGTACATGTGTTTTCTAATATATCTGCCACATTTTTTGAAACATTTCAGCTGTTTCATATCACATGCCGCTTAGAAATAGGAAATTTTGCAATATGTTTTTGAAAATATGATATGCAGATATATTCTTATAATTCTATAAATGCAAGAATACAAGCCTTTAGAAAAAACTGGTGGCAATTCACCAATTCTTTGCTGAAGATATGTATGTAGGCTCATGCCATTGTCTTACCTACACTAATCACCAAATCTAGCTAGTAAGAATAGATTCTTCAGAGCTAGTGAACAAAGGAGCCAAGTTTCACAAATTGGAGAAAGGAATCTAAAGCAAAATAGTTGAGTTGGAGGAACAGAACTGGTAAACAAAAACTTAAAACAATCTTTCAAGAAAATTCTTTAAATCTAAAAAAGTATTGTTTTTAAAAAAAAAAAAACTATATATTTATGGGGCGCCTGGGTGACTCAGTGGGTTAAGCATCCAACTTTGGCTCAGGTCATGATCTCATAGTTCGTGAGTTCAAGCCCCAGGTCAGGCTCTGTGCTGACAGCTCAGAGCCTGGAGCCTGCTTTGAATTCTGTGTCTCCTTCTCTCTCTCTGCCCCGCCCCTGTTCATACTCTCTCTTTCTCTGTCTCTCAAAAATAAATAAACATTAAGACACTTTTTAAAAACTGCATATTTATAAGAAAAAAACCCTAATGTAGCAATTGACAGGCATCATGATCATATGGTTCTTAGGATAGTAAGAAAGGCCACGTTTCGTGCCCTTTTAAGAGTACTACATGGATTTCAAACACTTTTCATCATGAAATGTTTCCAGTGTTAGTGGTTTTGGTATGTTTTATTGCCTAGAGAAAGAACGTGGAGGTGTATTTTGGAAATAATGTAAATCTAGAATGGGGAGATATTGGTGATAAGTTTATTACAACTTGATATAACCGGGTTTCCAATGCTAGTGCAGGTTCTGCGGGGCGTGGGTTCCTTCTTACCTTCCACCTTCCTCTGCTGTAATTGCTTCAGCCACCAAAAAATGGTTAAGCTGAAAGATCTCTCAAACCCCCTCCTCCTTCAGAGGTTTATCAAAAGGATCTGCATTTGGCAACCCATATTCTAGACGTGCCTTTGAAAACAATTTATATGTTTGGCTCAAGAAGAATAATAAGCAGTACAGTCATTACTATTTACATTTGATAACAACAAAAAAAAATAGTTTGACTACCCTTATTTTCTTTTATTGTATTGGCCAGCTATTTCCATAAACTGATCAAAACCTGGCATTTAGAAAGTCAGGAGGATTTAGATGGGGGCGGGAAATCAACAATATTCTTTTTTCTCCTGCCATTGCTGGTTTAATGCCATGATTTTATTCTGACTAAATTATAAAACAAAGATATGATGGTTTTTTTAAAATATGGATATTAAAATTTAGCTTGGAATGTTATTATTATAAGATCTTTGTTAAATGAAAGAAATTAGTAGACCTGAAAAGGATGATCTGACTAATGATAGACAGTATTAGTCTATACTATTATTAGAGCTAATAGTATAACAGATTTGTCTCATTGTTTTAGGGTCTTTCTAAATCTTTAATGAAATCTTTCCCATGTCACACTCATAACAGTAGCAGTTGGAACCCCAAGCCTGGTTTTAAGTATGTGTTTCCACTGTTAAAGTTATTGTTCATTTCATCTTAAAGTAGGAATAATGTAGCACTCAGTTATTCCAGATGAAGATCACTCCTAAATAACCACTAGTGAGGACAATATAAGAATTTATATTCAACAATTCAATAAATAAATCCCAGTCTTAAGATAAATTGCAAAGACAGATCCTACTATGAACTAAATTCTGCCTCCCTTAAAAAATTCATATCTTGAAATCCTAACCTTCAGTGAAACTGCATTTGGAGATAGGGTCTTTACTGAAGTAATTAAGGTTAAATGTGGTCATAAGAGTAGTGTCATGATCACATAGGATTAGCACACTTGTAGAAGAGGAAGGGAAGTCAGATCTCTCTCTGTCATGTGAAGACACAGCAAGAAGGTGTTTGTCTATCAGGAAAAGAGTTCTCACCAAAAGTGAAGCAAACAGTGCCTTGATCTTGGACTTCCAGCCTCCAGAAACATGAGAAATGTTTCTATAGTTTAAGCCATCAAGTCTACAGCATTTCGTTATGGCAACCAGTCCTGACTAACTTAGACATATGTTGAGAGAAGAAATTCAATGTTTATAAGGTAGGATAAGGGAAGAATACTTCATTAGGTGATGGGTAATGTGCTTTTTAGTGTCTTTTTGCAGTTATTGTTTGCTTGTTTGTTTCTCAGAAGTGGAGATACCCAACATGGTTGGAGAACGGTTTATTCAATGAAGGGCAAAAAGCTAGGGTGTCCTTGGCATATAATCCTTTATAGGATTTCGTATATTTCTTCAGGAGCCAAACTTGAGCTTCTGACCTTTAGCTTAACAAATAAGTTTATATTCTTCTTTATATCAGCCAGTGATACCTGCCCATGTTTCCATGACCCGGCTAAAATTACTATCTATCCCTTTCCAATTCCCCTGCAGGACCTGTTGAAGGAGTTAAGAACACTATAAATGTACAGATCTCAGGAGATTGGTTAAAGATAGGAAAAGTAAGTCCATGTGAACACTGCTGTTGTTTGAGGCTTGATGTCAGTTTCATTTTTATCTGCCCAAGTGGGAGTACAATAAAAATGTTCTGGAAAAAAAAAATATTGTTTGTTTCTTCTCATAAGAGTCATAGCAGACAAAATAGCTGGGTGAGAGCTGAAAGAGTCATTGCAGAATCACAAAGATAGAAATAGATTAAGTAACAAACATATGCTGTGAATAACATTTCTGGAACACACACTATGCAATGTGTACTCTGGGGAGCATAACGAAGTAGATCTGACCCTGCATGTGGTGTAGATGATGTCATGAAACAACACAGCACAAAATCAATCAACTTGTATTTACTCAACCCTAACCGTGCTTGAGGCATCATACTTGATGCTGCGGCATATACTCAATTTTTCTATATGCAAGGAATGAATAAACCAATTGGAGAAAGTCTGCACATACATACATGTTAGCAATAGAAAATAACTATATGTTGACTGGAAATGTGTTAGACTTACATGAAGACAATAGTTCTTACCTCACAGCCTTTTGGGGGTCATGAGTGAGGAGTAAATGGAAAGCAAAATACTTAAAAGCTCCAGAAAAACTTGGGTTTGATTTCCTGCTCTGCTGCTTATGAGATAGTCTTGAGCAGATACAATATCCACAGGAAGGGATGATACCAGTAGCTTCACATGATTATTGAGAGCATTAAATAAGATTAGCCACATACAAGTGTTTAACACAATGCATGACATTTAGTAAGCACACGGTAAATGTTATTTAATTCATTATACATATTTAAAGTGCCCAATACTGGGTCTGATTTGTGCAGGTGCTAAGAAAATAATTTTTTATTTTTTCCATAAGTGTCAAAGGAAGATCATCAACAAGGAAGAACATGCACAACAGATGTGTAATTAGGAAAATGAAAGGGAAAGCAAAGGAATAGGGGCATCATCTTATCTAACCTGAGCTACAGACAGACATACCCACAGTCAAATAGCTCTAGAGGAGTGGTCCCCAAAGGATGCCACTCAGGAGTCTTGCAGGGTTTGACGTGACTGAACCCAGAAGGAAATCCTGTTGGCGGTAACCAGAATAGAATAGCTCTGCCCACCATTACTGCTACCTTATTTTGTCCTGGATTGCTGAGGCAGCCTTGCATCTGGTTTTTCACCCTCTCCCCTTGTCCCCTATACTCTGTTCCCAGGTAGCCAGAGTAATTCTTTTTGTTGCTGTTGTTTAATTTTTAATGTTTGTTTGTTTGTTTGTTTATATTTAATGTTTATTTCTTTTTGAAGGAGAGAGAGACGGAGGGGGAGTGGGGGAGGGGGAGGGAGAGAGGGAGACAGTATCTGAAGCAGGCTCTAGGCTCTGGGCTGTCAGCACAGAGTCAGACTTGGGGCTCGAACTGTGAGACCATGACCTGAGCTGAAGGCAGATGCTTAACCGACTGAGCCACCCAGGCACCCCTAATGTTTATTTATTTTTGAGAGAGAGAGAGAGAGAGACAGAGTGTAGTGGGGAAGGGGCAGAGAGAGAGGACACAGCATTCGAAGCAGGCTCCAACCTCCACACTGTCAGCACAGAGCCTGATGTGGGGCTCGAACTCATGAACTGTGAGCCAAAGTCAAACGCTTAACTGACGGAGCCACCCAGGTGCCCTGCCATTGTAATTCTCTTATGATGTGCATCAGATCATGTCACTCTGCTGATTAAAACCCTATCACAGTTTACAATTTCACTCATTGTAATGACAGCCTTGTAATGTCTTAGGGACACTCATAATCGGCTCCCTGACCCTGCAGGGAGGGTCTTTTTGGTTCCTGACCTCATAGCCTTTCACTCTCCCGCTCTGTGGCAGCTCCAGTAGCCTCCTTGCTGTTTGTTGAACATATCAAGTAGCTCTTTGCCTTAAGACTCTTGCACTCGCTGTTCCCTACCTGGATCTATTGTCACCAGATAACTCCCTCTTCTCCTTCAAGCCTTTGCTCAAAACTCAACTTCTCAATGATGCTTACCTCATTTAAAATTGCAACCTATTGGGGCGCCTGGGTGGCTCAGTCGGTTAAGCGGCCGGCTTCGGCTCAGGTCATGATTTCACGGTCCGTGGGTTCGAGCCCCGTGTCGGGCTCTGTGCTGACAGCTCAGAGCCTGGAGCCTGTTTCAGATTCTGTGTCTCCCTCTCTCTGACCCTCCCCCGTTCATGCTCTGTCTCTCTCTGTCTCAAAAATAAATAAATGTTAAAAAAAATTAAAATTGCAACCTATTGAAACAAAAACAAAAATTAACTATTGGGACTACATCAAAATAAAAAGCTTCTGCACAACAAAATAAACAATCAATAAAACTAAAAGGCAACCTACAGAATGGAAGAAGGTATTTGCAAATGACATATGCAATAAAGGGTTAGTATCCAAAACTTATACAGAACTTATCCAATTAAGCACTCAAAAAACAAATACTCCAGTTAAAAAATGGGCAGAAGATATGAATAGACATTTTTCCTGAGAAGACAGAGGGATGGCCAACAGACACATGTAAAGATGCTCAACATCACTCATCATCAGGGAGATGCAAATCAAAACGACAATGAGGTACCACCTCACATCTGTCAGAATGGCTAAAATCAACAACACAAGAAACAACAGGTGTTGGCAAGGATGTGGAGAAAGGGGAACCCTCTTGCACAGTCGATGGAAATGCAAACTTGTGCAGCCACTGTGGAAAGCAGTATGGAGGTTCTCAAAAAAGTTAAAATAGAATTACCCTATAATCCAGCAATCACATTGACCCAAAGAATACAAAAATACTAATTCAAAGGGATACATGCACCCCTGTGTTTATAGCAGCATTATCTACAATAGCCAAATTATGAAAACAGCCCGTATCCATAGGCTGATGAATGGATAAAGAATAGGTAATGGGGATTAAGGAGTGTACTTGTGATGAACACCAGGTGATATATGGAAGGATTCAATCACTGTATTGTACAACTGAAACTAATATTACATTGTATGCTAACTGGAATTTAAATAAAAACTTAAAAAAATTAAAAAAATAAAATTGCAACTTCTCTCCCATTCCCTCCTCAGCACTACTGAAATTTTCCTTGTCTTGCTATATTTTTAATTTTTCCATAGCAGTTATCAACTATTTCATTTACTTATTTTTTATGGTTATTGTCCATTTTGTTTTCCCCCAGTAGAATGTAACTCTCTGCATTCACAAGGATTTGTGCTTGTTTTATTAACAGATTTGTTCATAGATCTAAAGGAGTATCGGGCAAATAAGGAGCATTCAAAGATTATTTACTGAATGACTGACTGATCTACTGCTAATATATACAAATATATTAATGTTATGTTATATACTATATATTAATATGTTAGTAATATGTCACTACTAATTCTTTCTTTAAATATTTTTTAAAGTTTGTCTATTTTGAGAGAGAGAGACAGAGAGAGAGAGACAGAGTGAGTGGGGGAGGGGAAGGGAGAAAGGGAGAAAGAGATCTTAAGCAGGGTCCATGCTGCCAGTGCAGAGCCTGAAGCAGAGCTTGAATTCATGAACCTTGAGATCATGACCTGAGCTGAAACCGAGAGTCAGGTGCTTAATGGACTGAGCCACCCAGGCGCCCCTATCACTACTAATTCTAATATGTCCACCACCTTTAATTCTAATATACTATGGTAGAGTTACTAGTAATACTAGTAATTATCAAGTAGAATTACTAATAATATAGAATTACTTATAATTTTAATCTACTGATAATTCTAATATGTTACTAATATAATAAGACAGGTAAGGGTTTGAAGTAGCACAGGGTTTCACACGGAAGAGGCACAGCCCCTTGAAGTGTATATCATTGCAAGAGAGAATCAGTCCTGGGTAGGCCTGGCTAGAACACTCAGGAGGTATCAGAAGACACAGAAGCAGAGAAAGGACAAAGAATCCTATGGGTCTTCTCGATGGAGACTGCCAGGGAAGCCATTTGGGGATGCAGTGGGCGTATCCTAATCATCAAACTAATGCTGTGAACCAGGTTGTTAGGTAGAAGACTTAAATCAGCCTCAACTAGCAAGTCTTTAAAAAAGATCTATGGATCTGACAGATTATGTGATAAATCATTACTGTCTGGATATAAACTTTCCAGAAATTTAGTGACAAAGGCACAGAGAACAACTACCTCCACTGTGCTCCACAAGAAGCATAGTTCATAGAGTCAACATATTCATCTTCATTAGGTGTGTCGATAGGCATCTTTAGAGAGAGACCCAAGGAATGCCCCTGACCCTGTGTGCCCCCTGGCCCCTGATACAGGGGAATTGCTTTTCTTTCATGTCTTCCCCCTCCCCCAACCCCAATCTACCATGGCATGGATATGCATTCCCTTCATATTCAAGCAGCAAATCTTTCCCACATCTTCCCCAGACACATTATTTATCATGTTCCGTTTCTACCTAAAGTGTGGAATGTATATTTTCTCATACAAAGGAAAGGTCTGTTTCCAACAATTTGTTTCAAGGGGCCACAGGGGAGAATAGGTGTTTTGTCACATAACTAGATGTGAAATATGGGTTTTTCTTTTGGAAATTTACTGAGTGACAGACTCTCTCTCTCGCTCTCGCTCTCTCTCTCTCTGTCTCCTTTGTTTTGTCTTCTTTCAAATTTCTCTTGGTTACCCAAAATCTTGTGAGCAAAATAAAGCATCTATCTACAGCTTAGCAATGGAATTTACTGGTAGGCCACCTCTTTCTCAATTCCAAGAAACTTTTTTTTTGTTTTTTTTTTTGGTTTTTGTTTTTCCATTTCAATCCAATAGAACACTGAATTCCATTCAGTTTTCTTCTTTTGGGAGGAAAATCTCTATTTAAACACAGGAAAGTAATACATTGTTTTTACCACATACTAAGTACTGCATAAATATAAATCAGAGATGGCTGTTTTTGTAATAGCAGAAACTTGTCTGAAAGGAGGAAAGCTTACAATAAAGGTCTGCATGCAAAACAACAGCAAAGCATCTTAGTCTGTTAGAATAGTGATCTCTGTGTTTAAAAGGTGTGTGTTAATGCAGGAGGTGGTTTATGAGAAATGACTTTCCATTAGTTTCAGTTACTATGTAACGACTATGAGCATTGTCACCTTGCTCTGTCATTCCAGAATGGTGTCACTGCATGTTCCCTTACCTTAAAAAACAAACAACAACAAAACTGTGGCCTTTTTCCCAGATCAAGGTCCAGGCAAGCCACATCAGTTTAGGCGGTTGGGGGGGGGGGGGGAGGATTATTGCTCATTTCTTTCAGCTGAAACCATCTTTATAAAGATCGAGAATCACAAAACCATCTGAAAAATGTTTTGAGATTGATGGGATATCAACAATCAATACATTTTCTTATCAAAAACATCAGGTAAGATGGCTTGCCAACTATGGAACACAGACCGTGGACTGAGAACTAGTGAGAAAAATGTCAGGAAGCGTTAATAAAAATTCAGCTCTTTCGATCACTGAGTATGGGCTGTGTGGCATACTCACATCTCATCTATGAAATGGCCATCAACCTCCATAGAGTATGCCTCAGTCACGCGGAAAGACATAATCTGACCTGACTCTAGCCGATGAAATGTTTTGGGTTCTGCTGTTTTATCCCTGAGCTCTGAGATGTAGGCAGTCACGCTTAGAGAAATAAACTCCCAAAAGCTTCAAAAATAAATCCGACTTGATGAAGGACTCATGCCACAATGGCCCTACTAGGAGCCACTGCGTGTTTGAGCCACACAATCTTGAATTTGTTCAGATCCCATGTGCTTCATAGATGTTTAGAATTTCTGGCGATGTCTGAAATGGACCTAACAGTAGATCTTTCACTGACTCTAGAGTGGAAGAAAATGAAACATTCCTTCCAGGTTTGGTCTGAGGAAACCTCTTTTAATAAGAGATGAAGTAAGGAAGGTTTCAATTTTATCTTGAGACTACTTGGGGTTACCCTGTTTATTCTTAAAGGGTTCTGTCAGAACACAACTTTTCCTACTTCACATTGTATGGCCATGTGAGCCTTCAAATATTTGCTTTTTAAGGTCTGGGGTGGAAGAAGATGAGAATCAGCCCTGTTATCTTGCCCTGGCATTCCCCAGAATGCTGGAAGATGGTGACATGTGGCCCTGACATTAACAAATAATATCTAAAATATGCTTCTGCTACTAAAAATAGTCCTGCCAGATGGCTGGCATCAGGAAGAACACGCCAAGGAATCATTTCCATACTTTGTAGTTAAAAACTTGTTTTTTTTTTAAACGGGGACTTTGAAGGTAAAGGGGAGCCTTAGTGAAAGTGGTTGAGATTGAATGACTTTACTCGTACTGCTTGCTCTAAGAATGCTCTTCAACGCATATCATCCTTAGATCTAACCCAACCTCTACCCCAAACACTATAACACTTTGTTATAACGAGTCCCGGGGCCAGACACAAGTCTTCAGGGCGGGCTTTGGTTCCAGTAATGAATATTATCTCTGCAAAGAGAAAATATAGATTGCATTGCAGACTGTAATGATCAATGGCAGAGTCCACATCACATCCCAAATCCTCACTGGGATAGAAAATAAAGTCTGTCTGACCTGATATAGCTTGCTTTCATGACCTGGACTCAGAATCAAGTTCAGCTGTGTAGTGGTATGAGGCAGAAAAACAAAGTCACTGTACTATTCAGTTCATCACTGATACAGACTTGACTTTAGTTAGAGATGTTAGGCATATGAAGGGCCTGAGTCCCCACCTGGAAGACTCAGGAGTGTTAAGCACCGCTTCAGAAAAAAACTTCTGCCATGGCATTTTAGGTCTATGAACCCTAGAACTGTTGCTATGCCAAGTTTATCAAGCTCGCACCACTTTCCACCCACTTCAGTCCATGCTTCTGTACTGTCCTTTTTAATTTTTTTTTAACATTTATTCATTTTTGAGACAGAGAGACAGAGAGAGATACAGAGACAGAGCATGAGCAGGGGAGGGGCAGAGAGAGAGGGAGACACAGAATCAGAAGCAGGCTCCAGGCTCTGTGTTATCAGCACAGAGCCCCTCACAGGGCTTCAACCCATGAACCGTGAGCTCATGACCTGAGCCTAAGTTGAACACTTAACCACCTGGGCCACCCAGGCGCCCCATCTTTCTGTACTTTCAAGTAATGTCCAAAGACCTGAGAGAGAGAGATTTAAGCTCCACCCACACATGAGCCTGATCTGGCTGGCTGGTCTTTCATTCCTAAAACTCTCCGTCTGCGCGATTCATCTAGCACAGAGTGCTGCAGTGCTGCCTTGCTTAACCATTTACTTGTATCTTATTTACTCATTACCTTCCCCAGTGAGTCTGAGACACTGACAAGTGTGGAGCCAGACGTTGGATTATGTTGATACTTCCCCCTCCCCCCCGTCCTACATTTCAAGTGCATTGCTGTGAAACAAACCACTGTATTGAATAGGACTGTATTCCTTTATAGGGAAAAATGCCTGAAGACAAACTGGTTCTGTGACACCAGAATGTTACATTCTAGCCCCATGGGCAAATTTTTTGAAAAGAGTCCACACCGTAACAAACATTTCCTTCAAGGAGCAATTGAAAAACCAAATCTCAACAGACCACACTGTCTCACTAATGGGCTAAAGAAAACACAATGGTGGTATTTCTAAAATTGTTTGACATGGGAATAATATTATCGTTTTGGATGGTACTACTTTATTTCCCACTTCTAATCATTTAGAGTTTATATCCCTCATTTGTAAAGGGTTGATGAAATGTTTAATAAGCAAAGACTAATTTTAAAAAGGCTTTGCTGACTCAGTTCTATGTAAAGATAGGTTCTAAAAACAAGGAATTATATTCTATTTAATTATTTTTAAATCTTTATTTATTTTTGAGAAAGAGAAAGATAGTGCAAGCGGGGGAGGGGCAGAGAAAGAGGGAGGCACAGAATCCAAAACAGGCTCCCGGCTCTGAGCTGTCAGCACAGAGCCCGCCCGACGGGGGCCTCGAACGCTTAACCAACAGAGCCACTCAGGCGCCCCAGGAATTATATTTTATAAAAGACCCACTGAGACTGTCCTTTTTATTAGGAAACCATTTGTAAATTGACCACATACTACAAACTCTCTGTCTCCTTGGTCTGATGCGTGGTGCCAAGTTTAGTGACATGCAGCATATGGAAAGGCACGCACCGTGCCTGGGTAGTCATAGTGCCTCCTGGCTGCTGCTGGTCTGGAAGGTGAGCCACACAAGCATGCAAGGGCTCTGCCCCAGGAATAAGTATATTCCTGAATTGTGAGGAGAAACAAGAGAGCACGTCCGTCCTACATCCTACGTTCTCCTACATTCTCTCCAAGTCCTGGGTAGAGCTGTTAAGGCTAGCCTTTGCCTCCGAGGATGGAGATGAATGTCAGTGCTGCTGTCACACATTGTGGCAGCCAGAGACTGAAAGAATCTAATGACAGTTAATCTGCTGCTGCCTAAAACAGGGCCTCAGTTTACTAAGAGCCTCCCAGGCTTGAAGATGTTAAGTTAACGCAAGGCAATTACATTCTCATGGTCAGCATGTGATCTTGCTCTGGTTTTTCATATATGCAGAAACTTTTAAGCCCAGAGTCCTGATAAATACTCCACCTCTTACACACACACACACACACACACACACACACACACACACACACGCCAGCCTCTTTCACTATCTATCCACACACACTGACCATCATTTTCTTTTATCTTGAGACCCCACAGAATCAAGCAAGTCTTAGATTGTCCTTTGAAGCAGATTTTCATTTCACAAAAAGCATTATTCAAATGCATGGATGCTCTTTTATGGCGTGTTGCCCCAAAGGTCTTGGCATTTGGTTGGTATGGTTACCTCCAGCAAATGCAGCCCAGTAAGTGTAAAATTTCTACTAAAATAACTGATAATAAATTGTCTGTTGTTTTCCATTGGAAAGGCCTCTTACAGACATAGGAAGCTTCACCAAGTCAATAATATGCACTGATTCTTGGACAAAACGTCATGCCCCGTTATACGAATTAGCATCACTGAGCTTGTTCTAGGTAGTATGCCTAGGCTTTTGCAAATTATTTTTATTTAATCCTCCCAACAATCCTGGGATTTATGTATTACTCCAACTTTTGCCAAGAAAAATGGAGGCTACATAGGTAATGGGTAGTAGTATCAATTCGAATTCAGGTCTTCTGAACATAACTTCAGAATTTTCAAAACAATGTCAAGGTATCTCTCATTTACTTAGCTCCCCAAACTCTACAACAAAATGCCATCAGTTTCAAAGTTAAGTACCATTCAATAAAGGATGGGGCTCTCTAGACAGAAAAGAGAATATATTTACTTCATCAGTTTAAATCCCAGGATGTCCTCTTTGCTTGTAGCCAAAGTTAAACTGAAGTGTATTCAAGTTGCATGCTTAAAATATAAAAATAAGGTTGGTGTTCAGTAATTTTTTAAAGACAGTTAAACTAATAACCCACGCTTCCTGTAAAAGTAATGAGAAATGTCCTACTCGTTTCCTGCCCTCATTTCTATCCTATTAACCTTGGTTCAGATAGAGATCGGAAGAAAAGCATACTCTTGTGTCCTGCACAAACATCTAGCTCATGTGAGGACTGTAGGCTCCACTAGGACAGAAAACTGAAGTGTCTAAGGGAAGCTAAAAAGAAAGAATTGTGCTTCCATTGCATTTCCCCAGAGCGAGCCACAATCCCACTTCCTCGGAAGAGGAGGGGTTACTCATTAAATCATTTGCTTCATATCTCGGTTTCTAATCTTTCACTCATAAGAGCACTGGACAAAGTCCATCCAGATTTATTGCTCTGTCCAAATGTTTAATCAACAGGTCATGTGATGTTAGAGCCATCCTGAGTAGTCTGGTTCTATAGATAAAGATAATAAAAATTTACAACCATGCGTGTTTAGCAAAAAGAAATTGAATTGCACCCTCAAGTCCAAACAAAAGCACTGCAATGTAATTGAATAAAGTAATATGACAGTTAATTATTTTGTTATGATAACTCATCTTCTCCGGGTTATTTTATTGAAACCAATCAGTGCATCTTCCTTACAGACTGAAATTTCTTGCCTTCGCCATCTCCTCTAAATGCCAACCCTCAGATAGCAGCATAAAAGCCATAGAAAAGAGCATGAAGATGCTAAGAAGTTTTCAGTATTTGTTCAGAGGAAAAGCAAATGGAGAAAGACAGCTTCAATGAACAACAAATCTTTGAAACTTTTGGGGAAGAATGGTAACCCTTATTCTTTACTTAAGAGATACAGGGCAGCCCAAGGAATTTTGTTTAGATCAAAATTTAGATCAAATTTTGGAATGCATCATGAGCCCACAGGAAGTTTATTCATAATTCAGATACTGGCTTCTCACACCCTTGTATATTCTAATTCAGCAGGTTTAGGTAGAGCTTATAGTCTATTCCCTCTTTCCAGTGCATTTGATCACCTTCCCTGCTTTACTTTTCTTCACAGCACTTACTACCTCCTAAGATATGAGATAAGTAAATTATCTGGAATGTATATTTTCTCTTTGTCATTCTCCTTCACTTCTGTTTTGTTTACCATAATGATGTCTGGCACAGAGTGATGTTGGAGGGGAGGAAGGGAAGGCAGATGGGCTGGTTTGCTGTGTGATCTCCTCAAAACCCTTTTAGTCTAGTGTTGGGTCTGATGGCAATTCCAACACTGAAATGTCCACTCCAGTTCCTAATAACTGTATGCCAGGACTGACACAAGCTATTGATGATCCTTTTGAGGATGGCATACACACAACCCACTCACATCATTCTTACCTTCTGGCCAACTTCCATGCCCCTCCTTATTACTCCATCAGACAATGCAAATGTCAAAAGAACCAGGAAAAGTTGATGGGAATATTGTCAAAGACTAAGACAAGAGTTAATTTGCCCTTTCCCATCTAAATATGAAGGAAAGAAGGCAGTATGAAAGAAGGAATACAAGATAGACAGCTGAGCAAATTCTCTAGATCCATTGGAGGCAAAATGAGTGAAAATTTGCCCAGAATCTGCATAGTTACAAGTGCGAATCAACTTTCACCTAAAAAGCCTGTAGGAACTCACTGAGCATACTGTTTTGGATCCATAAAAGTTAAATCTGAATCGTCTTAGATCTCTTCCTCTAAAGAGTTTGATACCTATTACTTTTAAAGAGAAAATTTTGAGAAACCAGAAGTACTGAGACGTTAATGACCTGGGAACTTGGCTCAGGCTCACATGAGACTGAAGATTTCAAACTCATCCCACCAGGTTAATTAAGGGAGAGTCAAAATAAATAAATAAATAAATAAAATGGGACTAAATTGGGAAAATCTTAGTCTATACTTTAACCTGTGTCATTTAACTATTTAAATGTCTCTCGTATTTAAAAGAGACCTAATCACTTGTTGAGATGAGCACTGGGTGTTGTATGGAAGCCAATTTGACAATAAATTATATTAAAATAAATGAATAAATGAATAAATAAATAAATAAATAAATCTAATAAAGTAATAAGTATGAAAATTGTGTAATGGTTATTTTTGTTATTTTTTATAGATATTGCATTATTTATGGAACAGATAGGCTCTATGAACTTTGATCATAAAGTAAGTTTTTATAAAGGAAATTTCCCTTACTGACTTCTATTATAGATTGGTATTCCCAGAGAAAAATAATACTGTAATAGTAAATGAGAATAGCAGTTCCTTCCAAAGAAAGTAACCCAAGAAATGCCCACAAATGCCTTTCTCATATCCTGTAGATCATGGTGTTACAGGCTAAGAGATTAGGTTTTCTGATGTATTTGCACCATATGTTAACTTGGGGCAAAAAATACAAGTTAACTTGGGGCAACAATTTATTTTTTAAAAACTTATTTTTTAGGTGAGTTAATCTTACCACTTATTCATTCAGTAATGCCTAACAACACCAAGAACTGGAGGGAATTAAATAAATTAGGTCCCTGACAGTCTCTATACAGCAAACAAACAGTGGAATGTCAAATAAACAACATCTATTAAATACACAATATAAACTCAGCATTATTCTAGGACTGTAGGGTTGGTGTGAAAGGTACATAGAAACAAAAGATGATTTAGTGTATGGGTTATGAGATTAACAAACCTCAATAACATGCTATATTTTTCTATGAGGCACTGGTTTGCAGCTTGAAGAATCCCATCAAGGACCCAGCAAAATAAACGAAAAGCAAAGAGCATAACATAAAAGGACAATTTTAAGGCTGAATATATACATTATATCAATGAATAAATGGTATAAAAGTCATCTATTGTGACAAGAAGTTTCTCAGACTGGAAATAGAGTAAAATCCAAGTAAATGTTGCAAACAGCATATTTAAAACAAAGTGATTTGGAAACACATTTCAGAAAATTTGAAATATGGTTCCTGAAATTTAAAAATAATAATAATAAGCAACATGGTTGGAAAGTAAAGTCAAAAAATTGTAACAAAGCTAAAAGAAAATGAAAAGTTAATGAATTCCCAGCCCGTGGAATTGAAAACAAATATACAAAGGAGGTGTTTGTTTTTGTTTTTTTTTTTTGAAATTTTAGAACTCAAAAATAAACAGGAGATCTGAAAAACTGGGAGGAGAAGAAGGTCAAATACAAAGGTACAAGACAGCAGACATCCCAACAGTGGCATGGGCTACTAGAAGACAATGGAGAAGTGTCTTCAAAATTCTAAGAGAAAATAATACCAGCTCCAAATTCTAGAATCAAATTGGATGGAGGTAGTGTGTGGAATTTCAAGTGCTCATTGTAGTAAAACCTTTGCTTTGTAGATTTGAAGGGACATACTTTTAAAAGCAAGTTCACAAAATCATGATTAGTTATGAATGTTAGGTAAAATTAAGTTAAAAGAAGTTATTTTCTTTTTCAAATATTTATTTTTGAGAGAGACAGAGAGAACAGGTGGAGGATAGGAAGAGAGAGAGGGAGACACAGAATTCGAAGCAGGCTCCAGGCTCTGACCTGTCAGCGCAGAGCCTGATGTGGGGCTCAAACCCACGAACTGTGAGACTGTGACCCAAGCCGAAGTCGGAAGCCTAACAAACTGAGCCACCCAGACGCCCCAAAAGAAGTTATTTTCTATTTAAAAAAAATTTTTAACATTTATTTTTGAGAGACAGAGAGAGGCAGAGCATGAGCAGGGGAGGGGGAGACAGAGAGAGACACAGAATCCGGAGCAAGCTCCAGGCTCTAAGCTGTTTGTTAGCATAGAGTCTGATGCGGGGCTTGAACTCACGAACTGTGAGACCATGACCTGCGCTGAAGTCGGAAGTTCAACCAACTGAGCCACCCAGGCGCCCCTCTATTTGAAAAAAAAAAATTTTAAGTGAAAATTGTTTAATCACTTTCGAGCAGTCAAAATATGATATAATACTGGCATCTTGGTGTCTAAAAGCAATCATTTTGACATATGCGTTTTAAGAATATTCTTTTGGCTCCCCTGGGTGGCTCAGTCAATTAAGTTTCCTACATTGGCTCCGGTCATGGTCTCACTGTTCATGAGTTCCAGCTTCATATCAGTCTCTCAGTTGTCAGCACAGAGCCCGCTTCGCATCCTCTGTCTCCTCCCTGCCCCTACCCTGTTCATGCCCAAGCACGTGCGCTCTTTCTCTCTCAAAAATAAACATTTAAGAAAAAAAAAAAGAATATTGTTTCTTATATGGATTGTTGGTCAAAGGGCACAAACTTGCAACAAGAAGATGAGTGTGAGTTCTGCAGACCCAGTGCACAGCATGGTGATTACAGCTGAGCAGGACAGTGTTGTATACTCCAAAGTTGCTAACAAAGAGACCAGATCAGGGGCGCCTGGGTGGTTCAGTTGGTTGAGCATCTGACTTCAGCTCAGGTCATGATCTCACAGGCTGTGAGTTCAAGCCCCGCATCGGGCTCTGTGCTGACAGCTCAGAGCCTGGAGCCTGCTTCGGATTCTGTGTCTCCCTCTCTCTCTGCCCCTTCCCTGCTCATGCTCTGTCTCTCTCTGTCTCAAAAATAAATAAAAACATTAAAAAATTTATTTGAAAAGAAAGAGACTGGATCTTAGATGTCTTTACCACAAAAAATAAATTATAATTATGTGACTTGAGGTTGGAGGTGTTAGCTTACACTGTTTTATATACATATATATCTAAAACACTATATATCACAACATATAAGGTGCAAATCAACTACGAACCTTAAACTCATACAATGATATATGACAATTATATCTAAACTTTTTTAAATGTTACATTATGCACCTTAGTCTTAAAAAATATTGTTTCTTAATATGAAAATAGCTTTACCAGAAGAAACAAGAATTAAAAGTGGTTGTCGCATACAGTGAGACTCTGTATTAGACTTGTTTTGAGGGTTTTTTTTTTAAATTATGAACTCTCCAAGAATGGTTCGCTTTTTGAAAACTATCAAACATATTTAGCTTGTTCTAAATGGTTAATAAAAGATATTCATTACAAAACAAATGAAGAACAAACACATTCAGAACTCACTATTACTTAAAACACTGACCACACCCATTTTTACTCTATGACATATACCAAAGTACTTTTTCTAATTCCTAAAATGTAAATATTCTCATTATGGTTGATTTCAAGCTACCAACATGATGTCACTGAATGTGGAGTTGGAAAAAGATGCAAATTAACTCATCATTATGTAGTATTCCTACTATGCAGACACAATAATCTTAAATAACTTTAAGAGCATAGGTAATATTGAAATGTAGTAAAATAATTATGAAATGACGAAGTTTGAGCATTAATTAATTAACTTGTCGATTTGAACATTTTAATTAAATTATTTATTTATTTATTTATTTATTTATTTTTAATTCATTTAGTTGTAGGTTTATATCATTTAATTTTTAAATGACTGTATTTAAAGCATGCAAATTCCTAGAAATTTAACGATTGTCACTTGCAGACCAGTTTGAGTCAGCTTGAGTGCACAACTGACAGTCAACGTGAACAAGCTATCACACTCCCATGGAGTTGAATGGTTGTTAGATGGATGGACAGATCAAAACATAACTAACTGAAAACACTAACCATCCAAGAGGTGATTCTCAGGGATAGCTTTCTTCTTTTGCAATAAACCCTTTGAAAATAAAAGGCAGTGTATCCACAAGACAGTCATCCTGTGTGATGGCTATAGTTAGCTGTTCTGTTATTAAAGGCATCATTGCTTGTTTTCTGACAGTTTTAGCTACATTCATTAAAAAAAATGGAATGTTTCATCAAGTAGCACCATCTTGAAATGTAAAGAAACTATCAAGAATCATCGGAAACCATATATCAAGACCCAGAATGGATATTTGCCTGGGTTATTTGATGAGTCTAACTGTGTTAATAGAATTCAGTTCTTCAAGAAATTTACAAGTATCTGAGAGCAGATACTGTGTCTGGCTTGTTTTTCTAACCTCCATAACACTCACATCATGTTTACAACTAGGTAGGAATTTACCACCAGTATTGCAATGATCTATTTATGTGTTCTCTTCTAATAGACTATAAGTATATTGAAAATGAAATTTTATCTTGTCAACTATATGACAGTGCCTGGTTGATATTAACCTCTTACCAAATATTAGTTCAGTTAGACTGAAGAGTTGTCTATTAAATATTCACTGAGTTAAATTAACTAGATTGAATCAGAACTCAATTTAATGTCATATTGGCATAATCCAAAACAAGGCTATCAAATAGACAAGTCTTCGGATCATTAATTAGCCTAATATATACTAGATGAATTCAAATTCTAGCTTCATCTCTTACAAACTTCCAGAACTTCATCAAGTACATAATCCCATAAACCTCAGTTTCTCTATCCTAATAGGTAGGTAATAATTATATGGTTTTAGGATTAAATCCCGGTAAAGTGCTTAAAATAATATCTTGCACATAGTAAGCTTTCAATAAATGTTTGCTGCTATATTATTATACCTTTATCTCATAGGTAATTCTGATATGTGGTCCAAATACATGATTGGCCAAAGGAGGTAGCATAGGTGTTTAAAACAGTAAAATATAGGCCCAATTGTCAACCACAAGGCTTATGATAAAACTGAACTTTGACATCGATCAGATTGTTATAGTTTCCCTTCTAGATATACCTGTGATTCATTTATCTGAATCAAGACTGAATATTAAAAGATTATTGAATTTTTATCTTTTTCTGCCTTGGGTTTGCCTTGGAAATCTGCCATGCTAATAAAAGCCACATACTGATTTTCTTATCTGAGTGGTTCTTCATGCCAACTGTGGGGATTAACAAGTTTTATTTATCCTCACAGGAAAGCTGATGCTTGAAGTCAGAAAGCTCATGCGAAAATTACAGGATTTGGGCTCATCGGTCCTCACCACCCAAAGCCCTTCCTACTACAGAATCTTGCCTCTCTTAGATTACACCATATTTCGTCTCACTTTTCTCACCAAGATTTCTATCTTGAGATGTGTGGTCCAGAGAGATCAATTACATGCATTCACTCCCGATCTTTGGTTGTTGAAGTGAAATTGTATCCAGAGGCAGTCTTAAAAGAGACTTGAAAATTCTTTGACACCTTTTCAATTGAGAAGTGGGGTCTGTGTTTACTTTCTTGGACTCTGGGTGAACTTATAACTGCTTTGACCAATGGACTATGACAGAAGTGACACTATTTTACCCTGAGGCTAGTTCATGAAAGGCTTTGAATCTTCCACCTTGTTTCCTGTAGCACTTGCTCGTGGAGTCCTGAGCTGCCAGGAAACGCCTTGTTAAGAGAAAGTGCAAGCTGTATACAGAGGCCAGAAATAGACATTCTGGTCAATGGTTCCAGATGAAGCTAAACTTGAGTAAACCCAGCCCAGGAGTCAAATGTGTGAGTGGAGAAGCTTCCAGATGATTCCAGCTCTCAGTCATTCAAGTTGCCACTAGCTTTTCCACTCTTCCCAATGGAGGCCTCAGATTAATGGGCAAAGAAAAGAATATTTGCTGTGCTCTGTCAGAATTCCTGGCCCCCAGAGTCTGTGAACACAACCAAATGGTATTGTTCTATACCATTCAATTGAGGGTGGTTTGTTATGAAACAGTAGTAACTGGAATATTTACCATGAACCACAAGGGAAGCCATAGGGGTGGAAATTCACAGGGGAAAGAAAAAAAAAGCCACGTAAAAAATGTTGCCGGAAAACTAGACTCAAGAACTTATTATACAGGTAGATAGCATCTCGTATCTTTATTTTTTTAGTGCTAGCGAATGTTCTTACCTTCATCCTAATCCTCTGCCCACATCTCACCACACTAGACACCCCAAAACATAGACACCATATAATTTCCCTGATGCCTGTATATATATATATATATGTGTGTGTGTGTGTGTGTGTGTGTGTGTGCGTGTGTGTGTGTATGTATATATGTATGTGTATATATATGTATATATATATATATGATGCAGCTATATGTGGAAGACATCTTTTAAATATAAGAGGAGAAATCTCTCCTACTGGGGTAAGGAAGAGAAAGAGCATAAATTGGGGAAAGCTCTTTTTCTAAAGGTTACTTTTTTTGAGAGAGAAAGAGGGAGAGAAAGAGAGAGCATGAGCAAAGGAGGAGCGGCGGGGGGGAGAGAGAGAAAATCTTAAGCAGTCTCCATGCCGGCACAGAGCGCAACATGGGGCTTGATCTTATAACCATGAGGTCACGACCTCAACCAAAATCAAGAGTCAGACACTTAAACTACTAAGCAACCCAGGCGCCCCTCGAAAGATTACTCTTAAATTCTATTCTTTTGAAATAAATAGATGTCGAAAAGAAAAAAATAATAATATTTTTTAAAACCTGGAAGAAAAGAAAAATATTTTATTAATTTGTCTTGTCAAATCATGCACAGCATCTTGTGATGCCTACAAGGTCCTAGACATTTAATAGTTCCTGCTATTGTATCTTTGAGCTGACATTTCTTCACAGTATTAGTTATGTGACACAGTACTTAAGACTTTGCTATATGCTGTATTTTTTATTCATACTACTTAAGCTAAAAAATCAAAATGCTATCAATTACAAAACTATACGCCAGCATAGTACTCATGGCTGCAAAATAAATCTCATGCAAATGAAAATACAAAAATAATAATTAGTACCTTTTAATTAAAAGCAAAAGCTAATTTTAAAAAGTCTCTGTAATTCCCCATCGTTTTGTTGTTGTTGTTGTTTTAGAGAGAAAAGGAGACATCATGAGCAGGGGAGAAGGGCAGAGGGAGAGAGAGAATCACAAGCAGGCTCCACACTCAGTGCAAAGCCCAACACAAGGCTCGATCCCACGACCCTGGGATCATGTCCTGAGTCAAAACCAAGAATTGGATGCTTTACTGACTGAGCCACCCAGGTGCCCCTTCCCATAGTTATTTAGAAACATTATTTAGCATAAATCTTGATAATGAATAACAGTATAAATCAATAATAAAAATAGCAGTTACCCATGTAATGAATTGGGTGCATACCCCCCGCCATTTTATAACTGAAGAAAGAAATAGGCCCAAAGACACATCATGAGTAAGATGGGGCCAAAATAAAACAGAGGGTGGTCTATTCAAAGCCTGCATGTCAGGCCAACTATCTAAATTGTTCTCGATAGTTTAAAACATACCTCCATGTGCATCGTTTAACTTTACTGGGTCCAGAAAGTGAAGCTGTGAGCCAACCTGTTATTTTTCCTTTAGAGATAAAGAATCTTCAGCTCAGGGAGGCTGAGCAAATTTCCCCAGGTAAAACCATAGCTATGAAACGCTTCTGTACATCACAACTTCTCAATAGATAATGATTGAAATGTGTTCTTTTGTGGGAATAATAAGGAAAATATCAGTTGGAAATATGGTACCTTGTGAGGAGAGATCTTGGTTTTGTGGGAGATATTTTTAAGCAAAAAAAACACGAAAGATTACAGATCTAAAATTAGGTACCAAAGTGAATATTTGTTCAGAATGAGAAAACAGATCACCATAAATTACAAATTTTAAGCTGAAAATTACCTTCAGCATCCAAAAATCCAGAATAACAGAAATATTTTTATGAAATAACTAACATAGCTCTGTAATAGCTTTTGGTTGCATGCTCCTGTAACATATCTTTACATGACAATGATTTTTAAAAATAACATTCTAAAAAGAGAATAGAAAGATAACTTATTCTTTAACATGCCTGATTGTAATCTATTTTTAGTATTGACAGTTGAGAGAACTAAAACACATGACCTCACACACAGGCTTTCTCCCTATTTGTAGAATGACTACAGGTGTATTTCCTACAAGCAAACAAACTCTGAAAATTCTATTTCATCAGTTCCTGTCAACAGCATGGGAGGCGATAATTGTACATCCTGCATTGTCAAGTGTATTCCAGACACGAGAGGACTTCTATCTTGACCGGGATATCTCTCAGGGGGAACTTGATCTACACTGGTCTGTAAAGGAACTAACTGGGGCACTTAGAGTATCCAAATTATTTAAGCTGCAAAACTACTTTATCTAGATCAATTAAAAAGTGTTCTTGGCTAACTTCATTTGCATATTTATATTAAGTCTCCACTTCACTTGGATTATATGATCTAAAGGGCTGCATTAATTATAGCACAACCCTTCATTTATCAACCACAACTGATGCTAACAGTAGATAAGAGTTATCTATCTATTCAGTATAAAGCTATCATAATCCACAAAGAGCAGTCATCCTCAAGCTAAAAAGGCTTGAACAAACATGATGGCAAGGGATGGAAACCCAGCATAAGTGGAAAGCAGTTGGAAATAAAGCTTTTAGTGGCTTTAAATAAACAAAAATCTCCAGACAGAGATGAATTCCTTCCCAAAGTACTGAGAGGATTTGCAAATGTGAACATTGCTCATTTTTGCATAATTACAGAAAACAGAGATGCTGAGAATCTAAAAGTGGAAAAGATGTCCACTCCAAAAAAGAGAAAATAGATGTATTTGAAAAACATAAGACTGAGGATCTTGACGTCAATTTCTAACAAAATGCGAAAATAGACTATTATTCTATTAAGTAGGAATTTAACAATTCGCAGCTCAATAATCAAAATTTGATTTCTGGCTACCAGCCATAATTCTAGCTCATAAAGAAAACAATCTATTCATTTCTAAGTTAAACTCCATGAAACTCAGCTATCTTCTCAATCATTCAGGTTTACAACTCAAGAAGGGTTAAACCCTTGAGTTTAACCCTCTCTCAGGGTTTGTTTGTTTGTTTGTTTGTTTGTTTCCCATTCCTCCTTCAGGTTGATTCTAAGCCCTAGAGGGCCTTTAAAAATGGCTACGTTGTCTCCTTTCTTTTAGGGAGGGAGCAATTATATTTTGAGTTTGCTCTATCTGCTGACTTCCTATGTGAGCCTCCTGCTCCACATATCCATCATCTCAGAAGATCCTCGGGGGCAAAGAATAAACACTGCACTCCCCAGTAGCACCCTCATTGGTCCACATGGTTGGAGATGGTCAATTTCAGCCTGAGATAAGCCCAAGGCCCAACAGCTCTTGGAGAGACCACATGAGTCGCTAACTTGATTATTTCAGGATAACCTGCTCTGTTCCAGTATGTGTTTGTAAACAGCCTTTGGAGCAAATTTATGCTGCCTCTATGAATTCTGAATGATCTTCCCTCTGCAGAGGTAAAAATAATAGGCCACAAACTTCCATGTACCCAGATAGGGGGAAATGTCATGAATTGCATGAGAAATTGCAGAATTCAGTGGGGTTTTCTTTGATTTTGATTTTATATGTATACTTTTCCTTGATTTTATATCTTCTCCTAGAGAGCAGAATGGGGATTCAAAAAAGGAAGTGAAACTTGGTTTTCAAAAACTAATGTTCTGCTTTTGTACAGTGAAGCTGTATAAATTCTATAAATTCTTACCTGATCAATTTACCACTGTCTTTTAAATTTTTTTTTTTAATTTTTTTTTCAACGTTTTTTAATTTATTTTTGGGACAGAAAGAGACAGAGCATGAACGGGGGAGGGGCAGAGAGAGAGGGAGACACAGAGTCGGAAACAGGCTCCAGGCTCCAAGCCATCAGCCCAGAGCCCGACGCGGGGCTCGAACTCACGGACCGCGAGATCGTGACCTGGCTGAAGTCGGACGCTTAACCGACTGCGCCACCCAGGCGCCCCTGTCTTTTAAATTCTTTAAAAAAGAAGCATTTATAAGAGCCCACATGAATTTACAAAGAATAACTTCCATTAAATTAAGTTTACAAAATATATGAGAAATCAGGGGGAAACTATAAACATGTATCTTGATTGAAGAAAAGTAATAGTGTTTTTCACAGCATCTCAGAGCCCAAAATGGCGGGAGAAAAGAACTGCCTTAAATTCCAATATTTAAAGTGAAGAAAACGAGGCTTAGAGAGATTGTGACATCCTCAAGGTCAAGCACTCAATCGACTATAGAGGCCAAACTCAAAATCTGGGCTCCCATCTCCCATACAGCCCACAAGCACACTATGTGTCAGATGCTGTGTTAGAAGTTGAGGACATAAAGATGAATATTCACTGCTTAGCTTTAGAAGCTCAAAGCTAAGTCAGGGACATTAAATGGACCCCAGATGGCTACGATCTCTGGACCCAAAGGAGTTCCTGGGAACTTTTCTTCGTGGGGTTGTGCAGAAGCTGGCTCACAGCCAGCTCACAGAAGACACGTGCATGCATCTCTTCCCGGTTCCCCATGTCCAGGGACATCATGTCGGTATATTGATATTGGCTGTGGTGGGAAAACTTACACCAGGAGGGCTGGAACGCACCACCCCAGGACTTTTCCCACCCCCACAGCCAGTTTTCACACATCTTCCAGCAGACCTCTGCCTCCGGGATTCTCTCGTTGCCACTCTTTTCCCCAACCCCGCATTCTTCTCCACAAAATGGGCTCTGCAGCAAACGGAAGGCTTCCTACACCTTTCTGTGTCCCCTAAACACAAAACGCAAGCAGGCAAGCAAGCAAGCAAACAAACAAACAAAAACAATACAAAAACAAAAACAAAAAAACCCTACCATGTTAAAGAATTAAGTCTAATGCAAAGGTAAACAGAAATCAGATGAGCACACGAGGAAGTTATAAAAGTTCACAAAAGTTCCTATAGTTCACCTTGTCCATACTACCCTGACCTCTAATATTTCCTTTCTGAGTCCACGGAGGGATACAATGATGTATATAAAGTGCCTGGTACAGTGCTTGGCACATAGGATACGTGCTCAATGAAGTTTTAATTATGATCATAATTAGTTATGATTATAGTACTAACATATGGAAATACCATTGGGATTCTCACCTCAGCCTTTTTAGGCTGTTGGAACACAATCCCCCTGACCAGCCCTCCCTCGTCAGGGAAATAACCATCCTCTGTAAAGTTTCCTTTGGAAAACCCAGAGATGCAATTAGCAGGGCTAATATGTGCCCTGTTTCTCTGGTGGTTGATGTGTTTACATTGTTCACTGTGACCAGATTGAGGTCTATATTCCACTGGGGACTCCAATCCCCGTGTAGAAGACCCTCCATAAACACACTGTTTTAGAGAATTTCCTCTTCTAGAAACATAGTAAAAAATGAAATGGCAAGAGTTATAGTAAGGAGAAACGCTACGTGTGATAGCAGTTCAGCCCGGAGTGGGGGTAGTGGGGAATGGGAGAAGGCTTCAATGTGTTCTTTCCATGCAAGATATGTTTGCAAAGGAGATGGAGACAGGACGGTTTATAGCTAAGGGGAAAGTGCCCAGTCAACCCAGAGGGAGATCCCTAGTGCCAGGCCTACAGATTTCTACTTGGCCCTGGGCTGTTTGGCCATCTGACAAAAGGGAAGATAGAAGAGATCTACTTATTGCATTTTTGTATGGCACAAAGTTGGGAACGACCAATAATGCACCTAAGAGAAAGAATAGGAGACATGATCAGGCTGGTGAGATGAACCCCTCAGGAAACAGAATAAAGTTTAGATGTAGTATAAGCAAACCCTGGTTCTTGGGTGTGCACTTTAATGATCAGCATAGGCAACATCCTGTCCTTCAGATATGATCCGGTTAACACAGGCCCATGCCAGGGAAATCTGAGCCTGCTGTTCTCATTCCAGATTCGGAGCACGTATTTGGGAGATTGCTTGTTGGCTTTGGGCATACAGCCTGTGGCTGAAGCATCAAATGTTTCTTTTCATACGATTATCTGGCCCTTGCTTGAAGTGATTGAGCCTGGTTTTGACATTAAATAAGCCATATTCTAACCAAATGAGCTAACCAGAGTTTAGTATATGGATCGGAAGGGAAATTTGTATTGAATTATCTGGGCACTTTCTCAGTTCTTTATTTAACATTGCCTAAGTAGTTGCAGATAGAATACCATGGTTCTTAATTTTGTCCGTACATAGACATGACTTCATGACCAGTTCTAGGAAATGCATAAGCAAATGAACTTCATTACATATGAGGTTTCATCTTCTGATGAATACATGAATATATTTTAAATAGACTAAAAATATATTCTTTAGTGGATGCAAAATGTATTTCTGTATTTAAATCCAAATGGCCTTGTTTGTTTCCCTCTGAGATGTAAGAAAACAAAAGTTTATTATCTTGTCAATGGGATTTTGTCCATTAAGGTATATTATCATACTGTATAATAAAATTCAGCACAGGTTATAAATGACACTGATTAATTTTTGGAAGTGCATCTGAACTAGACAGTACTAATAATTGCCGTTGTGTAGGGAGAAGATACTACAAACCCATCCTGAGTTTTTTTTAACATAATCTCTATTCAAATATGTTTAGAGGTTTAAAGTTACATTAAGGAAATGTGTCCACTCAACAGAATAAAGAAAGCAGAGTCAATTTGCTAGGTATAGGTAAACTATTCCTTGTAAATCAGAGTATATAATAGAAGAAATACAGACATACCATAAAGTCCTATCCATTCATTTCTGAATTTTCAAGCCAAGGAGGATACAGCCAAACTTTACATTCATAATATCCATAAGATAAACAATAATCAATTGAGGAGAAATGTAATTCTTACCACATACAAATGTCTGAGAGATTTTCTTCTCAGGGATGCTCAGCTCATCAACAGTAGACCTGAAGTTTAATCAGTTTAACAGGCTTCTTTAATCATAAGAACGTGGATCAGCCCATCCTCACACACCTGGCGCCATTCCTTCTATGGCCAATGATGCTGGTGATAGAATCTGTTGTGAAGAACAGTGGTGCTGATGGATGCTTCTAGTGATTTTTCCCACTGTGAGTAATGGAGAATTGTTTCTATGAGGTTATACATGATAAAGAGAGATAGGGAGGAAAATATAATGATTTTTTTTAGAGAAAGAGAAAGAGTGTGCATACAAGCAGAGGAGAGGCAGAGGGAGAGAGAGAGAGAGAGAGAGAGACAGAGAGACAGAGAGACAGAGAGAGAGACAGAGAGAAACCCTAAACAGGCTCCATGCCTAGCATGGAGCCCAACACGGGCTCGATCCCATGATCTTGGATCTGACCTAAGCTGAAACCAAAAGTCAGACACTTAACTGACTGAGCCAGGCACCCCAGAATGATTTTTTAAATACATATTTATTTATAGCGCTGGAGTTGGCCTTCTCATTGTGAAACACCCACTGCTCTGGGAGAAGGGAGAAGCATAAGCTCCTCCTCAAAATATTCTGAAAAGCATAACTGATTTCGGGGGAAAAAGTGGAATTTATTTGCTTAATAATCCTAGGGATTTGGGGGTGAGGAGGGAGGAAGACTGAACCTGTAGTTATCTGAATGCGTAAGCTAGAGAAACCAGTGGGCCGAGTGGCTTCAACTAGAGTTTACTGGCAGCAAATATCATCAGAGACTCTACATTGTTCAAGCGCAGTTCATTTTAATGGCCTTCACTCTACACAAGAGTGTAAAGAAATTCCTAAGAGAAACTGGGGAGAGGACTGGTACCAACATAGAGGTAACTGAAGCCAGAAAGTACTCTACAGCTCAGCCCGTGGCTGTGCTTTGAGTAACAGCCACTGGCCACATGTGTATAAACTGAAAGAGCTCTAGCCTAGGATTCTAAGCAGATGGTACCAGTGGGTCCTGGACAGATAGCAAGCCACTCACCAACCATCTGACATTGAACTGCATCAGCCAAGAACCATGGCAGAAGTGAACTCATCCACTTTTCTGATTTTCCTTGTACTCGGCTTTTGGAAGCACGGTTAATCCCAGCTCTTCTCCCCAGATTAGTTGAACCCTCATGATTGCTGGACAATGTAATGGGGTGGAGAAGGCATTCAGAGAGGGATTCCGGACTTCCTGTTAATCAGAAAAGTGGTCTTCTCAAACGACTGCTTGGAAAAATGCAAGAGATGTGCCCATAGTTATTCCCAGGCTTGTGGAATGGTGAGAAACAAATACACAGGACTTGGGTATGGCACTGCGATCCAACAGGTGGAACTGATCAGCCACACAGCTCTAAACTTGCCTGTTGATTTCTGCTAAACTACGTACAGATGAAGGGAAATAAGCCAGGATGCACATTTACCCAGCATCTATGTCAGGCAAAAAAATAAATAAATGTTTTTAAAAAGTTCATGTTCAGTATGAATTTTGGCATCCTGTTTTAATGCCCAAAGCAGCTTTCCATAATCAAAGGCTTCTTTTTTTTTTTAATTTTTTAAAATCTTTATTGAGTTTCGAGAGAGTGAGAGAGAGACAGAGTGAGAGCAGGGGAAGAACAGAGAGAGAGGGAGACACAGAATCCGAAGCAGGCTCCAGGCTCTGACCTGTCAGCACAGAGTCTCGACACAGGGCTCGAACCCACGAACCATGAGATCATGACCTGAGCCAAAGTCGGACGCTTAACCAACTGAGCCACCCAGGTGCCCTTATAATCAAATGCTTCTTTAAGTATCTTGGAGAAGCAATTTTCTTTAATAATATCCAGTGGCGTATGTCCATCCACAGTGCTTAATTAGTGACTATTAAAACCATACACATATTGTGCATTTGTCATTTCCCTCCTGCACATCCTGTAAACTGCCACAAAAGACCATGACCACCATAATAGATACTCCTGAGTGAAAAATTCTCCATCAGTTAGTTCTAAAAGGGGAGAAAATTACAAATAAAAAGAAACACATTTTCATTGATATTCTGGTTTTCAGAGTTCAGAGTGCTAACCATTACACTACGGAACCGCCACGATATTCTGGTTTTCATTTATTCATTCTATTATTCATTTAAAGTACCGACTATGTGACAGCCATGTGCTAGGCACTAGGATATACAAATGTGTGGAGCACAGTCCCTACACTCTAGGGATGCCCAGTTACAGTGATCAAGGAGAAAAATATGCAAAAAAATGTGTTACAGGAGGCTTAAAGGTGGGTTTTAGACTCAGCAAGCTCATGAATCATGGCGTCATTAACCAAGATACGGAATGAATAAAGGAGGACTCATTCGGGGGAGATGATAAAGAATTCAGTGTTGTAATTTCACCTTGATATTGCTGCCCTGGTTTTGATCAGTGTGTCATAGTTTATAGGTACTGACTTGCACTTCAGCTGAACCAGGTTCATATCCTGCTTCTAATGATGCTGGTGCTAATCATATTATCTCAGGCAAATTTCTTAAACTCTCCAGAGCTATGACTTACTCATCTGTAAGAAAGAAAGAAAGAAAGAAAGAAAGAAAGAAAGAAAGAAAGAAAGAAAGAAAGAAAGAAAGAGAAAAGTTGATGATACATACCTCATAAATGGTAAGGTTTAAATGTACAATAGTACCTAGATGTGTAATTCTTTTAATAATCTCTCCACACACCTCCCCAAGCCCAAATGAACCCAAACTAAATCCTTTTGCTTCTGCTTAGTTTTGGTCTATGCCAATGAATGGTGCACTTCTCTCTGTTGCCTACAACCGCATCCTTCCTGCCATGCTGGCTGGTTTTGTAGTGTCTCTCTCACCTCTTATCCAGAGCTGAATTCCCCTAATACCAGCACTCTTCGTAGCTAGTGTTGAGAAGCATGTCCTATCTCACTGCTGTCTTTAAGCCCTGGGGGAGTGAATAAAGAAAAATAAGGATGCAAGTTACCCCTCCAGTTCGAATATGCATCGCCTGCTATGACCACACCTCGTTGATGGATTGGGTGTTTACAACCATGAATTTTGTCCTAACCTCCTTCATTCTTCAATTCTCCATCATCCAAGGGGGCTGATGTCCTCCCACAGTCTTGGAGCGAAGCCAGGGCACACAGTAATGTCGTTCTGCTGGACCACTCACGTGCACTGGAGGGTGACAGCTGCATCCCAGACAGCTGGTGTATGGCAGGCTGAAGTGGGATAATCACAAGCTGGGAGGGAAAAGGAAATGCTTTATGGATTCACTGAAGCACAACTTCAAGGAAGAGAGAAACTGGAGACAATTAGGAAACTCAGGCTGACAAGCAGCTATCAGGAACACAGCTTTCCTTTTTAAATAAAGGCAGTTGGCTGACCAGGAAGCAGTCACAAACAGCAAAGTATCTTTCAGAGAGCTATGGCCAGTGGTAATTAAAGCACATTTCCTGTGCACCCAGTTTAGCAAGGACTGACGGACCAGTGAGGGTATTTTTGGCTACATGCTCATCCAGATTTCAACGTTGCCTCTCTGAGGAGGTATGACCATATGCCTCGCTCCTAATCCCCCTGTCTATTTCACCGGGCATCCAGAAGTAAGGCCTTCCAGTCACTCTTCATTCAGATAAAAGGACTTCAGCAGCCACAAGAGAAAGGAACACAGTACATGAGGTTAGTGAGTGGGACTGTTAGGTCAAACAGTACATGATCCGACAGGCTGACAACCGGGGATGAAATGTGCTATGGCAAAAAGAGTCAAGGGTAGATTCAACTCTGCCAACAATGTGAGAATTTGCTTCCTGGTGTATAAAACGAAGAGAAAGTACCTCTCATGTTTTTTTTTTTAAGAATTAAATGAAATAATATAGTGTGCTCGTGATAGGCATTTTGAAAACGGCTCCCTACTCTCTTTGATGTAGTGCAGGAAAACAGTCAGGTACAGAAGTGGGATTTCAGCTGTGCCTCTCACTGTGGCATCTATGACTCCCCCAGCACTCCTATAAGGCTTGCTGGTTAAAGGCATAAACACGATGTTGTCATAACCTAATATCGTCACTCCATTTATGTCATTTACAAGTTGACTGGTGAATAATAAAAGTACATCACCATCTCTCTCCCTCCCTCCGCAAGGCAATTAACATGTAGAATGCTCATAGTTATGGTATAGATTTAAAAAAAGAAAAAAGGAAACTCCAAGTCATAGTTTCTAGCTTGATGTCAGGAAGAGGGTAGAATGCCAAGTAGGCAAAGCTCTGAGAGCTTCCCACAGGCAGAGCAGCCTTTACTTTGAAATGTTTTACACATTGCCTTTCCCATAAGTTCTGCCTCTACACAAAGAATTCCATGACTGAGGAAGTAAGTTTGAAAACCACTTTCCTGTAATATTCATGTTCATGAGACCACTTGGATAAAAAGGCAACAGGATTCCTACATCCTGGGTCAATTACAAGGGCCAGCTCATTCATTTAGTCTATGCAGGGCTGGAAACTGTTCCTACCAGAAGTGCTCCTATCAGAAACGGCTCTGGAATGAACCACTCCCTGAAGTGATAGAGGGAAAATGAATCAAGGATCCAAGGGTGAGGGTTCCCAGGACCATCCTCAGGTTTGATATCCCTCAGGATCAGCACGTAGACATACTCACAGTTATAATTAATTATTATGGCTAAATGATACAAAGCAAAATCAACAAAAGTAAAAGGCACATGGAACAGAACCTGAAGGAAACCAGGAGCAGGTTCTCAAGAGTCCTCTCCCAGGGGAGTCACCAAGCAACACGTGTGAGATGTCTACCTGGAAAGCTCAGTAGAGACTCAGTGTCCAGGATTTTTGCTGGCAGATAGTTACACAGGCATCCTCTGCCTCGTGCTGCCAAGATTCCAGACTTTCCAGAAGAAATACTAGGCATCAATGTCACCCAAATTGTTTATAGAAACAATTTAAACACAGTGAGCTACTCTTACCAGTCAGGATGGCCGGAACCCTCCCCAAAGGCAAGTTCCCAAAGGCCAACCAAACCATTCATAAGACAGTAGTCAGGCCTGCTGTGTTAACTCTTTTTTGTGCAGACATCCATAAAACAGTTTGAAAGTTGATGATGTAAGCATAATATAAACATCAGGACAGGAATGAGTTTAAACCATCCATTACCGTATAAATTCATTAACAATCCTATAAACCACGTTGGATGTTGCTCCAAGAGGAAAGAGTTACGGGAAAGACTAGAATCAACTGAGGAAACATTGTATTCTGTTGCAACCAATGCCATAAAATGTGAACTTTGAATTCATATATCAAGTTATGCATTCAAATAGGGAAAAAAGCACACAGCCATGGTAATGAAATGAGTGTAGTAAAAGAATCTTAGATCATAGTTTAATCCTCTTATTTTACAAGTAAGGACATAAAAATCCCAAGAGATTATTTGACTGGTCCAAGATCGCACCACTGGTTAGGGGCCAGACAGAGCACAGAACCCAGCTGCCCAGTTCATAGCAGCACAAGCTTTTCCCCTTCAGTTCATTCCATCCTTCATATTTTGAGGTCTCTGGGAAAAACGATCTCTAAATTCAAACGCATTGCTTAGAATTGCATTATGTCAGAGAAAACACAACAATGATACATGAATCTTACTTGGTGGCCACAAAATTAACAAATCAACAAATAACCCCACTGATGATATTGAGAAATGAGCTCCCAAAACTTGAAAATGTGTAAAACTTTCACACATGTAAAATGTGTTATTATGACAAAGTGAATGAAATGAGGGCAGAGCTGATCCAGGACAAGGGGATGCTAACTGGGTGTTGGGTGAATCTATGTTATCCCAGGGTATGTTCTCAGGGAATGTCCTCTGTGTTCAAATAAATTTTGACCATTATAGGTTTGGTATTCATATACCTTGTACTTTTACACTTTCTGCATCAATTTTCACAAAGCTCCTTTCTTGTGTGGATTTCGGTCTTTCACACATGGTTGGATGGAGTTAGGTCATCGTGGGGTGTCTCTAACCAGTAGCCAGGGAGAAGAGGCCATCACTACACGGGCAGAGGTTGTGTAGTGAGGTGAGGCAGCTGGCATTGGGATCCTCGCTGAGGGAGATCATCCTTCAACTTTTTGCTTATTCTCTCCCCACCCACTTAATTCTCAAAAGGGGACACTTTTCAGGGTGAGTGGGAAGTGATATTGCCCAAACTCAGACTCTCAGAAGCCTTCCATCTCCCTGGAGGAGGGAGGGGGGGGGGGGTGGTTAGAGTGGCAGGCGGAGAGGGTGTTTTACACGGAATATTAAGAGCCAAGAAAATGGAAACTTTGTAGAAGGAACCAGAGTAAAGAAAACACAGGTCGAGTCTTTGGGGATGGAAAATATAATGAGTGAACTACCAAGCGCTCATTCCACTACATTTCTCTATCAATGTTAAGTGACGATTATTAAAGCAAAGTCCAAGTACTTTGCTTGGTACAAAATTGGTAGTTATTACCTTAGTAGGGACTATATAAGTCCTTACATGATTTGGAAGCTAGCCTCGTGAACAAAAAGAGCAGGCATCATGATTTAATAGGAGTTATGCCCTCATGATCCACTCACTTGCTCATCCCCCCACTGGCCTTAAGGCAATGAGGCTTTTATGTCTAATCTATTAAACACACTAGATTCAATAGAGTGCAAACAAAAGGCAGCTTTTTCCTTTTTGCCACTCTCTCTTTGAACCCGCTCTTTTTTTTTTTAATTTTTTTTTCAACGTTTATTTATTTTTGGGACAGAGAGAGACAGAGCATGAATGAGGGAGGGGCAGAGAGAGAGGGAGACACAGAACCGGAAACAGGCTCCAGGCTCTGAGCCATCAGCCCAGAGCCTGACGCGGGGCTCGAACTCACGGACCGCGAGATCGTGACCTGGCTGAAGTCGGACGCTTAACCGACTGCGCCACCCAGGCGCCCCGAACCCGCTCTTGAAACTTGTTTTTTCTCTACCCTGGATGAATGCTGGGCAGTTGTCATAGCTTTCCAGGTCACTACGAAATAATAAATCACTCTCAAGTAAGTAAAAACTTCATCTTATCCAATAGCCTCATAACTCCAAAGTCACATTCAGTTTAAATCTTCCCCGGACCATCTTAGGTCTGCTTTAGGTTTGCCAAGAATGCAGAAGCAGAGGATGGGCACTGCTTGGTTCTCTACTTCTGTCCTTGTTCTTAATTAAACATTGTCTGGGAGAAGAAATGATGAAGTCAGTCCTCGCTCCCAACAGCTCTATTCAAATTAGTTTACTGAATTACTTCTCAAATCCTGCCGTCTCGATGGCAGCCTCAGCTGGAGTCACTGATCTCCCTCTAGCTATGGGTGCACTTGTGTCCATTTTGGCAAGAAGGGGCATAGTCTCACCACCCGCTCCCCCACACCGGGCTGGCCTCCCTCTGCACAGGGTCTCAGGCCATGCTACTGTGTCAGGGGAGACCATGGGAATGGGCTACCTTGGACCATCGCCATGTGTCACGGACAAGACAGGCTACATAACTTGTAGGGTCCTGTGCAAAATGGAAGTGCAGGATCCTTCCTCAAAACTTATTAACAGCAGAACATTATGTGAAGAGCAAGGCTCTTCTGAGCACACGACCACGTGCAAGTGCACAGATCACACGCCCATGAAGCTGGCTCCGATCACAGAACGAATCCAGGATGAAGTGCGACAGGAAATCAGGAGAACTAGAGCTTCTGTTTCCAGGCAAGGGTGGAGCCTGAGAACAAAGTCCAGAGCAGAGAAGCTGAAAGCAGGCCTTTTACAGACAGATTCCCACTAATTCATCATGGTATCCTAAACCCCCACATGCAGGCGTCAGGTGAGCTCCAGGCACCCAGGTGCCCAATGAGCAGCAGCCTTCCTGGCCTTCCTTGTGGGCACAGGCCTCCCGAGCAAAGCCCCAGGGAGCCTCCCTTGTGGAGGAAAGCAGTGTTAACCAAGGAAATGGAACGCTGACACTGATGAAGAAGCATAGACAGGAAGGTCCCCAGAAAGCAAACTGGGAGTAAAACACAGAGGGCCTCAAACTTCTTCAAGCAATTCTGCGTCCGTCCTTTCACAGACGTGGTACTGTGCCCACAGAATCATGAGGCTGAGTTTCAGGTAGCACACCGCTTGTAGGTGGGCACAGCCAGAGCCCCCTTTCTGAGAGACAAAGTGAGAGAAGACTGGCCATCGGTCACCATCACTTCACCAGCCTCGAATCTGCCCCGGGAGCAGCCTCCCTCCCCTCCTCCCATTGCCATTCCTGGGGGGGGGGGGGGGGGGATGAGGGGGGTGGGGAAGGTGAGGGAGAGGGAGGACACTAATCTGTGGGCATTTGGGGATTCGCAGTATCTTCCCTCAGTAGGAGAGGTTATCTGTTCTGTAGAAGTGAAATCACCTTCCCAAATCCTAAAATGCTGTGAGTGGTTTCGATCTACAGTATCCTGCAATGCCATTGTGGCTCAGGTGACTTCAAAAGGGTCAACTGATGTGAAAAAATATCAGTCCTCTCTACCAAGTGGTTCAAACAGTTGGTACTTATAACTGAGAATGTAAGACATGACAGCCCATTTCTTTCGTTTTCTCCTAGGCTGGCTTCTGGTAAGTCTGCTATTGTTTACTTATTATCCTCATTGTAGATATTTGAAACATCAGAAAAGGTACTTTAATATCGAACACTGTGTAGTCACTGCTTTTAAACCTTATTAAAAAAAATTAATGCTTATTTATTTTTGAGAGAGAGAGACAAAGTGCTAGTGAGAGGGGCAGAGAGAGAAGGAGACACAGAATCCAAAGCAGGGTACAGGTTCTGAGCTGTCAGCAGAGAGCCCCACATGGGGCTCAAAACCCACAAACTGTGAGATCATGACCTGAGCTGAAGTTGGACACTTAACCAACTGAGCCACACTTGTGGCCCTTTAAAACTTACTTAAAAACAATAACAAAAACAAAAACTTGTTTTTCAACCTTAGTTTTAAAAAAGAACTCCTATTTATGTATGACTCCATATATATTACATAATATTAGTGTTAAATAATATAATACAATGAAAATAATATCATATATGTGTGCAGGTACGTGTATAGAGACAGAAAGATTTGAAAAAATTTCACCAAAAAAACTACAATAATTCTCTGAGTAGTAGCATTAGAGATGATTCTCATTTTCTTCTTTACATTTTATCTGTTTTCCAACCGTTCTATGTTGATAACACATTTCACATTATCAAGAGAGAAAATTATTTTTAAATGTCCCTTGGCAACCGTAAGATGGCACATGTTTGCTTAAACATTTCTAGGCTTGCAGAATACTCCTTTATACAGTCGTCACATTTTCTTGCAATATATGTGTTTTTATAGCGCCTTTCCCCCCACTAGACATTATTTTCTTAAGATCTGTGACACTTGTTTTGATATTCCTGGCTACTCAGCTATCTAGCACACATAGTAAGCAATAAATGTTCATAGGATAAATGGGTAAATTTATGAATGAATGCAATTAGGCCACCTTCTAGTTCAGACTTTAGTTAAATAACTCTGTTTAATTTTTTGTTACCTTTTTCTAAAAAGAAAATTATGGTTCATTTTACATACTAATTCAATAGCAATTTTTTTAAGTTTATTTATTTACTTTGGCGGGGACAAGGAGGGGAAGAGAGAGAGGGAGAGAGAAAACCTCAAGTAGGCTTTGAACTGAACTGTCAGAGCACAGCCCAATATGGGGCTTGAACTCAGGAACCTGTGAGATCATGACCTGAGCCGAAATCAAGAGTCAGATGCTTAACCGACTGAGCCACCCAGGTGCCTCAGAGCAATTTTTCGAAGTGACTTTATTTTAGATTTTTTTCCAAAATATTTCACTTTATTTTCATAAAAACAAAACCTTTTTTTTTCTTTTTGTACTCTTTTCTTCTTTGGTTTACCTAGTATTCAATTCAATTACATTAAAATAGTTATAAATAATAAATAAGATATATATAAATAAATATAAATTAAATTAAATTAAATTAAATTAAATTAAATTAAATTAAATTAAATTAAATTAAAATAGTTATAAGGGGCGCCTGGTTGGCTCAGTCGGTTAAGCATCCGACTTCGGCTCAGGTCACGATCTCGCGGTCCGCGAGTTCGAGCCCCGCGTCGGGCTCTGGGCTGACGGCTCAGAGCCTGGAACCTGCTTCAGATTCTGTGTCTCCCTCTCTCTGTGCCCCTCCCCCGTTCATGCTCTGTCTCTCTCTGTCTCAAAAATAAATAAACGTTAAAAAAAAAATAGTTCTAAGAACAAGTGCAACTGGCATGATAGGCTTAAGGTTGAAAATGATTTGCTCTCGGGAACCATTCAACTCCATAGTGGAAGCAGAAGTGAAGGAGAGAATTAGAAAGTGGCCCGTGGGCAGTAAACACTCATCATGCAGGGCACTTGAGTCAGTGTGTTTTATGTACCCAAGCGAGTAGCCAGCTACTTTAAGTGAAGGTCGCTAAGAGAGCTCTGACTTCCTTGCATCAGGCTGTCTTAGTTTGCCTGCAGGATGCTTTTGAAGGCATAATGGCCCTCTCTGGCCTCATAAGCTTTGCCTTCTGCTCTTCAGAAGTGAAACAAAACACTGAAAATCAGTGAACAGAAGAACCTGAATCTTTCTGTTCAGTGTGTGTGTGCACGCACACGCGCGCCTGGGTCTGGCAGCAAAGTTACCTTTAAAAAAATTAATCAGTTGGATGTGAGACCAAAAATACCCTAAAGTCACTTTGTTACAAAAATATCCTAAAATCTGGGAAAATGGCCCAAATGCTAGGACAATTTGGATTTCATATTAACAGACAGGATCAACCATAGATGAACTTTCTGGTAAACATTTGTGCATAAGAATAAAACTGGCATCGGTTGAAAGAGAAAAACTGAAAATAAATGGGGAAGGCAAGAAGTCCTAACCTGCGCTTAATTTATTTCAAAGTTAGCCTCAAACTTCACTCTTAAATACAGTGTCTGCTTAATACTACCTAGGCTTAAATGACTTAATAAAGAGATTTCTTTTTTCAAAATAACAGTTCAATTGGACCTTTAATTAAACACTTGTTGTTTGAATTCTATGCCCATAGCATTCCTGGAGTTTGCAGCCCACCAGCACTTCAAATTTAATTTTGATGAGTAAATAAACATAAACCCAGATACAAAGCTAACTACAGAATAGCCAGCACATCATAGCTGTCTATGCATATGCAAAAGCCCAGGGAAGCAAGCTTCTCCACTCACTTTCCTTCCCCCCACCCCCAGAACTGACTTACTTTTTCTTTACTGTAACCAGAACTATCCTTGATGCTCTATTATTAAGTTATATTATTAGAGAGTGCTTAGAGTATATGAAAAAAATGTTTTGAAAAGCAAATTATTTTCTAATGAAATCAACACTATTTCTTGCAGCAGATTACTGGATATTGCAGGTGCTACTCGTAAAATACCTGTCAGCAGACCAGAAAGGAAATCGAATTGTGTAATATGTCGAAGCTACAGGTATCTTGGTTTGTATAAAGAGACTATATTATGTTAAATGAAAACTTCAGAGGAAGTTTAAGACTTATGTATAAACCAAGGTGTTATCATAGTAATGATATATAAACACAAGTAAATTAGTTTAAAATAAACAGTTAAATCTTATACAAATCTATAGGGACAACTCATTTGATCTAAACTGATTTTGAAAACAAGTGTATAAAACAGCGATGATTATTTCCGTCTCTAAAAAAATTTTTTAAAATAGATTTAAAGTATATTGTCTTATACAGGGGGCCTGGGTGGCTCAGTCGGTTGATCATCCAACTTCGGCTAAGGTCATGAACTCGAGGATCATGAGTTTGAGCCCCGCATCGGGCCTTGTGCTAACAGCTCAGAGCCTGGAGCCTGTTTCTGATCCTGTGTTTCCTTCTCTCTCTGTTGCTCCCCCGCTTGTTCTCTCTGTCTCAAAAATAAACAAAGATTAGGGGCACCTGTGTGACTCAGTCAGTTGACCATCCGACTTCAGCTCAAGTCATGATCTAACGGTTTGTGAGTTTGAGCCCCACGTCGGGCTCTGTGCTGACAGCTTGGAGCCTGGACGGAGGCTGCTTCAGATTCTGTGTTCCCCTGTCTCTCTGCCCCTCCCCAGCTCACTCTCTCTCTCTCTCTCTCTCTCAAAAATAAATATTTAAAATTTTTTTAAATAAATAAATATTTAAAAAATTTAAAAATAAAATAAAAATGAAGCATATTGTCTTATGGATGTACTTTGCTGATATTATGTTTGTACTACAAAGACAAAGGATGATAAACATTGCTAGCTACAAGCTGTTGTTTTGTTGAAGTTTCAGTTTCAATGTTTATCCCTTACCAACCCTTAATCTATCCTTCCTTTATTGTTTTCTACCTTTTTAGTTTTTCTTTTCATCACAATGCAAATTTCATGAAAGCAAATACTTATCCTCTGACACTTTTATACTTTATCTCCTCACAGCAACAATATCATCTAATCAGATTATCCTGTCATTCAAAAAGATTGATCTGTACCCTGAAAGTATAAGCTACAGAAAAATGAAAACAAAAACAAAAACACAAAAATAGAAAACTAGATACAGTGGATATCATCAAAATTGAAAAGTTCTGTGCTCTAAAGGACGTCATCGGAAGAAAGGCAACACACATTTTTTCCGCTTATACAATTTGAAAATTACATAATTTTATATAATTATCAGTAAGGGACTTGCATTTAGATTACATAAAGAACTGTTACAACTCAGTAATAAAGAGACAAATAACCCAATTAAAAAAATGGACAAAGGGTTTGAATAGATATTTCTCCAAGGAGGATATACCAATGACTAACAAACAAATGAAAAGGTGTTCAACACCATTAGTCATCAGGGAACTGTAATCCAAGACCACAGTGAGACACTATTTCATACTCACTAGAATGACTATACTCAAAAAAGTCAGACATAACAAATGCAGGTAAGGATGGGGAGAAATCAGAGCACTCATACATTGCTAGTGATAATATCAACTGACGCAGCTGCTTGGAAAAGTAATCTCTTTTTCAAATAGTTACACACACAGTTAGCCTATGATCCAGCGATTCTACTCATCGTTATATACCCACGAGAAACGTAAAGCTATTTTCACACAAACACTTGTATACAAACGTTCCCAGCAGCGTATTCGCAATAGTCAAGAAGTGGAAATGACCCAAAGTGTCCATCAACCGATAAATGGATAAGCAAATGTGGTATATCCATACAATGGAATATTATTTGGCAATAAAAAAGAACAAAATACTGAGACACACTACAACATGGATGAACCTTGAAAACATACTAAATAAGAGAAGACAGTCACAAAGTACCACATATTGTGTTATTCTATTTATGTGGACTTTCGAGAATAGTCAACTCTATGGAGATAGAAAGTAGATTTGTGGTTTTCTAGGGCTGGAGGTGATGGGGAGATTGGGGATGATGGCTAAGTAAGTTTTTTTTAAAAGATCCATCTCCTATCCACCAGGTTCTGTCGTTTCAAGATGCCAGTGAGCTGCAACTTGTTGGAAACTCCATCTTATGAGTCTCTGTGCATTTATGTACTCACCTGCCCCTGGAGGTGGAGAAGTTCTGGATTTAATGTCAGAAACCCAAAGCTTTGTGTCCCATATTCCTCTAGCTATATGGCCTTGAAAATTTCACCCAACCTTTCTAAATCTTAATAAAATAGAAACCAAAATAACTACCTCACAGACACTGTGAGAGATACAGGAGATGGCATGGGTCAAAAGACTTCATAAACTGTACATCCTGTATAAATGTAAATGGTTGCTGTTATCAGCTCTACAGACCCAGGACGTTGATTTTTACTTTCCCACAAGAAGTCAGGCCCAAAGAGCCCTGACTCACATCACCCAACTACATCATATGCAGGAGCCAGGGTCTTAATTAACAGTGAAAAATTACACTGTCAAGCAGATTGGATGGGCATGTCAGTCTGTCCACTCATTTCCTTTCCAGGAGAAAAATCTATTTGAGAAACTCAATTACCATTGGGAGGTTGCTCAGAGAATACAGAATCAGACCTCAGGGAGTTGGATTATCCTGGGAGCATTTTCATGAAGATATGGCAAACTAATGAGTCTCCTTCCTTCTCTACAGGGATAAATTTGTTCAGGCAGACTAACAGTCTTCCTTCTTTAGAGCAGGAAACTGCTCACGAATGCTTTTCCCCCCTAGTTTTTCAGGTAATCCTCCTCCTATTCAAGGTATTTATAACTACTTCAAATTCATCACCCTCTGTATTTCATGCATTGTTACAATGAACCAATTCCCAATTTCAAACTTCTTTTGTATTTATCATATTTTGCAGGTTGACTGCTTCCATGGTGACCATTCATGACATACAAGTTCCCACTTCTATAAAAACTTTGGTTCAATCAAGGTTGACCAGAGAAGCCTGATCTAACTTACATGGTATGACTTCCTTTCTGATCCAGTCAGTTATCTTGTTTTCTTCCAAACAATTTATATCAGACCTAAAAAGTAGAGTTCTCTACAAATGTGAATTATTGTGATTACTGTAAGCTCTGCAGATCAAAACCGTGATGGTTGGTGATCATGACATGATTAGAACCCGATGATAAAACAATCCTCGGTCTCTCTGGCCTTCCTTCCTTCCCTGCACACACTTACCATCAGTTTTTATTTAAAATCAGCTTTGCTTTGAAAGAATTTCAAGGGGTGCCTGGATGGCTCAGTTGGTTAAGTGCTGGACTTCAGCTCAGGTCATGATTCCACAGTGTGAGTTCAAGCCCTGCATCAGGCCCCGTGCTGATGGTGCAGATCCCGCTTGGGATTCTCTCTCTCTCTCTCTCTCTCCTTCCCTCTCTCTGCCCTTCCCTGACTCATGCTCACACTCTTTCTCTCAAACTTTTTTTTAAAAAGTAAAGAATTTCAGTAATAGACAAATGAGAGTTTTGTACTATTCCAGAATAAATCATTAATTATTGATAGATTTATGAGGTCTTCCCAGAAATGCAGATATCATTATGGGTGTCATGTGGCATAATAGTGGAAAGAATGTGGATATGGAGACAGGGGGTTGGAGAGTTCTGACACAGCCACTTTTTTTAAAATTTTTTTAATGTTTATTTATTTTTGACAGAGAGAGAGAGACAGAGCATGAGTGGGGGAGGGGCAGAGAGAGAGGGGGACACAGAATCTAAAGCAGGCTCCAGGCTCCGAGCTGTCAGCACAGAGCCCAACATGGGGCTCGAACTCATGGACGGCGAGATCATGACCTGAGCCAAAGTTGGACGCTCAACCGACTGAGCCACCCAGGCGCCCCTGACCCAGCCTTTTATAAGTAATATAGCTTTGTTCAGTTACTCAACCACTCTGAGTAACTTTCTTCATCCATTGCAAATATCTTCATCTGGTGTCCTGCAATAACAAAAAATAGTGCAACATAGCAAAGATTATGAATGGTTTGTTTTAAGTACCATGTAAAGGATAGCTAGTATTGTTGAGACTTTTGTATCCTTTCAAAAGACCTCTTTCGTTGTGCGTTTAAAATCAAGATTTGTCGTGGCTTGCTATGTGGCCTTCTGAAACTCTGGGTCTTTCCATTCATTATTTGAAAAGCAAAAAGAAAATGATACTTTTTCACATTTAAAAGTAATAACTGTGGTTAAATAAGTTTTCCTCCTACACATTCTTCTTATACACTTCAAAAGAGTGGCTCAGAGTATTATATACCTAAGTAAGGTTTATAGGGCAGACTCTTAAGAAATGCAGAGAAACACAAACAGTATCTGTACCAATTTTCTCATCTGATCTCACTTACTATTTCAGGAGAGAGAGAAGTAGCCCACAGCATTACAGGCCTCTGACTTCAAAGTCTCTTAGATTTTAAACTGCTGTTTGACTTGGAAAAACCATGGTCAGATGCTTGGGCTTTTTAAAAAAAATCAAACACCATTTAAAAGTCCTGCTAACTGCATTCCCAAGCTTTTATAGCCTGATCCTTTTCCAGAAAGGAAAGAATGATCTATGAAAGGAATACTATGTAATGAAACATTTTTAGTGAGTTGAATTTTTTACTTTCTAAAATTGTTCTAACTGCTGATGATACCAGTGCCACTCTTTTATTGAATAGAACACATGCAGAAAACAAACAAACAAAAACAAAACAAAACAAAACAAAAAGTCTAATAGGGAAAGCCAGGTGTAAGGCAGTGTTAAAAGAAACAAAGGCAGTGTTTCAGACTTCTTCTCTTTAAGATGATGTTATGTGGATTGTTCATTTTCTTGGGATAGCCTTTTAGTTTCGTTGAGCCTGGCTACCCCAGCCAAAGCATCTCTCACTCATTCAAAGAAGGGGTGCCTCCTTATTTTCCACTGACTCCTTGTATTAGTCCATTCAGACTGCCATAACCAAATGCCATAGACTGGGTGACTTAAACAATAGACATTTATTTCCTCACAGTCTGCAATCTAAAATTCCATGATCAGGGTGCCAGCATGGTCTAGTTCTGATGAGAGCTCTCTTCCTGGCTTGTTGGCAACTGCCGTCTTTGTGCTTATATGACTTCTTTGTGTACATGGGGGGAGAGAGAGAGAGAAGAGAGAAAGAGAGAGACATTGACAGAAAGCTCTCTGGTATCTCCTCTTATAAGGACACTAGTCCCATCATGAGAACCCTACCTTCATGACCCCATCTATTTACCTCCCAAAGATCCCATCTGCAAACACCATCACATTGGGGGTTAAGACATCAACACATGAATTGGGGCGGGCGGGGGGAAGGGGGGGGCACAATTCAGTCCACAGCTCTCCTCCAAACCTCTTACCATATCACTTCACTAAAATTTAATGGCGTGGTGGTTTATTTGGTATTTAATTGGTGTGACAATTACTCACCAGATAAAGTGAATTGTTATGCTTACGGAAGTTATGTAAAAAAACTTAAACCCCACAGCAAGTTTAAGATCTGAATGAAAAAAGGTCGATGCGTTATTTGCCCAAAAGATTTCATATGAAAACTTTACCTGATGAATTTGCCAATATTCAGAGATTGGTCCTCAGTCTTTCAGGCTCGGAAAGCAGATTTTTGTAAATGCACCTTTGAAAGCTCAACTTATAAAAAAAATCACAGTCACATAGCTCAAGAAGCTAATGTATAAATAAGAATTCTGATACTTCAGTAGACAATGACAAATATAGAGCTGTCACATACACACTAGAATACTCTCAGTGGCACAGACTACAAATTCTAAGGAGTTCTTTTTGGAGAGCCAAGTTATAATCAGAAAGCTGCCTGCTAACTAAAAATTCAAAAGACAAGAGATAATTTGCATGATTAAAATGTTTAATATCATGAGGTTAAGAAAACCTGATATATCCAGCCTCCATGTAGAAATAGCCTTAAACCAAAGGGACTATGAAAACCAGAATCTATGGGTAGGTCTTCCTCTCCCTGAATAGTGCCCAAAGTGGCCTTCCCAAGTTACTCTGCTTTTCCACACCTCTGTTGCTAAATAACACCATGTACCGTGGAACCCTCCAGTCTTGCTCAGGTCTGGGAGCCATTGTACCCCTTTAGTATAGAGATTATAATGTGGGAGCTCAGAGCAGGAGCTCAAGAGCCAGGTGGTCTCATTTTGAATCTTAGTTCTGCCACTTCTTGGCCATGTGACCTGGAGGGCTTGATCGAAAATGCCCTCCACACCATCCCTCCATTGCAATATTAGGAAAATAATCCCACGTAGGCACCTGGTCACGACGACTCTGGAGACTGGACTTCACTCGTTCGTGCACCTCACTGCTTCGTGCACCTCACTGCTTCCTCTGCAACCATGTCTGGCGAACCCAATATGGCTGAGATTGAGAAGTTCGGTAAATTGAAATTGAAGAAGACAGAGTCTCAAGAGAAAAATCCACCCCTTTCAAAAGAAATGATAGGACAGGAGAAGCAAGCAGGCAAATCATAGTGAGGCACGCACTGCCAGATACACACTGTACATTCCACAAGCATTGTCTTCTTATTTTATTTCTTTTAGCTGTTTAACTCGGTAAGATGCAAAGGGGTTGGATCGTTTAAATGATCATGCTGCCCCTTTCACATCAAAGAACCCAGAACCACTGACAGTGAAGGCCACCCCTGCCTCTCCCAGCTGCCTGTCTGACTGGCAGAGAAGGAAAAGACCTTGCAGCTTGGTGAAGGAGGAAGTTGGGGACGAAATCTAGAGTAAAACCCAAGCTGGTCCAAGATGTCCTGCAGGCTGTAAAATGCAGCTTAATCAGAATACCATTTTTTTCTTCAAATGACTTTAATTACTGGAATGCACAATTTTTTAGTATGCAAATAAAAAGCTTTAAAGTATGGGGGAAAAAAGAGAGAGAAAATAATCCCATTTAATTTGCAGCGTTGTTGTAAAGATAGTGCTTGTAAGGCTTTTAGCACATTGGCCTTAATGAATACTAAATAAATCTTCACTATTAGTTGTAAGAAATTTGCAAATCTCTGCTTTAGTTCATTATTGGATTTTAGGGTTAAACTCTCAGGGTGCAGTCTCCTGTCACTTATTTCCACTTTCCTTGCACCTGAAGTTTGTCTCACGTTTGCTCTTGAAACCTACAACCTATCGTATTGATAGAGCCAGGTGATACAACGCTCTGTAGAGTACACACTGACTTCGTTTCTAACTCACTAGATAACATAATTTAACAGATGACTTCTGGAGATAATGTTATTTGCCACTTTTCTAGGACAGAAGCTCAGGTCATCACTGTGGAAAGTTTGTGATGGTATTGAAAAGAGGCAGCAGGAGAGGATGACTATACAGGCCAAGGGGAGAGGAAACTGCTTATGCTCTCCTGAGTTTCCCGAAACCTATGGTTATCTCTTTCTTTAATCTTATACTCTGTTGCAAAATACAACGCATCTACCCAAAAGAACATATACTGGTTTTGTTAGTAATTATTTCCTTGCCTTTATTTATACTTTTAACCACCCAAATATTAACCCATAACTACTATAGTGTACCCTGTTTTTGAACTTTATATAAATGTAATCACACATTAGTTTACATCTGACTTCTTTATCTTATTTTTATGTTTTCAGTTTTACTCATGATTCGGGATGTAGTTGGAGTTCACTAATTTCACTACTCTATGGTATCCTATTCTATGAATATGACACAATTTACTTATCCATTCACTTTTTTAAGTTTTTATTTATTTATTTTGAGAGAGACAGACAGACAGACAGTGTGAGTGGGGGAGGGGCAGAGAGCGAGAATCCCAAGCAGGCTCTGCACTGACCTGGGGCTGGGGCTTGACCACATGAACCATGAAATCATGCCTGACCCGAAGTGAGATGCTTTCCTTCCCACTGGACTTGAACCTGGGGCTTCCAGGCTGGAGTCTAGTCGGAGCCAAGAGAGGAGGGTAACTAAGTCCTAATAACATAATTTGAAGCCCTAAAGAGAGCTGCACTAGTCCTATCCCTGGACTGATCGGTTCTGTGAACAAATATTTCTCTCTTTGCTTTAGACCAATTAAAGATGGTTTTGTTTTGTCACCTTCAATGGAATTCCTAACTATAAATACTTTCTCACTTTATTGCATCCCCTAAATGCCCTCATTTGTACCTTCCAAAGGAAAGGTATACTTCATATTATGGAAAACGTCAGACCAGTTCTCTGGTCTTTTTCTCAACTTGCAAATGGGCCTTTCCTAATAAAGCAACAGCATTGATCCAGGGACCTGACTGCACATAGGACATCTGCATTGAATTCTTCGTCCTCATTGGATCCCTGTTGACCTATATTCATCTAGCAAATCTTTGCATTTCTCTGTCCCTTGTTCATTTTTTGTAGCCCTAAATTTAATATATGGTTTTAATTAACATTTTAGGAGCTAAAGTCTTAGAGAGCTGTGATTATGTCTGAGTAGGAGGGTTCATGATTACTCTGCAATGGAATCATAGTCAAAGTGAAGAGCTTGGGGCACCTGGGTGGCCCAGTCAGTTGAGCGTCCGACTTTGGCTCAGGTCATAATCTCACGGTTTGTGAGTTCGAGCCCCACGTCGGGTTCTGTGCTGACAGCTCAGAGCCTGGATCTTGCTTCGGATTCTGTGTCTCCCTCTCTCTCTGCCCTTCCCCCATTCATGTTCTGTCTCTCTGTGTCTCTCAAAAATGAATAAACATTAAAAAAAAATGAAACAAAAAACAGCAAAGTGAAGAGCTGATTGTGAATTTCAGTTGCTTCTGCTTTTGAGTCTGAGGATGAACTTAAAATTCAAAATGGTCATCAGAAAGCTTGCCTGCCGGGGGCAGGTGGGTGGCTCAGTAAGCCTCCAACTCTTGATTTCGGCTCAAGTCAGGATCTCAAGTTTTGTGAGATCAAGCCCTCTGTTGGACTATACACTGACTGTGTGGAACCTGCTTGGGATTGTCTCTCTCTCCCTCTCTCTGCCCCGCCCCTGCTGACACTCTCGTTCTCTCTCTCCCTAAATAAATAAACCTCAAAAAAGAAAGCCTGCTTGCTTAAATCTCTATAAATTGACTTATCTGAGCTTCATAGGCCTCTCCTACTGAGTTCTCTTTCCAATTCCCCCTGTTTTTCAGGCATGATGCTTTAAGCCCTGGACTCTGGGCTCTGGGCTTCATTGCATGGCTGATTATTTTCCACACAGAGAGAAACTTCCCTCTTTAAAACTAGATTTAAATCTTTTTTTCTTCAAGTTTTATATTGCTCCTTATTCCTTTTTCTTTACTGGGAAAGTATTAAAAAAAAAAAAACACCATAAACCTCACAGATAGGCTTATGGTTCCAAAAAAAAATTTTTTTTTTAATTCTTTGTTCTGTTTTCCCTTTGTGACTGCCCCACACACTCCCCACATAAATCAAATTAGCAAAGTCAGAACATAACAAATCGGCAGGCTGTAAGGCCAGCCCAACAGATACATTCCGCTTAACCTTTACAATATATTGTAAAATTCTGCCTTTGTTCCACACAGTTAATATCAGGAGCGTCTACATAACAAGTCTCACTTCAGGAGCCTCTTGGAAATATCAGGGTGTCTGGCACCTCACATATTCCCTCATGACAACCATTATCCACAGCAAACAGCAGATGCCTCTTTTGTCTTAAAACTGGTCCACGTCCCTTATTTCCTCTCTCAGTGGAGCCCCAGGAAGGCAGCAGGAATGCAGAGTAGAAGTAGCTGCAAAGCGTGACCACAGGCTTAGACAGGATGTCGCGGCACCATCCTAAGGAGAGACAGAAGCAGCTCAGAAGGGTGCACACGAAGGGGCCTGGTAGTTGTGGTCACTGGAAACCCTAAGCAGTGGGTTGTGTTCTCAGACGTGGGACCAAGGAGGTGTCCGTAGATACCAAAGAACAAATATATGGTGGGCAAGGTCAAAAGCCCCCATTGTCTCAGCATCACAAAAGGATGGGTTGAGGAAAGGAACCAATTAAGTTGTGTTTTCACGTTTTAAAAAACATTTTTTTCCAGTGTATCTGAATACGTAGACTCCACATTATCGATGGAGACCTCATATAAAAATACCTTTCCTCTATGTTTCACTACTGACCATCTTATTTTCTTTAACAGCTTTTACCCCATAATTTTGTACACACCTAATTATCAGAAAGAATATTTTTCAAAGTCCATGAGCCATTTACTTAAGCATCACCTGGAGAATTTATTGTTTTTGTTAGTATTGCATTTTAGCAAACCACCTTGAAACAGTGACTTAAAACAACAGCAGTCATTCATCAATTTGTGGACAGGACATGGCAGGCTTGGTTCACCTCTGCTCCATGAGATGGCAGTAGGTGCTGCCCGAAGGTTCCCCGCATATAGGTACTGGAACCTTCTGGAAACTTGCTCATCCGTGTGTGTTGGGTTTGTGGCTGCGTGTTGACTCATCCCTCAGCTGTGGCTCTTGGTTGGAACACCTATAAAGGGCCTCACCACACAGCTGCTTGGCTTCCTTACAGCACAGTGGCCTGGTTTCAACAATAAGCATCCCAAGAGACAGGAAGTGAAAGCTACTGGTTTCTTAAGTCCTGGGCCCAGAAAACTGTACCGCAGCCATTTCAGTATATGCTTTCGGTCAAGCAGTGACTATGCCCAGAGTCAAACAGAGGGGACATAAAAAAGCAGGTGTTAGTGTAAGAAGTGTCAAAAAATACACGGCCATGTTTAAAAACTGCTACACTTATTAAAAATGCAAATACTGGGATTTCACCGTCGACCCTCTGAACCAATATTTCTGAGGCTTGAGACTAGGATTTAGTAAACACCTCAAATTTTTCTTAAGCAGAGCAAAATTTGATTTCTGTATCATCTTAGAACCTCTCGTTTAGACGTAAAAACTCAATTTCCCCGGTGTTGTTTTAGCTGGGAGTATTTTGTAATATCCGCAACCACCATCCTCCATTAGATGGGAAAGGACAGTGTTAAGTGGTTTGTTCTAAACTTGAATCCCTCCTACACTGCAAGCAGAGCAGAGCCCAAGAGAGGGTACAAGAGACTCAGCACAGGTAGGGCTGATAATCCTAAAGTCGGCATAGGTAGGTGGCCAGCATGCAGCTTCATAGCTGATAGGAAACTTTAGGTGGCTTTTACCTGCAGTTCCCCTCCCTTGTGAGAAGATGTGCTTCCTTTCCATATAATGTTAAGGAGAGGGAAATGATTTCAGTAGCGGTGTGTATCAGTTGGGTTCCTCTGAGCAGCACACAATTTCTTGGTGAGTTCAGGGATAGATGAAGTAAAAGAAATAAGGCAGGCAATAGGGGCACATAATTAAGCCGGCTACCTCCATGGGAAACCAGAGTTTATTCCAACTGAGACATTCTGGGAAAGGCGTAAACACATATACACCAGAATTATCCTGTCAAGAGGTGAGGGAGCTGAGATATTTAGATCCCCACCCTCTTAAGTAATTTCATAAGGAAGAAAAGATGACCCCTGATGGAGTCATCAATTCCCAGGCACTTCTTTAGGCAAAATGGGGTTCAGCAGCCCCAAAGCAGGGACCGGCCATTGTCAATCAGGCTGGCGTGCATGGAAGCAGTAAGCCATACAAGAAGTTACGAGGAGAATACACTCACAACATGTCAGATCTCACATCTGTGCTCTGGCTTCGTCAAAATAGATGAGGCCAAGAACTTCAGCATATGAGAATTTCCAGCTGGTTCTTTATGACTTATTCTCTGTTTTGTTGTTTTAGATTATACAAGGAAACTCCTTACCTTTCTTGGAGGTGAAGAATCTGCCTGAGAAACCTGCCCTATTTCATCTTTTTCTGAAGAAAGCAACTTCTTCTCACTGAAAGAATTAACGTTTGGAGTCCTCGTGATGTCACTTCCAGATGTGTACTTTCCTGACATCACTGGCCAGAGCCAGAGGGACCTATGCCACCGTGCAGTAGCTGGTGCATGAAAGCTTCAGGGCTATCTTTGATTCCATTAAGACACTGGCTATTGGTGTCTGAGAAGGGCTGCCCTGGAATTGCCGGGGGTTACATGCGTGTTGGTTTTGTACCTGCTAACGTTCTTTCGAGTTGCTTCACCTCGTATCTAAGGCGGCCTCAGGGCTGCCCAGATGACCTTTCAGCTGCTAGCCTCCACATGCACTCTCTTTGGAAGTGAAGGAGACTGCAAGGCAGCTAATGAGTTCCGACAAAGATGCTTTAGACTAAAGCGAAAGCAATGATTTAATCCTTAGTCGGGAAGTGGCCTGGGGGGGGAGGGGGGTTCCAATTATTTTGGCTACATTTCTTTGGTTTATATAAATCTATCTAGTTTACTAAATGCATATCATTCCTCCCCCATAGGAGGTGATCTTCTTTCTAGACTGTTTCACCTAGAGGAGATAGGCTGTGGTTTTGAGACTCGTATTTGTGATAATCCCATGCATAATGACGGAAGTAGATGGGATTTTTTCTTTATGGCATTTTCACACTAGAGACACTTCCCACGTGCTTCCTAATGAATTTGTCTATTGATCTGTTCTTTTTTTGCTTTGCCACAAGTTGCCCTGTACTTTTCCTCTAAGCCCTTCAAGCTCATATAGGCAGTCAGTCAAAGATAAATTAGACTGTGTTTTCATTGAAGTAGACTGTGATATTACATCTTATTCCTGTATACTAAATATATGCATCTATATTTTATGTTATATTATATATGTATGTCAGGGAAAAAATTTATTCCTCTAAATCAGAGGATGCAACTAAAAGCTTAATGGTCAAATTTACTCTACAGATACAGGTATAAAGATATCTTTAAGATGATATGTGAAAATAAAAAATATATAAATTTTATATAAAATATATAAATAATTTTATATAAAATTATAAAATTTATTTTATATAAAATATATAAATATATATATATTATATTATAAAATATAATAATATAAAATATTATATATATAATATATATATAAAGGATTTAATATATATATAAGTGTTTTATATATATATATTTATATAAGTACATATGTATATGTATACACATATGGATATGTTTTATTCCATCTTGACAAAAATCTGAATTATGTTTGTAGATATAGGTGAGAAATATATGTTATTATGTAAACTACACTAATTTTTAATATAAGCAACTAAATAAAATTGTTTTGTTTGTCCCTCACAAAAATTTAAATTAACTGCCTACATTTTTAAAATACCATATTTTAGAGGCACCTGGGTGGCTCAGTTGGTTGAGCATCCAACTCTTGATCTCAGCTCATGTCATGGGATGGAGCCCCACATCCCTTTGTGCTGACAGTGAGGAGCCTACTTGGGATTCTCTCTCTCCTTCTCTCTCTGCCCCTCCCCTTGTGCTCCCACTCACGCTCTAGCTCTCTCTTTCTCTCTCTCAAAAATAAATCAACATTAACCAAATAAAATAAAAGAGCATATTTTATGTAGCAATATGGATTTTCCTTCTTGTTTTGCAGGGTAAAGTTTCAGCAACCGTGAGCCTTCATTACATGGGTACCATACGCTAGAGCGAGTAGCATCTACTCCTTCAGACGGGGTAAGTACTCTGCAGCTTGCCACAGACCCCACCACTCTACTGATACCCAACACTGGGGCCCAGTGTCATTACCACTGTGCTTACAATAGCACTCAACCACCCACATGCATTTGTATGAGCTGCCAAGCCCCTGAAGACTAAAATCCTTATACAGACTGGAAGTTTCACCAAGAAAATATGTTTGTCTACCGTTGTTCATTCCACACCTGTCATATGGTAAGTGCTCAATGAATATGAGTTAAACGAATAAAAGGAAAAATAAATCTAGTCTTTTGCAAGATAAGATACTTGGCTATAAGAATCCTATTTCTGCTAGAACGGGAGGATTTTACGCCCTAGTCACCGATAACTTTGCATAACTTACAGCCCTGCCTTGACTCTGAGATCATTTGAGACCAGGCACGTTCAGGGTGGTATGGTCTTACATGCCCCCTGCCTTGACACTGGACTTAAGCTACCAGCACCATGCTGGGGGTGGGGGGCAGGGAGGGGGGTGAAAGTGACTATGGGCTGAGTTTATTGACAGAGACTCTGGAAAGCTTCCTCCTTCCAGGTCACATAATACATTATTAATGAGGGAAAAGTGACCTACTGCACTTTGTAAAAAAAATGCCACCCCTTGAGATTTGAGCAAGTCATTTGCTGTGGCTCCAGATGTCAGGAAATTCAGATGTCTCCCTCTATCTTCCTCTCGGAGCCCCTGCTGTAGCTATTAGTATGTCTCAACTAATAAAAAATATTTAATTCAATTGTTTTTGAAATAAATCTTATTGGTAACAGAGAAAGGATGTGGCTTTGCTTTATTTTTACAGAAGGTCCTTGCTTTCTTATGTTTCCCTGTGCTCCGAGTGGGATCCCAGGAGCCACCACAAGCAGGGAAACTTGTCTGCCAGCGCTTCAGCCCGGCCCCGCTGACATCAGAGTGTTCCTGACCCAGATGCTCCAGCTGCAGAGCACGAACTCTACCCACCCGGGGTCCTGCCTCTTGCAAGGGTTCCGCACAGCACGGACAGAAAGGAGTCACGTATCTAGTAGGGCCCTCACAGTAGAAACCCAAACTGCAAAACAGATGGAAAACATAAGATACTATCTATGACATTGAAAGAGGGAACATTTTCTTAAGGCATAAAAAAAGCACTCCTCTTTTTTATATATAAAAAATTGTAAGCTTACTTATTTACCTTAAGAGAGAGAGAACAGGGGAGGGACAGAGAGAGAGAGAGAGAGAGAGAGAGAGAATCCTAAGCAGGGTCCATGCTGTCAGTGCAGAGTCCTATGTGGGGCTCCAACTCGCAAACTGTGAGACCGTGACCTGAGCTGAAATCAAAAGTCAGGTGCTTAACTAACTGAGCCACCCAGGCTCCCCAACTCCTCTCTTGCTTTAGAAGCAAATTCGAACTCATTATCCTGGCCTAAAGGATTAGCCAGAGGGTTAGCCAGTCTCTGACATCATCTCTTGCCGTGTTCCCCCCACTCACCCCTTTGGGCTTTGTTTCTGCCCCTCAAATGTAACAAGCCCACTTCGAGGTCTTTGCACTTGCCTGGAACACTGTGACCTGCAAGAGGATGGCTTACGTTCACCACTTGGGTCTCAGCATTAAGGTCACCTTCTCAGAGAAGTCTTCCCTGATGGCCCCATCTTATGCACTCAACCTCTGCCTTTACCTGCAACGTAACCACTAGAAAGTATGTTTCATTAGCACAGGGCTCTGACCTCCCTTCGTCACTGTATTCCCAATATATGGCGTACAGAAAGGCTTGTCAGCAAGATGGGGAGTTTGACAAGCTCAGAAGCAAGACTGAAAGTAGCAGGAGAGAAAGGAGCTGGGAAGAAGAGTCCCAAGGGAAGTGAAAATAAAAATAGGAGGCAGGGCAGCCCTGCTCAACTGCCCGCTCTCGCCTTTCCTGTCTGTCACTGAAGCTTCACACTCAGCAGAACGTATTTCTACCTTTTTAAAATGTTGTGATAAAATTGACAGAACATTGTGTAAACGGAAGGCGCACAACATACTGATCTGATACATTCATATTGCAATCTGATTGCCATTGTAGAAATAGCTAACACCCCATCATCACACAATTATCATTTCTTCCGGTGGTGGGAACAATTAAGATCTACTCTCTTAGCCAGCTTAATGTTCACAATATGGTTTTGTCCATGGTTACTGTCCTGTGTTTTAGGTCCCCAGGATATATCTCTCTGCTGGTTGCAAGTATGAACCTTTAAGCCACATCTCTCCTATTCCCCCAGCCTTTAGAAATGACCTTTCGACTCTCTGCTGTTTTTTGAGTGTTGTTTTTTTTTTAAGTTCAATATATAAGGGATATCATACAGTATTTGTCTTTCTCTGTCTGGCTCACTTCACCTCTATATCAGACTTAAAATTTTCTGCAGTGCAAAAGAAACAATTAACAAAATAAAAAGGCAACCTACAGAATGGGAGAGAACATTTTCAAGAATAAATCCGATAAGGTATCCAATAGGGGGTTAATATCCAACATTTATAAAGAACTCATACAATCCAATCACAAAAACCACACAAAATCCAATTAAAAAATAGGCAGAGGAACTAAATGGTTTTTTTGTTTCAACAGAACATTATAAAGGCAAAAGGATGAGGAGTAAGGCTCAGCCGCTCTGGCGCCCTCAGGCTGTCTCTGCACGGGGCTCCCAGCCTGCCCATTCTCCGCAAGTGGCCCAGAGGACACCGCCAACCAATCAGCGGCCGCAGCGTCCTGCCAGGAGCTAGGCAGCTTGCCACAGCCCAGGAGCTCGGGGAGGAAGGGAATGTTGGCCACAGAGCTTGCTCGGTCACCTCTCCTTCCTTCTCCTGCTGTGCCCATTTATTCCTGCCAGTATCTTCCTTCAGATCCTGATTCCGGAATTGAACAGACTTTGGAAGGGCCAAGTTTATTCCCCACAATGAGCTGTGGGGATCACCTTAATCACAGTCAGAGCCTACATTGAAGAGGGCTAACTAGCTGAGTTAATCTCTTCTTATGCATTAATCCATTTAAACGCACAACCCCTCTGTGAGGAAGCTATTATACCCATTTCCCAGATGAACGAACTGAAGCTTATTGAATTAAGCAACCTGGCCAGCATCACAAAGCTCGTAAATGATAGAACGGGCCTAAAAACCTAGCTCCAATGGTTCTAAATGCTCTAAGGGTCCAAAGTGTCCAGGGGTAGATTTTAAACTTTCTTCCTGTCTTTGGTATCTTGCTCTCAGTTTAACCAAGTAGTCGGTATCTTCTTCTATTGCTGGTAAGGGGGATAAGTATCTAAATACAGTCATCTACTTTTCTCTATAGTTAGCCACATGAATTCCAAAGGCATGTGGCGATCTTTGCACATCTGTTTAATTTGTTCACAAGGTTAATTGTAGAGGTTATTTTTTTGACTGTTTGCTTTTTGAGGACTCCTTCCTTGCCCTCCCTAGGCCCCCAGAAAACTTTGCATCCTTTTAACCAGACAAGCGTCATCGACCTGCTCCACACTTTCTGTGCCGTGCTGCCCCCTAGTGGTGAAAGTAAATGCAGCTTCTGCTCCAGCAGCGCTTCCTAAGAGCCCAGAAGCCACATCTTCTTACAGTGCCCAGAGATAAGCAAATGTAGGGCCACACCTATACTCAATGGATTCTTTAAAAGAATTTTCCTGCATTTACTGAATGGAATAGGGGCAACCATACACTATCTGTGCCTAGTAACCCAGGATTGGGATATGGGTTCGAAATGACCGAGAGACACTTATGAGACAAGTTTCATTTCATCAGCTTCTGATGCAGAAGCATTTCTTATTGTTTCTCTTCCCATTGATCAGAAACTAGGTCAAGGCAGTAAAGTGCACAGAGAAGACAGTGGTGGCAATGAATGCGTGCTCTACAAGCAGGGCCTTTCTTTTACATGTCACAGAGGGAACATAAATCAGACGACACTGTTTTCACAATGAAATATACACGTGGGATACGGCCCACTTCTTTGGAATTCTTGCATTTTCTTCTGAATCTAAGGGAAAAAGTGGGGGCTTTGCAAGAGAAATAGGCTGGTAACACTTCTTTAAAAAGTCTCATGTTCGAAGCAAGTACGAGTGAAAGCTGTGAGTAGATTCAAGATAGTATTTGTTTTTTTACTTGTCTGTCATGGCTTGTTTAGAGTTTGTGTGTCAAAAAAACAAAAACTCTGAAGTTGCGTCTATTACAAGATTGACCAGGCTGACTGCATTCACACACAGTTCAAACAGGTTTAACTGATTATTTTCTTCACTGAATCCAGCAGTTGTCTTGACAACGGCAAAACCAAGCCAATGAGTTAGGCCACACCACAAAGTCTGATCTAAGTTTGCAAGAATTCTAACTTGGACTCGGTTCAAGGTCGCTTTCACTTCAGTTTTATTACCAAAACGGCAAACAACAGTGCAAGGGTTGTAGGTGACATCAAGGATACGAATGGGTAGGTATAGCTTGCTGATATCTCACATGTTCATCCCCAAGGCACATCCAAAGTTCAGTGGTCAACGCAGCCCATGTGGGGTGATGAGCCCCCCAGGACAGTGGAGTCACACACAGATCTGACTGATCTATATACCCCCTGAGCATTCTGGACTTCAAAAAGAATGCCATAGCAGGGGTGTTTGGGGTTGGGTTTTTTGGAGAGGGAATAAATGCATTCAATATAGAGTGTATTTATGTGTAGAAGGGCGTAGACGGATGCAGATTGTCCAAGGGGCACTAGAAATAAAATATATTTTTTCTACTAAAGGATCCCTGAATCTATAGATGTACACAGCTTTTTTTTTTTTTCAGATTACAGTGGTCATGTGACCTAGTTCTAGCCAACGAGAGACAGAAATCCCGGGTGAGGGCAATCTTTCCGGAACGAAAAGGCAAGGCCTCATTAGGAAGACAAGATAGACTGCAACCATATTTTACCCTTTTGCTCACACCTGGAACACAAAGAGGAGGCTTGGAGGCGCTGTAGCCGTCTTGTGACTATGAAGCAACGAGCATGGACATGAGAGCTTAAATGTTAAAGATGATGAAGTGGCTCGCTGACAGCACTGCTGAGCCATCACACCTGCAAGGGACTGGCAACCTCTCTCTGCTTGTGTGTGTGTGTGTGTGTGTGTGTGTGTGTGTGTGAGACAAATAAACCCTAATGTTGAAGCCACTTATGGGTCCTAGGCTGTTGACGGTAACACTCTCAGCTCAGAATGTCTGATACACGTACCTGGGCCTGTATGACTCCTAGAGAGCCCCAACAGGCTGTTCCCTCACTGGGGCCAATGTTGTGGCTGGGCTGGGTTCCTATAATGACCACACTTCAGCAAAAACCATCAGGATACTTTATGGAACAGGATTTATTACTCACAAGTCCTGGAGGGTACACAGCATGACTAAGGGCCACACAGAGAGGTGTGGGGTCTGCAGTGAGGTGGGAGTCTGCCTTAATGAGGGTCAAGGGTGGAGTGTCTGGGGTTTCCCCCAGGTCACCCATTATTGGCTAATTTGAAGAATAAGAGCGGAAATGAGGGCACAGGAGAGTAGAGGCAAGGTAACCCAAGTAGTCAGTTATCTTGGTCACCAGGGTTTTCTGAAAGGGAAATTTCATGGGTGGGGTGGCCCAGTTCCTTATCTGTTGTTTTGCTGATAGCTGTGTTTTACAGCTAACAATATGTTTTTTTAAAGATGGATATCTTTGAAATGGATGCCCAGGCAAGGCCATCAAAAGCTTAATGTCAGACGCTTACACTATGTCACTCTCCTGGAGTTTTCTGTTCGTTACAACAGAATAATACATTCCTAACAGACTTTCTTAGACTGCCCAGCTTGCCATAACAAAATACCATAGACTAGGTGGCTTCAACAGTTCTGGAGGCTGGGAAGTCCCAAGATCAAGGCACCAACAGATTTGGTGTCTGGTGAGGGCCCTTCTAGCTTGCAGAAGGCCACGTTTTTACTTGTGTCCGCACATGGCCTTTGCTCAGTACATGCTAGTGGAGAGACAATGAGATTTCACCCTCTCTTCTTAGAAGGTCACTAATCAAATCATGAGGGTCCCACCCTCAGGATATAATCCAAACATACTCACTTCCGAAGTCCCCACCTTCAAATAGGATCACCATGGGGGCTAGGAAATCAACATGAATTTTGGAGGGAATACAAACATTCATCCCATAACAAGATACATCTATAAATCAAAATATAGGCTATAGAAGTTTACCAGTATCCTTTAACTGCCCTGTGCTTTCGCTTGGGATATACACAGCTGACCTCTAAGTCATAGTATACAGAGCTAGTACAAAGATAAGGCTATACTTGGGGCCAAGAATCAAAGGTTAGCATTTGACTCGTTTGAAAACTTGGTAAAATTTATCTTACTAGGTCATGCCCACTTAAGGAGTTAGAAAACAGTTCGATAAAGTATATTTATTTAATTATTTGATGCATAAAATTTAACTTTGTCTCTTTGTTGGAGTCAGGTTATGAATAAACAAAAAATAATCTATTTTTGGCAATCAACTTTAGAGACTTACATCAGTTTTAAAAGAGACACACATGGGCAGACTTTTAAAATCTTAATTTACTCACTTCATTTTAGTATCCAGCCTATTTCTGGCTCCTCTCTATTTCTTATTGACACAGATTCATTTTAGGAAACAGGAGGAAGAACAATCCAGGCTGTGAATACTTATAAAGTCGTCAATTTACACTGGATCATTAGGAACAGACCTAAAACTGTAAATTAATGAAAATTTATAAAGGAATGGATTGGGGAAGTACGCTTGAGAAATAAATTTGACAGTAAAATGCTAGATGTCCTTATGTTAATTCAGCAGAAAAGTATTTGGGTATCATTGAGAGAAAGCTATTAGCTTCCTATGGGACACATAAATGTATGTCTAATAGTGATTCACAATTGTCATTTTAGGTCATAATTATTCCTTCCATCATTATATGTTTTTATGTTTTCTGTTGCATGAGTACTTCTACTGAAGAGTCAAAGAAAAAATAAGCAATATAAACATTTTAAAACATTTCATTGGACTCCTGAATTTTGTTCATCCTAACGGTTACAGAGAGCTCTAGAGATGGAATACATTTTAAAATTTCCCTTTCACATTCATAAATCACTTGGCATTATATAAAAATCCCCTACGTTTGTACGCTATGGGTTTATAGCTCACAAGAGGTTGGTTTTATCCTTACTCAGTAAGCTAACACCTTTCTGCAGTTCTAGCTGGGATCCCGGCAGGGATTTGAACACAATGTAAGGTAATGAAGTGGGGAATATGTCTAGTTTCAGTGTTAGAAATTATGTCCAGGCAGAGAGATTGATTTTTTTTTTTTTTTTTTTACATTGACAACATGTATGTCACATCCTTTTTGAAAAAGTAAAACAACAAAAACAAAGGCAAGACTCACCAATCTTTACCATAAAATATTTGGGAAGCAGTTGGGTCAAAATATAAAATATACCACACAGTTGTGCCAAACGCCACTCCCTACAGCCAATAAATAATTCTAAGCTTTGGGCAATGCTAGCAAGCCACTGGGGTTTACAGTCACAGTTAAGTGACCCCCCAGAAGTCATGTCCCGCCCTCTGGGGACTCTGATACCCTTTCTTTGCCCCAACTCTTTATCTGGCACATCAGAGAGATTATCCAAATGTCCTGTGGATGTTTGAAGGCTATCCTTAGGGCCTAGATCAAACTAGGTTTTCTGTAGCCACTCTAGAAGTATTCACAGCTCTATGTTGAAAGGAATTAGAATTTCAGGAACCCTTTGAACATATAAATTTACCTACCTTAAGTAGATTTCACAAGTGATTGAAATGGCTGGCTTCATCTCTTTCCCCAAATTCTCTCTTTCCCCACCCACTCCAAGATATATCCCCAAGGGATCAAAGATATTAATATAGCCTCTCTACAAAAAAAGACCTCTTTTATAGGACTTAGGGACTTAGTAATTAAGTAGCAGTTCATTTTTATTATCCAAACTTTAGTGTCTCCTCTATAAGTGGCTTAAGGCTGTCCAAATAGAAATTAATAATCTGTAATTGCACAAAAAAAAAAAAAAGGAAGGAAGGAAGGAAGGTGGGGGAAGAGGGAATGGTTGGGGAGGAGAGGAGACAAAGTAGAAGATGCAGCCACAAATGACTTATTTCATTTCATAATAGAAGATTTTAATTTTGTCCATTTATTTCTTGGTAGAAAAACATTTTTATGTAAAATATTTCTATTTAAAAATATTTAAATTTTAATTCTAGTGTAGTTAACATACAGTGTTATGTTAGTTCCAGATGTTCAATATAGTGATTCAACACTTCCATATATCACTCAGTGCTCATCAGGATAAGTGTGCTCTTAATCTCCATCACCTATTTCACCCATCCCCCCACTTCCCCTCTGGTAACCATCTGTTCTCTGTAGTTAAGAGTCTGGCTTTTGGTTTCTCTCTCTCTCTCTCTCTCTCTCTCTCTCTTTTCCTTTGCTTATCTGTTTCTTTCTTAAATTCCACATATGAGTGAAATAATATGGTATTTGTCTTTCTCTGGCTGGCTTATTTCACTTAGCATTATACTGTCTTGATTCATCCATATTGTTGTAAATGGTAAGGTTTCATTCTTTTTTATGGCTGAATAACATTCTATCGTGTATTATCCATATATATATGATATATATATATCATATATATTCCATCATATATCTATTCTATCATATATATATATCATATATATTCCATCATATATCTATTCTATCATATATATATATATATATATATATATATATATATATATCATGTCTTCTTTATCCATTTATCTATTGACAGACACTTGGGCTACTTCCATGTCTTGGCTGTTGTAAATAATGTTGCAATAAACATAAGGTTGCACATATCCCTTCAAATTAGTGTTTTCGTATTCTTTGGATAAAAACCCAGGAGTGTGATTATTGGATCATAGGATAGTTCTATTTTTAATTTTTCAGAGAACTTCCATACTGTTTTCCAATGTATCTGCACCAGTTTGCATTTCCACCAACAGTGCACAAAAGTTCCTTTTTCTCCACATCCTCGCTAATACTTGCTGTTTCTTGAATTTTTTATTTTATCCATTCTAACAGGTGTGAGGTGATATCTCATCGTGGTTTTGATTTGCATTTCCCTGATGATGAGTGATGTTGAACATCTTTTCATGTGTCTGTTGGCCATCTGTATGTCCTCTTTGGAGAAATGTCTATTCTTGTCTTCTGCTCACTTTTTAATTGGATGATTTGGTTTTTTGGTGTTGAGTTGTATAAGTTCCTTTTAGATTTTGGATACTAACCCTCAATGGATATGTCATTTGTAAATATCTTCCCCCTATTTTCCACAGGTTGTCTTTTAGTTTTGTTAGTCTTTTCCTTTGCTGTGAAGAAGCTTTTTATTTTGATGTAGGAAGACATATTTTTTAATCACATAATTTACATCATGCCATACATTTGTGCATCTCTGCTTGTATCTAAGAAAGTTTTGATATCCAACCTCCTGAATTTATATCTTATAGTCATAGCTCCAATGCTAAGCAGTAGTTTTGATGCAAAGGGACTATCAGAACTGTTTCATAACTCATAAGCTTGAAGACTATAGGTTCTTTCTGACTCTTGCTCTGGAAAGTTCATAACTTTAAACCCTTGAAATCGTGCGCTCCTTTACTTATATTTTGCCTGATGGTTCCCTGAGACTGAGTTTTATCTGATAGCAAAATATCATATGTCCCCTAACTATCTAAAGAACACCTGAAAACAGCATGACTTACAAAATAATAACGTACTCTGGTGAAATTCACCTCTACAAGGATGTATTACATGGTTATGATGGAAACTTTCTTTCAAATAACAAATATATCTTAGAATATTTATTCTGTCTTTTTAAAAGAATTTCAGTTATACAACTGAGAATAAAAATAAATATAGGAAGTGCACTTTGCTCTATGTATATTTCAATAAAAACATCTTTTAAATAAATCTATGAAATATGACAAGTTGTAGCTATTGAGTTCATTTCTGTTAAAAATATTATCCTTGTTATTCAAATCTTTCCAAATTAAGTCAGGCTCTTTGGGGTTCACATACCCCTGGTGTATAGTTTAAACAGATTTTTCTTCATCTGCAGTGATGATGACCACTTTTTGGAAGTATTGGGGTTACAATTTTTATTCTGCGCTCATGAAATATATTGTACTGAAAACTCTAGAGAGTCAAATCCATAATTTATTCTTATAACTGGTACCACCTGCGAAGTGGAAGCCCCACAGCCCCACCCATGGCTCCTTCCTGGGTTTCACCACAGACAAGGACCCTGGGAATTAAGGAATCTTGACTTGCAGCATTCAAACATGTGATTTAATCGCAACAAGGAAAGGAACTTTTACCTGTATGTGAAAGTCAGAAATGGTTATAGGACTTCCCAATGTCATTTTCCATGAAGTTATACATTCATGAGTCTTAAAGTATTGATTCAGACGTCAGTCCTGTGCCTCATTTCCTCTCCCTCTTACCTATGAGTGATGTATGCATTTGTACCTGCCTGTCTGTATATATATTTTTCATATGCAGTCAAGAGAGAGTGTCTGGAAGGAGCATTACAAATGTGTATTTAAGCAATCATTAACCAGTAGGTGTAGAACCATACAAAATTAACCTACCCATGGACTAGTCAGTATTTCTCAAAGTACATCCTACCTCCTCAGATCTATTAAGTGAGAATCTCTGCCACTGAAGCCTGAACATCTATATTTAAAAACAAGTTCCCTAAGTAATTTTTATTCATGCTAAAATTTAAAGAATGGCTAAGTTTGATCCTTTATTTATGTATGTGTTTATTCAACAAACATTTACTGTTAAGTTCTGGAAGATAACAACATGAACAAGACAATCACAGTCCCTGTCTTCATGAAACTTAGAATTTAACATTTACTAGACTGTGTCTCACAGACCCCCACAGTGTCCTGTAAGAATTTAACAGTTGTTACAAAATGTTGAGCAAACTTTTCTGTTGAACAGAACCCAAAGCCAGGAATAATCCACCTTGTCAAGAATAAAGAGAATTGTAAGCAATTTGAGACCAGATTCCTACCATCTCTAGGGCTTAGTAAGTGGCAGGTGAACCACCTCCAATAACTGGCATCATCATCCAAGCCAATCCCATTTTCTATGCATGAAGAATAGGGAGGGAAGGAGAAGAAGAGGGAAGACACGGGCTCAAGGACCTAAAGTAACAAGTTCTCACTACAGTACCCTAGCTCTTCGTTCTCCTCTCTGTGAAGCCAGGTAAAGGAAGTGATAGTTAAGACTCCCTTTGAGGTTGGTAGTGCTTTTAAGAAGGAGAGATAGATTTATAATCCCCTAATGAAATGTCTACCTATGTGGAGAACTTGCTGGATGGCCATCTGTGGCTATCTGGGCTAGGTTGAGGAGCACTGGAGAGGGGAAGCAGGGTGGAGAGGAGGGCAGTGGAACAAACTTTGCTCCTATAGAAGATCATTGAACTGAGCCATAGTCCCCCATCGAAGAGGGCAGCTAGCTGACAAGAGGTTCCCAGAAGGGAGAGGCTGCAGGGTCTGCCATGCAGGTGGGAACTTAGGAACGTTGAAAGAAATCAATTCAAGATCTCATTGATGCATTATGTCATGAAGATCCACATCTCAGAGAATGTAAACAAGAGCCTTCTGGGAGAATGAACATTTGAATGCCTGTCATGTCAAGTCACAGATAGGGCAGCACTGTTAACCTTGTCCCCCCAAAAATTGCACTTCCATTTCTACAAAAAAAAGGGGGGGACATGTGCTCTTTGTAGCCTTTCATTTTTTCCAGTCCCGACACAGATAAAATCGAACCCAGAAGGAGAGGTGAAAAGGCAGCCCACCCCCTCCCGACTTCAAATGTCTGTGCTGGGGAATAAAATGGTACTGCACTGGATATGAGACTGAAGTTTTAAACTGGATCAGATTGGGCTAGGGTGGCCAGAAAGGTGTGGGATCTGACTATATCATTAGGGCATGAAGTGTGCACTTGAAGGAGGAAACTAAAATAATTAAGTATCCCATGTTTATACCTCACTGCTATAAGCTGGATGTTTGCGTCCTCCCAGAATTCATATGTTGAAACCTAATACCCAACACAATGGTATTTGAAGGTGGGCCTTTCGGAAGTGATTAGGTCATGAGGGTGGAGCGCTCATGAATGGGATAAGTGCCCTTGTAAAAGCAACTTCAGAGAATTCCTCACCCTTTCTTCCCTGTGAGGACATAGCGAGAAGATGGCCATCTGTAAACCAGAAAACAAACCCTCACCAGGCACTGAATCTGCTGCTGCTTTCATCTGGGACTTCCCAGCCTCCAGAACTGTCAGAAATAAATTTCTGTGGTTTAAGCCACCCCTGTCTGTGGTATTTTTGTTATAGCAGCCAAACTGACTAAGATCAACTTCAGACCATTTAATGTGCCACATATATAGGGAATTTTTGTGAAGGGAAAATAAAAAGGGTCCTTTGGTCAAATAAGATTGAGAAATAATGGAAACTAAGCCCACATCACCACCACCACTGCCCCTGCCACAATCCCCGTTACCATGCTGAAATTGACAGGGATGGTCAGCGCACTAAAGACTCTGGGAAGCTCTGCAGGAAAGACTGTTTAGTTATATTCAACCTAGCATTTCTCTCTCTTGTTTATACAGAGAGAACAAGAGAGACATGTGTGTGTGTGTGTGTGTGTGTGTGTGTGTGTGTGACCTGTTACATTTTACTAGATGCTAATGTTCTATAGAAGATGAAGCATGGGAAATGAATGCTGGGATAAATGTCAGTTTGTGTTGTGTAGAGTAGGATGCAGTGCTGTGAGGCAACAGATAAAAAAGTTACTCACCTCTTAACATTTGATTATATGTTACATTATATATTATTCATAACATATTATTGTATATTATAAATATATACATTAATAATAAAATCATACTATATACTATTACCATGGTTGATAAAAGTAACATTGAATGTATTCTCATTCACAAAGATAGTAATAATAACTTATCTTTATTGAGTGTGCGAAATACCTCCTGGAGATTTTGCTGAAGATTTTCCTTGCATTATCATGTTGAATCTTTCCAAGAACCCCATGAGGTAGGTTCTCTAGTTGGTCCTTGAACAACTTGGGATGAGAGGCAGTAACCCCTGTATGGTCAAAAATCCACATATAACTTCTGACCACCCAAAAACTTAACTATAAATAGTCTACTACTGACTGGAAGCCTTCTCAATAACATAAGCAATGAACATATTTTAGATGTTTCTGTATTATATGCTCTGTTCTTACAACAATACCTTCTACTCAATATTTGGGAGATCTCTAAGCTAAACTATAGCAGTTCATCTGCAAGTTTTTTCAAATTGTTGCAAATCTCCAAAAAAAAAAAGAGTTTCCAATATATTTATTGAAAAAAGTCTGTATAGAAGTGGACCTGAGCAGTTGTTCAACTATATTTATATCCTCAGATTATAGTTGAGAAAATAGAGTAGAAAGCCTTGTCTGTCAGATCCAAGCCCTGCTCTGGACCACTAGGATACATTGCTCTGTATTCATATTTCTCTCTGCATCCTTCTGGGAAATTATCCAGACTACGATTCTAACATTACTTGTGACCACATTGAATAATCAGTCATAGCTGTGAAACGCACGGCAATTAAATTGTCCTTAATTTTTTAACCAGAATTTTCAGGCTAAACAACAATGTATGGGTCTGCATAATAAGTGTAGTAATAATTTGAAATTGATATGAACTACAAGAGAAAGGCCAAAGAGAGGCTGAACAGCTGTATGCTTTGGAAACATTAAGGTTCCTCTGGGTGGCATATTATATGAGTCTCTGTATGTGCTGAGGGGGTGAAGGGGGTATGGGGATAATATTTATCTTCAATATACTCTAAGTATGAGCAAATTGGTTGCAGATGGCTCACAGCTGTGAGGAATACCTTTGTTTCATTTGAAACTTGTTATAAATCTGTTCCTTAAACTACCTGCTCCAATGACTTTTAATTTAGAGGATGTCGGGTAAGTCCCTGTATATGACCCTCATATATCATCATAAAAGTGGTGGGGCGGTTTGGCCTGGAAACCCCTGAGAGAGTCCCTAGATTTATCAAAAGGCTGGGTTACCACGGGCACTTTGGGGAGTTTGAGTAAAGGCTTTTATTGATTATCAACATTGTAAAGAAGAAATCAATTTTTACAAAGAGTGGGATTGAGGGAGAAAAATTCCCTTTGGCTCTAATAAAAAAAAGTTATGTTAGAATTATTCTCCTTTCTCTGTGAGCATTTGGGAAACTAGAAATACTATTCTGTAAGTTAAAGAAGTTTGGGCTGCAATGGAATTGATAGTTTTTGTGAGTAAAGAGTTTAACTTGCTTTTCTCTAGAAGTTATGATTGAATCAGTGTCCAGGGTATATCTGTTGGAGGTGGGAATGGGGAGATGGGTGGGGAGAATAAACTCACGACCATGATATGAGTTATTTGATTTCATCACTTCAAATCAGTGGATCTCATATTTAGAAAACAATTTTTTCAACTACATATCTTTTATTGTACAGCAATTTTCATTAAATCTTATAAAGTGACTTTATACTTGAAAAAAAAACTTTTCTTAAATGTTGGGAGTCGCTATAATTTGTTTCACAAGGTTGTCTTTTATTATTGAAATTTCAAGGGTCTTTTTACACCAATGTTTTAAAAGTCAAAAGCTTGAAACTTAGAGCTTCTTCTGACTCCTTGTAAGTCTTGAAAAAAATGTAGTCGATGGATTGGTACACTCTACCTTTCTCTCTACTGCGGCCAGAAGATCAGTCTTTCTCAGAGAACTCTCTGTGAAATCAATGGGCATTGGACCTCACCTAGAGGTAGGTCAAGATAGAGATCTGGACCTACTAAAAACCCCATGAACCATTTATAAGTTTCCCTATTACACACAAGCCATTGACGGAAAAACAAAACTCACCTTAAAGAGCGATCAATGGTGGAACAAGGAGGCCACAGCAAAATAACAAAAGATTCCAGCTCTCCATTCAAAGATTTTCTCCAACATTCATATCATCAAATTGACAACTTTTTAAAGAGCAATTGCCATAATTTTTAATAAAATTTAGAATCTGAAGCATTAAAGAATACTTCTGTCATAAAACAAAGATTTGCTAGGAGGCGGGGAGGGGGGAAATCTGTATTATGTTCTTAACTTCACTGGATGTGTGTTTTAGGATATATTTTCAACACAGTCCCTACGGAAATATCCTCAAAAGACAGTAAAAGATGTTTGGTTTTACCAAATAAACTTTTTTCTTAATAACCTAAAAATTTTTTATTTCTGTTTCATATTGTGTTCCTTTATTTTCTGAGCAAATTTGTGGCTTTTGTGGTAGAAATGGGTTTCCAAAGACAAAAAAAAAAAAAAATCCGTAAGCATATTATTGTTTTACTTCTGGACCAACTTATAATGGCTGCCCAGGAACTATGTAGTCATGTTTTTGGGAAAAGTGTTATCATCCATCAATTCAACTCAGGGTGTTAAATACATGTTTTTATTTCCCTCTGACGTGACAGTCCAAAAAAAAAAAAAAATCAGCGGGTATCATGTTGTAGGAAAGATGACCCAAATGTTTTAGAACAATAGTTCTCAAATATTAGTGTGCCTGTAAACCACCCTGGGATTTTAAAATGTCTGTTAAAATGCTGTTTCATTAGATTCAGATAGGACCCGAAATTCTGCATTTCTAGCAGGGTAACAGGATGATACTGCTGTTGCAAGCTATTAGAAACCCTGGTACTTGGATGCGTAGAGGGAAAAGAAATTTCCTCAGTAAATGAAAAGGCACATCATAAAATACTGAGCACCTTGGCATCTTAGTAGCCATCAAGAAATGTCTTAAAAGAAAATGGACAGGGGTGCCTGGCTGGCCTAGTTGGTGGGACATGCAGCTCTTGATCTCAGGGTTGTGAGTTCGAGCCCCAACTGGGGTGAAGAGATTGCTTAAGTAAATAAACTTAAAAAAAAGAAAAGAAAACAGATTAGGAAATGGAGAGCCATAATGATAAACATAGCTGCTTAAGGAGTAGGTAAAGAATCATAGCAAAAGAGCACCAGATTGGAAGTCAAGGAGTCTGGTTCTAACTTTAGTTCTGACGTTAATGGTATGAACTTGGGCAACTCAACTACATGGTGGATCTTGGTTTCGCTCAACTGCACAGTCTAGATCTTGGTTCCCTTGTCTCTAAAATGATATAGGCAAATCCTCAGCTGATTACAGCACCCAAAACAACATGATTAGGAAAGTTCAGGAAAGTACAAAGTTCTGTAGTCAAGAAAGATAAACCAGCCTCCTTAATGCTGCTATTGAATATACTTTCTGAAAAGCAGGTGAACAATCCCTACCTTGTGACAAAAATTCCATCTCTAGAAATTAATCCTGAAATATAATCAGAGGCACACACAAAGAAAAGTAAGCACATCTTTATTTATCATTATAAAAATTCGGAAAATATCAAAATGTCCAAAAATGTTATAAAACTATTAAATTGATTATGATTCATCCAACTAATGAGATGCCATGCCAAAATTTTAAAAACATTTGTTAAGGATTTTGTGATCAGATATTATGCAATAGGTATATAGGAAAATTCTGAAAGGAAATCGACCAGATTTAAATAAGACTGTCTGTATTTACCACATTTTCTTTAGTGAGCATCTTAGAGTTTTATAATCAACAATAAGATTTTTTCAGATTAATTTTCACCATAGAATTGAGAAATCGACTTAGATAATGTGTCATTTGCTGTCATCCTTGAAAAGTTGAATGAAATAATTTCTTAGGTCCTTTCCAGCTCTAAAATGCAAGTATTGTATAAATGGGGCCCTTTTTACTAACAAAGCAAAACAAAGAACTGGAAAAACTATCCGGATGACTATTTAATATTTGGAGTTTTTTTTGTTTATATTAAGTTTCCAATGAAGCTTATGTAATACCCACTGATTCCACTCACTCAATCTTCTATATATTGATCTTTTGGGAATTAAATATGACAATCCTGTACGTGCTCCAAAGTGTCTCAGTTTTTTGTTTCCTTTCCCAATCTCATCGTAATCACATGAGTGTTGTTTGGCTAACACAAATTTAAATATTGATCAGAAAACAAAACAAATCTCCAGTGTTATAATTTACAGAGTGCCACAAAATGCCAGTATTGATGTATAGGACGAATTAGCCTTATAGGTCAAGTGGTATGTGTATCAGGCTTTTACTTATTTAGTGACCTCTGAAGGTATGTTTTGTGAAATGTTTGACAATGTAACTGAAACTGTGTAGTAATAGACTTTGTTATAAACATACATTTCCTCAAAACCCATTTGAATTGCAAATGCCTTATAATCAGAAGAAAATCTTAAGATGAATTCTGGCTTAAAATATATATGAATCTTGGGGCGCCTGGGTGGCTCAGTCGGTTAAGCGTCCGACTTCAGCTCAGGTCATGATCTCACAGTCCATGAGTTCAAGCCCCACGTTGGGCTCTGTGCTAATGGCTCAGAGCCTGGAGCCTGCTTAAGATTCTGTGTTTCCCTCTCTCCTCTCTCTCTGCCCCTTCCCCCCCGCCCCCCGTTCATGCTCTGTCTCTGTCTCAAAAATAAAAAATAAAAACATAAAAAAAATATATATATATATATATATATATATATATGAATCTTATGTTAACCCTCTCTGTCCCTTTGACCTGAAACCATCAATATAGAATGTCTGCAGTAATTTTTAGTTTGGGGCTAAATGATACAGCATTCTTTCACTTCCCTTAAAGTTAGGCGTGAAATCAAAATCTGCATGACCATTCTATCAGGGTTCCCAGGACCTCTGCAGTCCATTTGCAAAATATCCACAGGTGAGCTGGTGGAGAAGTCCCGAAAGAAAGAACGGAAGAACGAGAGAGAGAGAGAGAGAGAGAGAGAGAGAAAGAAAGAAAGAAAGAAAGAAGAAAGAAAGAAAGAGGTGTGCTTGGGTGGCTCAGTTGGTTAAGCATCCAACTTCAGCTCAGGTCACAATCTCATGGTTCATGAGTTCAAGCCCCGCTTTGGGGTCTGTACTGACAGCTCAGAGCCTGAAGCCTGCTTCAGATTCTGTGTTTCACCCTCTCTCTGCCTCTCCTGCACTTGTGCTCTGCCTCTCAAAAATAAATAAATGTTAAAAAAATTTTAAGATGGAAAGAAAGAAAGAAAGAAGAAAGAAAGAAAGAAAGAAATTTGCATGGCATTTAATGTTTGCCTATTTTTTGTTTTTCTACCTACCTACCTACCTACCTTCCTGATGTTAAAGAACAGTTCATTTTCTTTTTCATTTTTTTTTTAACTGAGCTTCATGCCCAACGTGGGGCTTGAACTCCCAACCCTGAGATTAAGAGTTGCATACTCTTCCAACTGAGCCAGCCAGGCACCCCTAAAGAATTAGAATTCAGTTTTCACTTTCCAGCCAGCCAAGTCAGTTCAGTCATTTGACTTGGCCTCAGAGATGAAGGGTTTAAAAACTCTTACAAAGAATCCAACCTGAAGACTTTTCCACTGTCCCCTTGAGTCATTGTGCATAATCAGAGTGCATTGTCTGCAACCTGTGCTCTATGTGGCATGTTTGACTCAGAATGTCATTTGGCACTCTTCTTGCAAGTATCTTCATCTAGGATTTTTTAGAGTGATGATTTCGTTGTTTTTATAAAAATGATACACATTCACAATAAAAAATTTTGAAGTGGCAAAGAAAAGTGCAGAGAAACCCCACAGATGATCCCCAATCTTACCACCCGAAAATAAACATTTTTAATATTTGATGAATATTACTCCAGATCTTTATACATATAAAGAATAAATGGAAGGGAGAGAAAGAGAGAGCAGAGAGAGGGAGAATGAGAGATCATACCATACACTATTCATGGATTTAAATGTAAGGTGGCCTTTAGATTAAATCCTGATTTTATCTGCTTTTAATTTCAATTCTATTCTCAAATTGTCTCAAATACTTTCATAGATTCACGCTCATCTCCACCAGATCCTTTCATTGTAGAGAAAGTGCTTAGTACATTCTATTGAACAAGATCCATGCTTTTCTGTCTTTGATCCTCATTCTCACTGATGTTTCCCCATGCCCTCCCCGCACACCCTGACCACAAGTTTTCTCCTGCTTTGGTCTCTGAAAACATCTAATGACCCATACTTCTCTTATGGCACCTGCTGTCTGCTGCCTTATATTGTGAGTTGTCTTTTTGGGTCTTAGTAGTGTTCCTGTTAGATTGTAATCTTCCTTGGAACAAGACTTGTGTTTTATTCTCCCCCCGCCCCTTTGGTCATGAGGGGCTTTCCACACAGTTCTGAGGACAACATAGATAAGTGCTCAATCAATAGCTGTTGATTGATAATTCCCAGACCACACAGATAAAAAGTCTGCATTTTGCAATAGTTGGGTGATTGTGATTTGCTGCCTACATGCTTTACAAGGCAGATGAGGGGTCTGGAGCCATCACAGCAGTGGTAAGGTGTCATTGGAGGATTCACCAATGTGAACTTCCAGACATATGTTTAAAAACACCTCACTAGGGAGGCCGGGAGCTTAGTCAGGAATGACAGAAACGTGCCTAACCACAGCTTGGCCAAATTACATCCCTGAGTCACTTCATACAAACTTTAATTAAATGAGTATAAATAACTAAGGGTAACATTTATAGGGACACTAACGCCAAAGTTCATGCCACTCTGGACCAAGGACTCTACCACTCTCCCTTGAGACAAGTCCCAGAAATTGCTCTTGGTTTTTCTCTAGTTCTACTTTTGGTTGAAAAGGGGGATAAAAGTAGGGAGTGGAGATCCTACTGTCACGAACGTTGTAATACCAGACAAGTGTTCAGTCTCCTTTGTCCAAGTATGTTATTATCTCCTGTCTGAAGCTAATTGTTTTCTAGCCAGGAACTAGAAAGAAATAGATGAGGGGAACAGGTTTGGAGTCAGACAGCCTTGACTTAGGACCATGACTTTTTGATCTGGAGGAAACCACTTACTCCCTCCGAACTTCAGTTCTCTTCAATAAAATAGAAATAACAATACGTGCCTTGTAGGATTGCTGTTATGCTGAATGGCATAAGTGTACTAGACAAGTTTTGCACCTCTCTGACAATTCCACCCACCCAGAGGAGCAGAGTTTCAAAATAGCCACAGTTGTACTGGGTGACATTAGTCCCGTCTCTACTGCTGAATGGAAAGTAACTTACACACACAAATCTGTCCACACTCTTGGCCTAAAAATAAGAAACGCCAGGAACTCTAGGTTGATTACTTGACCTAAGGAGATAAAAGGTGGGTAGATATATTTAGCCCCATGCATGCCAAAGCAGTAGAAGCTGCCTGAAGAGGAAGAGAAAGAGAAACAGAGAAGGAAGAAGAAAATGAGAGATCTCCTTGTTCCTGGTAGTTGTGCAGTTCCTAGTCCCTGTGCTTCATGATAATTTAGCTAACTTCCTGAACTTATATCCATTTGTTAATTCAATGGGCTCGTGTGGCATTCCCTCTACATATGAAGTAGCTGGAAGTCAAAAGAGATTTAAGTAAAACCATATAATAATCTCTTTAGGATAACACGTAACACCTAAAGAGTGGTAATTAACTCTTTTGGTAACCACTTTATGTGCTTTGAGTGAGAAGTCCTTGGGAATCTCTAAGAAGCTTCACAGGAAGTCCAAAGAAAGAACTGAAACATCATTTTTACTGATATAAAGTGTGAGCGCCAAAATGAGTGATGGAAATACATCTTTTAGATGATGTAAACAAACAAGATGATAAAAAATGAGTTTATAACGAGAAGTGTTGACTCACCCAACTTGGGATTTATCCCTTTCTATCCTTTCCCTATCCCCAAATTCATATTTTGCCAAATATGGTTAGTCAAACATGGACAAAATATAACAAATTAATGATAAAATTACCCCCAAATATTTCAGTCCCTGCAATATATTAGATTCTTGAGATGCAGATGATTATAGTATTTCTCTTTCAAGAACACATTTACTTTCTATTAAAGGACACTGCAAACATTGTGCCCTACACGTAAAAGGTATTACCTAGCTCTCCCCAAGAGTTTCAAAAGGAATACAGTAGATAATGAAGAAATAAGTGAAAAGCAGGAGATCATATGAATGGGGACTTTTCTCAATTCAATTTTAGAAATATTTTTTAAGTTCATACAACACAAAGCATTGGGTGGGTATGTAAGAAGATGGTAAGACACTGTCATCAAAGAGATGGCAGTTTAATAAGAGAGAGAAGTACACAAATATAATAATTCTAACAAGTCACTGGGAATGTACTAAAAGGGAAGCACTGAAGGGTAGCAGAACATTCCATCCCAAGATATGCTGCTTTGGTAGACTGATTATTTTGAGCCGTAGGCACTTGAAAAACAGCAGATGCGGGGAGAGGATTTCTCTGAACTTTCCTTATCTGCCTAGAGACAGATCCTCCAAAAGGAACTCAGTTGTCACAGATCCCCTCCTGAAGATTTTCATCAACACAAAAATTTTTGGGTCCATCCCACAACCAACAGTGAAATCATGACGTGAGCTGAAATCAGGAGTCAGACTCTCCACCAACTGAGCCACTCAGGCACCCCCCATACTTCTTAACATCCTGATATGGATCAATTACTTCTCAGATGCGTCACCAATTTGTTGCTAATAATCCCAAACGTTACCCCTCCCCCTTTTTTTGGCATTTTGGAGAATATTTAAAGTATTCCCATGATAACTTCCCTCATCACTTACATCAGACCGTGTTTACTTGGCTGGGAGAGATAAAGTACCTACATGAGAATTTAGACCATTGTTTTGACCTTCTGATTCCCCCATTTGTACAATGGTTCTGATGTTGCCAAATTTGATGTGCCACCATAATCTGTTTGGCCTCGGCGATGCTGTAACACCTACATCATGGTAGGCAAGACATTTCTCAGCAGACTAAGCACTAGATGCACACACGCTGGAACCTGGACAGTGATACTCAAAACATTTAACAACCCATAGGGTACGGACAGTGACCAGGAACACATACTGGTAGTGCTGAAGTATGACCCTAGAGTCTCTTCCCCTGGGCCCCTCTGCAACATAATAACCTTTACTTACTAGAATGAGCAAAAGTCTGGAAAACCTCCTTCAGGGAGAAGTCAGATAGCCAGGGCTACAGGGGATATTTGAGGGGATATCAGAAAAGCTGTTATTTGCCAACCCATACAGAAGTATTACAAGACATTTAACAACTGGACAAGCTGTACTGTTGTGCACCCAGTGAATATCCACTCTGCCAGCTGGAAAAGAGAGTTGGAGCAATTAATATTGAAAAAAGAAAGCACTCAGATTTCATGTGTGCTAAAACCCTGGAGAAGATTCCTAGAATCTATTCCATGAGAAAATGTAGCCTGTAAGATACTTCTAGATATTCCAAGAGAGTTTCTGAGGTCAAGTAAGATTGAGAAATACTGTGCACATTATACTCCTCTTATATCCCATAATACATTAGTGAATTACAGGTCCTTGAGTATAGAAAACTCTTGACGTTTGTTCAGTCCAAGTAGTTAATAAACTTATTTCCCTGAGGGAATCCTTTTGTCATGAAATGATTTGACTTTTGAAGGAGATTAATGTTCTATGCAACAACATTTGGGAAATAGCATCCAAAATATCTTCTCCATATTTAAATATACCCAGGCTGGTGAGCTTTCAAAGGCAGCTCAACACTGATGTATACAAAGGCCACATTTGTCTTGTGCCATTATTTTCAGGAGATTTATCTTATACTTTGTTCCAGAGGCTCAGGAGTCTTGACCACTTGCTTGCTTGTTCCCAACATCCGGGAAAGTCCTCAAACACTAACCCATAGTGATCAGGGATCAGCCAATGTTATTTATATTATTTATAAATGTTTGTCAATATTATTTATAAAGAGCAGAAAATTGGGGTGCCTGGAAGGCTCAGTCAGTGGAGCATGCAGCTCTCGATCTCAGGGTTGTGAGTTCAAGTCCCACGTTGGGTGTAGATATTACTAAAAAATAAAATCTTTAAAAGACAAAAACAAACAAAAAAGAGCAGAGAATTAATATATTCAGTTTTTTGAACTGTCACAACTTCTTGACTTTGCTGTTATAGCTTGAAAGCAGCCACAGATACTATGTAAATGAATGAGCATGGCTGTGTTTCAATAAAGCTTTATTTACAAAAATAGGCAAAGGGCCAGATTTGTCCTAGAGTCTTCAGCCCTGATGCAGGCTGAAAAAATGGCAGCCTCCTCAGTGTCTCCTCTTTTGGTTTCAGAATGGTCTTTGATCTATTTGGGTCTTACGAAAGAAACTAGATCTCAAAGATCAATTAATTTAAGATTTAAAAATTAATAGAGATAAATTAACTGAACAAGTCCTCATCACTGTTCAAATCTATGAAAAGAAACTAAAGTGGGGTATAGAGGGTGAGAAAATTCCAAATAGCAATATAAACCATGCACCAGGGAGTACAAGTAGGAACGACCTTTCACTGAGCTCCCCGAGATATTTAAAATTAGCCTCACTTCAGCTACTTCCATGAAACATTTTGAGACTAAAAGCCTAATGACAATTTTCTGGCTGAGAATCAAGTAGCTGTCACTTCAGTGTTCCTGCTGTTTGCTACTATTTTTATTTGATAAGCAGAACCTTCTACTTGGGCCTAGATTTGAGGCAAGACCATCAGTGATTCATGGTTTAGAGACAAGCGGCCCCCATCTCCAGGTTGTCTGGGTTTCTTTGGCAGATGTATTGTAGATGTTTTCAATTAGGTGAAAACCAAAACCGCCACAGAGTATGGCTTTAACCCAAATAAAACCTCCCCTTGAATATAATCTCTCCCTCTTTCTCTCTCTCCCTCTCTCTCTCTGTATGTGTGTGTGTATGTGTGTGTAAAATGGTTGGGACAGCTGCATTACACAGGTGGTATCCTAGGCAGTAAATAATACGGCTTTTATAGATGGCTTGAGACACATAGTCTCAGAACAATTAATTTTACCACTACACATTTGACCTATGCGTACTTTTTATCACAGCGGGAATTCCTTATCAAATTCTCAGGTGCAGGTGCCCCATAAACACTTTGGAGGTATACGGACCTCATGGCTGAAATGCCTAGTAACTTGAGAAGGGAATAAGAGGTGGCCTGGGAAGACACAGAAATATAAAACACTGACCTCAGCTCAAACAAGCAAACCCGACTAGTCAACCCTGCCCTTCTGTGAAGTCTGTACATCCTTCACCCAATCATATTACTAGAAAACCTTGGGAATTTGGAAGTCAGCCGTCATGAAGGAAGTTCTGCTTTGTTGTCAGAAGGCATGCATGCTCATGTAGTCACAAGTGACTGCATTTATGTTTCAAAAGTATTGACAAAATTTACCAAATGGAGGACAAAGAAATCATCCTAGCAAATCAGGGCTACGGAGTGCTCACCAACACAACTAGCCAAAGAGAATCTTTCATAGAAAAACCTCATGTGATGAAATATACACACATGTATTATTTAAGTAACCACGTGGCTCTGATACGAGTGACAACTCATTTTATTTATTCATTGATTAATGAATTTTATCTCCAGCAAACTCCAAGTCTAATATTTTCTACTCGACTAGCTAAACAAAGATTTACTCAACTCAGGCACACAATCTGCACATTAGAGTTTCCACCAGAATTTATATTCCAGGGTTTTGTTGTTGTTGTTTGTTTTTCCATTACATGGCTGCTAGTGTATGACATGTTTGGTAAACAACACAAACCAGGGGGAAAAGAACTTTTAGAAAAATTTCTGAGACTCGTCAAAATCTTGATACTTGTCAAAATTCAATAAACATTTTTGGTGGGCTAAGAGCCCCGATGACATCTTAATGAGCAAATCATTACTCTTAAAACAAAGGTATAGAAGCACATTCATTTCCTGGCCATCCAGGAATCCCTCCTGAGACAGTGGTCCTTATCTACTGGGAGAGAGGAGACAGCTGGACGGACACAGAAAACCATTAAATGAGGAAAACCTGACAAAAAAATTATTCTTTTAAATCTGAGCTCATATGTCAGTTTCATGTAGAATCATAAATTTATAGACTTAAAATTTCCTTTTCTGCTTAACAATAGTAAAGAGAGTAAAATTACTTCTCTACATCTCTTACTTAAAGCCCCTTTATTACATTATTACATTTTTTTATATCCACTGCATCTTTATGAATAAAATTGTTTCAGTTTCTTCCTGAGCAGACGGGCCTGACTTCAGATGACTGGGGGCCTGATCTCAGGGGGAGAATTAAATGGTTGACATGAGACACACATGACATCAACACATGACTAATTAGAAATAATTAGGAAAACAAAACCCAGAGGCAGCCTTTAACCTAAGTCTCTTTCTAGGAAAATTATATTCTTTCTTTAAAGTGTCAAATGCTTATTTTCAGTACTATTTCGTTATTTCCCTCAAAAGTCTGAAATGTTTGACACCTCATAAGTCTCCCAAAGATCCTTCTCTTCCCAAGAGTAGAGCGTTACAGATGTTATCCTTTAAGCAATAACTACTAATAAGATAATTGTGACTTGGGCATCTGCTTTTTCCCCACAAGTAATGAGGAATCATATGTTCATAAGGCCCATAAATATGGGAATCTTCTCATTTATTTGATCAGAAGCCAAAAATCCTTGTGTGTCTGCCATATGAGTGGAGGTAACTGAACCCTGCAGATACACAGATTTACGGCTCAATTCTACAGATGTTAGATGTGAGATGTGAGAGAAATAAACCACTCTCCACTGAACTATGAATTCAGGAGAACACTCCATAAATTTTTTTTAATTTTAAAAAAAGTAATGATGAAACTACAACTCTGTGTCCATTGCACTTGAAAAACTGGGACGAAGAAGGCACATCCCTGGAACATGGTTCCCCTCCACAGATCTGAGGAAGCCACAAAGCCTTCTCTTCTCCTACTTGCCCTCTATATCCTTCTGTCCTCTTGCAGGGTTTTCCCAGGTTCCCTGTATTTCTTCTATCTCCCAGATAATCAGAGAAGCTTTCCTCAGGCGTTCTAGGGATGTGCTGGAACCACCTTCTACCTGCTCACATGAGCAGATTCTATGGACCTCTTCTCAACTCCATGTTCATTGACATCATGCTATAGCTAGAAATTAGTCACGGTGAGAGCGACTTACACCATGGAAATTGGCAAATGCTATAGATCAGAGCTGTTTTTCTCTCTGGAGATCTATCCAGTTGTTAAACATATACCAGCATACCACATCTCTGCTCTTTCTCCCTCTCCTTCTTCTGTAACAAACCACACACCTGAAATACTCCAACAAACTAGTTTACTCAACTATTAGTGAGGAAAGCAGTATTTAATGTACTACCTCTGTCAAGCATAGAGTGAATAGCATCCAATGGTAATACCTTAACCCAAAGTAAAGAATATATATCATTAAACTCTGAGTATTGATGAGAGATAGTGCTTTTCTCTTGGACAAACTTCTCAGCATCTTTCAGGTTACACCATAAAGGCAGCTAATGACTGCATAAAACAAGTGTTGACAAAGGATGTTGAAAGCAGAGTGGGGAAAACAACTACCTGGATAGAGGACTATATATTGACTGGTGTGCAGAAACAGTCTTGAGGAGACAAAAAAGAGAAGCTATTTTTTTTTAATGTTTATCCATTTTTGAAAGAGAAAGAGTGAGCGGGGTAGGGGCAGACAGAGGATCTAAAGGGGGCTCTGCACACTGACAGCAGACAACCCTATGTGGGGCTGGAACTCATGAACCATGAGATCATGACCTGAATTGAAGTCCAAAACTGAACCAACTGAGCCACCTAGGTGTCCCAAGAGAAACTAATTTTAAATTTTTTTAATGTTTATTTAGTTTTGAGAGAGAACAAGACAGAGTATGAGCCGGGGAGTTTCAGAGAGAGAGAGGGAGACACAGAATCCGAAGCAGGCTCCAGGGTCTGAGCTGTCAGCACAGAGCCTGATGCAGGACTTGAACTCACGAACTGTGAGATCATGACCTGAGCTGAAACCAACACTTGGACGCTTAACCAACAGAGCCACCCAGGCGCCCCAACAGAAACTAATTTTTAAATAAAGTTCTTGTTATCACACGGGGAAGAATAAAGAAAATAAGGGGTTTCTTTGGTGCTGTCCATCTTATAATCTTTTTCTTTTGAAAACATATGTATTCCAACATTGGATTATCATATTTCATTTAATCTAAGTTACCATTGGTTACAAAACATCCCATTATATTATATACCACTAAGAAAGGAGATAAAAGTGTTACCAATTAAATTATGGCCCCAACTTTTTTACTTGAAATTTTTTCTTTTATATTTTTTAAAAGTTCTTTCAGATTTATTTAAACAGATTTTATCATTTATTACTCTTGTGCATACTGAAAAAGAAATATCTATGCAAAATAAACTGGTTAAACAGTTTGTAAGTTTCCTTCTCTTTCAGAACTGACTTTCCTGAACCACATTCTAAGAGTCATCAGAGTCCATTTTATGCACAGTATTGCCACATTGTTTTATTTTTTAAATGTTTACTTATTTTGAGAGAAATAGAGAGCAGCGTAGGGGCAGAGAGAGAGGGAGACAGAGATACCCAAGCAGGCTCAGGCTCTACACTGTCAGCACAGAGCCCAATGCGGGGCTCAAACTCAGGAACTGTGAGATCATGACCTGAGCTGAAACCAGGAGTTGGACGCTTAACCAACTGAGCCACCCAGGCGTCCCAATATTGCTGTATTTTTTAAAGGGTGCAATACTGGTCCCAACATCTGCCTCCAAACTGCTGTCACCCTGGCCACACGTGGCAATGGACATGTTCATGCTGGCTGAGCATCTGACCTGCTGACTGCATCCCAATTTCAGAAATGATAAATTTGCCAGAGGTGGGTGGAGGCTGTGGAGTAGATCTTAGAGTCAGTGAAATATGATCCTTAGGCTCTCAGGTTTAGACTCCAGACCTGGGGTCTAAGCCCAGAGGAGATGGCCCCTCTGTGGGGTCTTCTGTCTGTCTTTCGTTCCAACTAAAGTTGATTACACACTAGAGTCACCTGGCAGTTTTTAAAATTATCCCAACCCAATTAAATCAAATTTATGAATTAAAAAAATAAATAACCAAACAAAAAACAAACAAATAAAGGGGCGCCTGGGCAGCTCAGTCAGTTGGGCGTCCGACTTAGCTCAGGTCATGATCTTAGGATTCATGAGTTCAAGCCCCACATCAGGCTCTGTGCTGACAGCTCAGAGCCTGGAGCCTGCTTCGGATTCTGTGTCTCCCTCTCTCCCTCTGGCCCGACCTCACTCCCACTCTGTCTCTCTCTCAAAAATAAATAAATGTTAAAAAAAAATTGTTTTTAAATAAATAAATAAATAAATAAATAAATAAATAAATAAAACTTCTCCAGGCAATTATAATGTTCAGTTATATATTTGAGAAGTACTGAACCACATCTTCCAAAATCTCATCCACTATATTGTCTCCTTATAAATCTTATTACGTATGGTATACAAAAAAGGCAATGCTCTCTGCATTATCTAAATGTCCTAAACTTAATCTGTCAAGAAGTTGTTAGGGCAGAAATAAATTACAACTGCTTTCTTTTTCTTTTTTTTTTTTTTTTGTGACATTTTTCCTGCTTAGGTTGAAAATCTTATGTCATAATTCATACAGTTTGGGTTCATACTGCTGTTTTTCCTTCACTATTGCAGATCTAGTTAGTATAAGTTCCTAAAACTGATTAATAATTCCTTATCCTTTAAGTGCTATTTTCTTCAAATTTATTTTAAATGTTTGAAAAACACTTAAGTATCGTTTTGATAAAAAATCCTTAAACTTCCTGTGAAATAACTTTGGTTATAAACTGAGGACATAGAAATATCATAAAAACATTCCATCCTGTGACCAAATCTCCTCCTAGTGTAGAGGGAATAACATAATTGATTCAAGACAACAGTTTTAGTTAGGGTGTCTTCTCCCCTGGTAAGAACATCCATTAATCACCGTGGGAATCGGCAGTCTTATTAGCCCTGAAAGACCCTAAACCACATTTCTTCCCAAACTGATTTTCCCCTTCACTTTACCTTCTGCCTTTTTTACCAGAATCTTAGTTGCTCTTCAACTATCTACCCCACTTTGAGGCCCAGAGAGAGAGTCTTGATCATTCTCTGTGAGTTAATGCATTCTCCTGGCTACCGGTACTATGGCTGACACCTATTCCAGACATGGGAGCCTAATCAGACAAAAGGAAAGAACTCGTACTCCATCTCTGAAAGTAGTGTTTATCACGTCTCTCCTGCTGGGTGTGACAAGGAGGCATGGACCTCTGATTACCACTGGCCACCATCTGAGACCACAGGGGAACCAACTTGAAAATGAAATCGACACTGAGCAGAGCACAGGGATAGAATGAATCTGGGCCCTTGGCAACATCACTGACTTCAAGTATGGTGAGTTAGTAAACTTCTATTTAAGCCAGTTTGAGTCAGATTTCTTTCACAGCTAAAAGCATCAGACTGTACCTTCTGCTTCCCTGTGAATCATTCCAGCATCTGGGCTCTAGTTCTGATGGGCCAGGCTAGGAAGAGAATGAAACTTTGACGTCTGACTACTTGTTTTGTAGGACACTGAATGGCTTAGAAGGAGGGCAAAGAGGTGGGGAAGGGAGCTGGGACAGGACCTAGAAAGAAGAGCTTTGCCTTCTCTTACTGACTGTGTCAGCTTAGACAAATCGATTTAGCATTTAGAGCCCAGATTTCTCATTTGGAGGATAAGTCAGTCATAACACGAACACACTAAACTAGGGATCAACAAACTTTTCTGCAAAGGACCAAAAAATAAACATTCTAGGCTTAGTGGGTCATAGCATCTCAGCCATAGCTACTCACCTCTACAATTGTAGTGCAAAACAGTCTTAGTACCTAAAGGAGTGAGTGTGGCTCCGTTTCAATAAGGCCTTCATTTCAAAACTGGGTGACAGACTGGATTTGGCCCAGGGGCCCTAGTTTGTGACACTTGCATTAAATAAATTATTATCAAGGTGGAGGAACCATATATCACATACTGCCTGATATGATGCAACAGAAACTCCAAGTACCATCTGTAAAGTATTTTGTACCACTTCCCTCAAAAAAGTGTAACTTAAACTCTTTTTGTGATTAAAACTAACTTCTAGTTAGTTGTGACTCAAACTAACTTCTAGTTTACAAGAACTACAGGAGCTAAAGCATCAAGTTAAATGATACAATGAGAAAATACACAGACAAATCCAGAATGTGGAACATTCAAGGTGGCTAGGTACTGCTCCAGGTTCAGAGATTCATGTTCAATTCAATATATGGACTCTGTGTTTGAAACCAGAATTAGACTAACTGTAAGTAAAAAAAAAAAAAAAAAAAAAAAAAAAAAAAAAAAAAAAAAGACTTTTATTTATTTATTTTTAATTTATTTTTAATTTTTTAACGTTTATCTTGGGGGGGGCGGGGGGGGGGGTGAGAGAAAGAGGGAAACACAGAATCCAAAGCAGGCTCCAGGTTCTGAGCTGTCAGCACAGAGCCCAACGCGGGACTTGAACTCACAAACTGCGAGATCATAACCTGAGCCAAAGTCGGATGCTTAATTGACTGAGCCACCCAGGGGTGTCAAAAAAAAAAAAAAAAAAGATTTTTAGATAATCAGGAAATTTTGAAAATGATCTTGGCATTAGGTTGATACCAAGGAATTATTAACTGGGTTAGGCATGATAATGACATTAGGATGATGTAAGAAAATAGCTATACTTTTTAGATGCATCCTTAAGTATGTGTGAGTGAAATGACTTGAGACCTAAATTTTCTTGGAAACAATTTAGGAAAAAAATTTAAGACAATGAAGCATATATGGAATAGTAACATTTCTGCATCCTAGCAAACCCATTTTAGGAGTTCCTTGCCTTGAATCGGCCAAAGTTATTTTGGCACTTGAGTTAAACGGCAGCACAATTACAATGCAAACAAACACAGTTGATTGAAGAAATCGGAGGGAGATTGTGGCGTAATGATTTCTTGGAAACTGGCTTTGAATTGTTACCTGCTTTTATTTTGAGGAATTGCTTCTATTTTTAATGTCATGTAGCTATGCATAACGGAACTGAAGATCATAATGTATATATCTGCACGCATACGCACATATGGGATCTGGGAGCATGAACAAAAAACGGAAACATCTTTATCTTTGAGGAGGAACACTGGATGGCTTAGGATCAAGAAAGGAGGGATATTTTTACATTACTCATTCATATCTTTTAAATGTTTAATCCTGTAAGTGCATTGGTTTTAAAAACAAAGCAATACAATTTTAAAAATAAGTAGGATCTCTTTGTAGATGATTTTGCACTTCAGGTTTTGTAGCCACCTGTGTCTCAAACATTCTGGTCTCACCCAAATAGAAGGAAGTGCATCAACAGCTTCATGATGGCCAGGTAGAGTCTAATAAAATAATTTGGGGAGTAATTTATTTCTTAGTTCATGGCATCATTGTGTGTTTGATCTGGACACATCAGGCCTTTCCTGAGTCTACTCACCCAAACCAAAGTCAGGGTCTCAGTGAAACACAAGAGCATCAACCAGAGGATGGCTATGTTAGCGGGGCAAAAGGGATTACCAACAGAAATATACACATGAATGTGCTGTTCTTCCCTTAACCCCCTTTCCTTTTCTTCTGCGTAGCAAACTCTCTGCATTCTTTGCTCCTGCGTAAATGGACTGGCAAGACTCAGCCTCAGGGCACCTTATGATCAGCGGTTCCTCAAAATGAGAAGATAAGAAGGGACCCAGCATGGATCCCAGGGGGAAGCAGTTGTCACAGATCTCTCATATGTCCCTCATGTGCAGCATCTTGAGGTAAAAAAAAAAAGACCATGTTGTGAACTGTTTCTCTAATTAGAAACTACCATCAATAAAACTTATTTATTCAATGTTCCCAAAATGCATCTTTTATTTTCCACTTTTTCAACTTCACTTATTTTTATCGTCTCTCCTAGCTGGAATAACTTTTCCGATCTTCCTCCTTTCCCAAAGTCCATCCATCCTTCAAAACCCATATCCAGTCCTGTCTTGTCCAAAGAGCCTGCGCAAATCTCCACCCCCACCCCACCCCACCCAAGGGAAGGGCGAGGCCTCCAGGATTGCAAGCTCTGGACTAAGTAAGGGTCAGCCACTCTCCTCACACATTGGCTGTGGCGTGGAGGTGTTCCGGAACCATCCTGCCTCTCAGGGCCAGAGTGGGTACCGATGGGGGTGCCAAAGGAGGGGAGAGGCAAGAACGGAGCTTAAGTAGGCCATTTTCTAAGTCAGTGTTTGCTCCACCATCTCCTCCTCCTCTAAATTCATAGAATGTATTGTCTATTTGGTTACTTTGCACTTAACCTAGATTTGCATATTCAGAGCTCCTAGCACACAGAAGACAATTAATTGGATGGTTGGGCTGTCTCTTTCTCTTAAGAAAACCCCTTTTAGGGCGCCTGGGTGGCTCAGTCGGTTAAGCGTCTGACTTCAGCTCAGGTCATGATCTCGCAGTCTGTGAGTTCGAGCCCCTCGTCCTGCTCTGTGCTGACAGCTCAGAGCCTGGAGTCTGCTTTGGATTCTGTGCCTCCCTCTCTCTGCCCCTCCCCTGCTCATGCTCTGTCTCTGTCTCAAAAATAAATAAAAACATTTTTTAAAAATTTAAAAGAAAAAAGAAAACCCCTTTTAAGTGATTTATTTTTTTTCTTTTCTTTTCTTTTCTTTTCTTTTCTTTTTTTTTTTTTTTAGAGAGTGAGAGAGGGAGAGCACACACATGCACACACACACAAGCAGGGGAGGTGCAGAGGGAGAAGGAGAGGGAGAGGGAGAGAATCCCAAGCAGGTTCCACGCCCAGCACAGAGCCTGGCTCAGGGCTCAATCCTGACTTACTTAGTGAGATCACTACCTGAGCCAAAATCAAGTGCTGATCACATAACCTACTGAGCCATCTAGGAACCCCTCTGTTTTCTTTTACTGGCACTTTATCTGTGTCCTTTTTGATTGTTGAGTTTACCTAAGAAGAAATAATTTCACCATTTCTGAACAGGTTACCTTACTACTTTAAAGACAAGGGGGGATTGTTGCTGAAAGAGCAGAGAGTTGTGGGGGTGAGGGGTCAAGCCCCGTGTGACCCCAGCCCTCCTGCCATTAAGCCTGGAGCTTGCAGTTGGCTCTCCGGTGAACAAGAGAGACACATGTAGAGCAAAGGCAGAAATCCTCACATCCTTAGCAGCACAACGTGCCTGGAAACCAGTTTTGGCCATCAAGCCCTCAGCTTCCTCCTGCCTTTTTGTTCGGAGTTTCATTGGTCTGTGTAAAATGAAAACGTATTAAACCCTGATGATGACTCATGGGCTGTTATCCAGCTTATTTAACGGAGCAAGTGACAGCTTCTCATTACTCCAGATTGATTTTAAATGTGTCTGGAACCTTGTATTAAATTTATACCACTTCACTAAGCTTGCTGAATATGTTCACTAAAAACCCAAGATTCAGCTAAATTCAACACATAATTATGGTATATCCCCAATACACCAGACACTCTATTAGGTGCAAGATAAATAAATATTTCCATTTCTGAGCTTTTATTATGGGCCGCAATCTGTGCTAAGCATTTTACCTATATTATCTCATTTAATCATTATGATGTTTCTATAGTAATTTATTATCCTCATTTGCCATTGAAGCAACTGAGGCACGGGGATCAAGGGGTTTTTTCAAGTCCACATAGCTATTAAAGGGCAGGGTTCCTATGACACCTGTCTGACTCCGAGCTTGGGCTCTTACCTCCTTTGTCATACTCTCCTCTCCTCAAGATGCTTGTGTCCAGTAAACTGGTTGAGGGATCCGAAATTTGAACTCAGACTCCTTACATCTGGGTTTAGATCCAGGAAGTTCCCTATGACCTGAGACCCAGGAAGTAGTCAAGAGTCAACTAATTCAGTTTCCCTTGACCTCAGTTTTTCTAACTGATGCTACCAACACTTACCTCCACTAATGTTTAACAAAATGCTCCTGAAAGACATTAGATCCCGGCAGAGGACTCCCTGTGACCTAAACATCAAGCCCCCATTTGTACAGAAGCACCCACTACACGGAGGACGGTGGGGTAACAGAAGCAGCTTCCTTTCTGTGGTCTCCCCTCACCTGAGCCCAGTGCCTCAGTTCAGCTGAGGTAAGATTAGAATGTTTGTGAAAGAGGCACCTGGTGGCTCAGTCACTCAAATGTCTGACTCTTGATTTCAGCTCAGGTCAGGATCTCACTTGAACTCTTAGTAAGTTCGAGCCCCACATCAGGCTCTGCACGGACAGTGCAAAGCTTGCTTGGGATTCTCTCTCCCTCTCTCTGCCTCCTCTCAAAATAAAATAATATACTTAAAAGTTTTTTTTAAAAAGAATGTTTGTGAAAGAATTTCACTATAAGACAACAGTGGGAGAGCAAACAAAGAAAGGAAAACCCAAAAGCAAAGAAACAGTAAGTTCACAGACCCTAAGTGGTTTGTAGCACCTGGGTCTCTTCAAATACAGATTCTAGTTTCTTCTTATCAGCCCCCATCAGGACCTGGTGGTTTGCATTTCACACCAAGCTAGGCGAGGGCAGGTTCTCAGACCATCTGTGAGGCTACTTTCTCTGGCTTGGTTTCGTGCATCAGAACTGAAGCTACAGGGTGGGACGGGAGTGGTGGAGGGACACATTTTGTCCAAAGTGAGGCCTTCCCAGTAAATGCTTTGAGGAACTGTGTGGACACGAGGAAAAGGTATTACAGAAGTACAAGTAAGACACGTGGGCAAAGGGAGTCGAGGCCATGCCGTTTCTATTTGTACTCGCCCTCTCTCCCCACCTCAGTCTTGCTCTTCCTCATGCTACACCTCAAGGCTTCTAGAGACATCTTCCTTCCCCCTTTTTATTTCCTGGGTGAGAAAAGCACTTTTCGACCTAACCTACACAGTCCTGAATTGCCTATGAGACCGTCTTCACTCCTCAGAAAGTAGGTCTGACTCTGGCCCCCAATTCTGGTCATGATTCATTTTTTGCTCAGTCCCACTCATTTGCTAAAACCAAATATCTGCAATAGCTCGTCCCACTCTCTGGACAAGCTCAGATTCTTCATCTGCTCTAAGTGAGCCTTCACTTCTACTCCGGCTAAGACTTGTGCTGGCTTCAGAAAAATCAGCCTCTATGTGCATCATGTGCAGTGAAGGCAAGCAGCCCAGGTAGACGGCTGAATGGTGCTCTCTATGACTGGTATTCATTATTCAGTCAGGGAATCGTGTCTTCGTTTGGAGAGGAAGCATAAACTAATTTGCTATAAAAGGTTAACGTTCCACTTACCGCATCCATTTGATGTTGTACCTACCACAGACCATGAAGATAATTCACATTCAGGGACAGATGAGAGACAATTTGTTACGCTGCTTTGTAAAACCAAAGTTGTTAAGCGTGAGTACAGGATGGTCATTTTGGAACTAACTTTCCATAGTCTTGGCCTGCAACTTTACCCTATCCACAAACCTACCTCTGGACAGTTATTCAACTCCAGTCCTTATTTATAGCATGCTATTAAACCACAACACCACACTCCCTGACTTTTCTCTTTGCCCATTTCCATGAGTTCATGTCATTGCCTCGGGCAGGTGACAGAATTAGCCACACTTCCTACAGAGGTGAAAGGGAGCACATTGCTCTTGCCATGTGATGCTTGACTTCCAACAGCCTTATGATATCATTAAGAAAAATAAAAATGTGGCCTTTGCCCTGGGAATAAGGCAAAGATTTTTCTGCATGTCTGACTTCTCTTAGCTCTCAGGTCTGTTCTAGCCAATATTTACCTGTCAGCCCAAAACGTGTTGATGTTGAACTCAGAGGAATTAAATCGATCTATTTTTTATCTGCCTTGTTGGACCTTTTGTTAGCTATCACTTTTTGTGAGCCAAACATTTTTAAGAGGCAGACAAGTGGAAATTCTTTATACCACAGACAGAGGAACTGTATTCACACTTAACATAGGAGGAGCTCAACAATTGTGATCCATTAGGGTATTACTGTGCATAGTTGCAGTGATTCCGGAAACATTACTAAACTTACAGGCTATCGAACCCATATAATCAATAGCTGGCAAGAGAAGATGCTTCTGTACTTGATAAAAAGAATAGTGCTTAAAAACAAACATATTTAGGCAACCATGAGCACTATGGAACCAAACAATTGTATTGATTTTGGCTTGTAGGAATTCTTCTTCCTCTCCTCCACCTCCTCCTCCTCCTCGTTCTTTCTGTTTGTTTTTGCTAAGGTTTTTTTGTTTTGTTTTGTTTTGTTTTTAATAAGAAATTTATTGTCAAATTGGTTTCCATACAACACCCAGTGCTCATCCCAAAATGTGCCCTCCTCAATACCCCTCATGCACCCTCCCCACCCTCCCATCCCCCCTCAACCCTCAGTTTGTTCTCAGTTTTTAAGAGTCTCTTATGTTTTGGCTCCTTCCCTCTCTAACCTTTTTTTTTTTTCCTTCCCCTCCCCCACGGTCTTCTGTTAAGTTTCTCAGGATCCACATAAGAGTGAAAACATATGGTATCTGTCTTTCTCTGCATGACTTATTTCACTTAGCATCACACTCTCCAGTTCCATCCACGTTGCTACAAAAGGCCATATTTCATTCTTTCTCATTGCCAAGTAGTATTCCATTGTGTATATAAAGCACAATTTCTTTATCCATTCGTCAGTTGACGGACATTTAGGCTCTTTCCATAATTTGGCTGTTGTTGAAAGTGCTGCTATAAACTTTGGGGTACAAGTGCCCTTATGCATCAGCACTCCTGTATCCCTTGGGTAAATTCCTAGCAGTGCTATTGCTGGGTCATAGGGTAGATCTATTTTTAATTTTTTGAAGAACCTCCACACTCTTTTCCAGAACGGCTTCTTCTTCTTAATTGAGATACCATATATTTGACTGTAGTACATTCCCTCAGTAATGTACTATCTCTTTTAGGCATGAATTTGATAATTTTTTAATGTTTATTTATTTATCTTAAAAGAGAGAACATGTGCAAGCAGGGAAGGGGCAGAAAGAGAGGGAGAGAAGGAGAATCCCAAGTAGGCTCCACCCTGTCAGTGTGGATGGAGCCCAGTGTGGGCTCCATCTCACAAACCCAGAGATCATGACCTGAGCCCAAATCAAAAGTTGGACATTTAACCGACTGAGCCACCCAGGCATCCCCCGATGTTTTTTTTTAATCCAATTTTATTTTATTTTAAGCTCCAGCATAGTTAACATACAGTGTTATATTAGTTTCAGATATACAGTATGGTGATTCAACACTTCCTTACATCACCCTATGCTCATCATGACAAGTGCCCTCCTTAATCCCCATCATCTATTTCACCCATCCCCCTACCCACCTCCCCTCTGGTAACCATCTGTTAATTCTCTGTAGTTAAGAGTCTGTTTCTTGGTTTGTCTTTCTCTCCTTTTTCCTTTGTTCATTCTTTGTTTGTTTTTTTTTATATTCCACAAATGAGTGAAATCATATGGTATTTGTCTTTTTCTGACTTATTTCACTTAATGTTATACTCTCCAGCTCCATCCACATCATTGCAAAGGGCAAGATTTCATTGACTACAATGATTTTTTAAATCTATACAGTGACTTCAGTTGTCCTGGAGCTTTATCTTTACTTGGTCTGTCTTCCTTAGGGGTCTGAATGATTTTTTTTCCAATTTACAATTATTTTCAACCTGCTTGCTCTCTGCTTCTCACTACCTTCATATGGAGGCTATTAGAGATCAGAACAGCCCAACATTCATAGTCTCTTTCCAGGACCTTTTTCTCTCAATGTTCCAGAGGGGCTTGAGAGAGATCTCTTCCCATCGTGACCAAAAGTTGCATACATGCAGAACAGATGCTCTTGCTAAACTCAGGGAGGATATTGGGGGAAATGAGTATGGTGAGATGCGGTCATTTCTAACAATACATACATAAGAAAAAAAGCAACAGAGACTTTGGGGAAGGAAGAGACTACCAATCACATCAGTGGTAGTAGCCCTTCCTAATTACAAAAACAGTTTGGCTTAGGAAAAAAAAAAGCAAACAAATAAAATATATTCCACTTTCATTTTTCTAAGACACTCACCACAGAAGTTTCCCAGTGGGATTCTCTAAAAGGTTTTTCTTGGGTTGATGGGGGGTGGGAGGGAGGGGAGGGTGGGTGATGGGTATTGAAGAGGGCATCTCATGGGATGAGCACTGAGTGTTGTATGGAAACCAATTTGACAATAAATTTCATATATTAAAAAAAATAAAAGTAAAATGACTTTCAGACAAAAAAAAAGGTTTTTCTTTGGTGCATTTTAAATGATGATCTTCTGAGAATTAAAGTTGCATATGACTTGAGGAACACATACCATCTAGTTAAGGCAAAGCCCAAGATGAGAGACGACCCCAATCTGGAGCAAAGGAACCCAAACCACTTCCAAAGCGATAACAAGTCAGTCCATCGGTCAACAGATGTGCGTCGAGTGCCTGTTCTGTGCTGGACACTTCTCCTTCTCCATATTTTGGAGACAACAAAAAATGAGAGACCCAATGCTACTAACCTCAAGCTCACTGGCTGTGTTAACGATGGAACATTTCATTTCTCAGTTTTTGGTTGGCTCACTGCCTCTAGTTTTTCATTCAAAACAATGATGGATACTTTTTCATGATGAAACTGGTCTACCGATAAAGTATTTCAGTTTTGTTTCAGTTTTGCCCAGAACAAGAGGATAGTATGCTCCAAAGGTAAATTAACCTGTCATTTCTAATAAGGCAGAAAATACTTTTTGATAATGTTAAATGACATTTCTCTTGGTTTCTCCTTAGCATTTAGAAAAAAAATTAAGGGGGCACCTGAGTGGCTCATTCAGCTAAGTGTCTGACTTGGGCTCAGGTCATGATCTTGTGGTTCGTGAGTTCGAGTCCCATGTTGGGCTCTGTGTTGACAGCTCGGAGCCTGGAGCCTGCTTCAGATTCTGTCTCTCCCTCTCTCTCTGCACCCCTTCCCCCACCCTGCTTGTGCTCTGTCTCTCTCTGTCCTCAAAAATAAATACACATTATAAAAAATTTAAAAAGAAAGAAAAAAATCAAGTCCCAAGTCTCTTCCAGGATATCCTATCATACTATCTCTGAAGAAAGAAGAGACAGGATATAAGAAATTACAGCTAGATGGAAAAGGGGCCCTTGTTAAAAATAATGGCTGAAATTATGGGTTTAGCATCAAAAACTACTAAGCAAACACTAAATGATACTTGCCACTCCTTTTTGAAAAGGCCTCCTCCGGGGGGCTGGCTCAGACAGTCCAGGAAGCATGAGTATCGCAGACCACAATCCGGGCTCCGCCATTCCTTGAAACAATTTCGAGTGCTCAAGTTGTCAGGCTTCACGAAGTCAGTCCAAGCTGCCTGTCCCAGTTCCTGCTCCTGGGAATGAAGTCATGGAGACATGCACCGAGAGGGCCAGTGTCTGTGTATTGAATTGGGCCACACTTGAAGGCACAAGATCATAGTCTTTTTTTATTATTATTATAAGTTTATTTAGGAGAGAGAGAGCATGAGCAGGGGAAGGGCAGAGACAGAGGGAGACAGAGGATCCCAAGCAGGCTCCAAGCTGTTAGCGCAGAGCCTGACACAGGGCTCGGTACCACAAACTGCGAGATCATGACCTGAACGGAAATCAAGAGTTGGATGCTTAACTGACTGAGCCACCCAGGCACCCCAGGATCACAGTCTTAAATAAAAGTTCCAGAAGCACTTGTTCTATATTATTGTGCCCACGTTCATAACTTCTTACCTGTTCAGCTGAATAAAGGAAGCAGTTTAAACATAAATATTAACTAAGTTGTCATGGCCAGTCAAAGCTTCACCTTTTTCCAGGTGCCTAACAGGTTATTCTCCTTCCTGTGAAAGAACTGTCATACCCCAAATCATGCCCTCAGCAGGGTCCTAAATAGCTGTCTGGAGGAGTGGGGGGCAGAGTTAGTTACCGGGAAGCCTAACGATGGCATTAGACTAAATTGCACACTCAGTTGGCCTTGAGTGGGGAGAAAGCTGTTTCCACTTCGGTTGCTGAGTAGATTAAGCCTAGAAGAATGTGAGGCAAGCTGAGGCCTCTGCCCTCCACAGAGGCCGGATCCCATTTCTGTGCTGTGGAGACATTTGGCAAGGCTCACAGCAGGAACAAGTGCTTCTTAATCCCCAATGTAGTGGCTACAGGTGTTCCAACTGGAGCAGCCCTCTGGTTACCCAGAACTTGGTGGGTCTGATCCCAAGAATGCCACATCTAAAACTCACATGAATCTGCCTTGGGTCTGGCAGTAACAATGGTCACTGGGCTGCACACATATCTAGCATGTAATGCATGTAATGCTAGTTGAGAGTTACACGTGGAATGTGCCTGTAACACAGCTATAAATTGGCTTGTTTTCATTGGGTCAGATTCTTAGTCTCTGAACGCAGTAATAACTCCCTCATAGAGCTTCAGAGGATAAAAATCTGGAATCTGGCCTGGGGTTTAACCTTTGCTGAGCCTGAGTATTTGGTTCCTTCCAGCACGCTGCAGTGGGACATCTGAAATCCTTCATTCCTACATTGGGGAATGGTGTTAACTTGCCCTTAGGTAGCAGAGGCAGGACAAGCTCAGATCAGCGCCAATTCCTAGGGGCGATGGCTATGTCACTGAGCCATGGAGATGACTCAATTGTGAACCCTAGGTAGATGGGATGGGGTACAGTCAGGGAATTACACCAGTGCCTGGTCCTCACAGCTGTTGGAATGCTTAAGCTGACTGAATATCTTTGACACCAGCATTTGCTGTCATCCGTGGCATGGATTTCCCCATTAACATCAGAGTTTCCTCATACACATCCATGCATCTTTGAATTCAGAATTATAAGAGGCTCAGGCTGCGACTATGGTAACACCACCACCAACAACAAAGACCCAAACATAACCCTAAATAGTTTTTGCATTTACCATTCTCCCATAGCTCTATGTTATTTCCCACAGCCTTAAATTATGCAGAATTTAAAGACTATTCCTTAAATTGTTACTGTATATGTACTATCACCCATTCTACACTGAAAGCCCCTTGGGGACAGAAGCCATATTCCAATCATCTTTGTGGCAAATATAAGATGATGAGGACAGAGGCTTTGATACTAAATTGACTTGTGTTTGAAAGCCAGATATTCCTAGGTTGGTGGCCCTGTGTGACCTAACTTTTCCAAGTCTCAGTTTAGTTATGTGTAAAATGGGGATAACATCCTCATCATAAAGTTCTTAGTTCCTTTCTTTTTATTTTTTTAAAGATTTTATTTTTAAGTAATCTCAACACCCAACGTGGGGCTCAAACCCACAACCCCAAGATCAAGAGTCGTGTGCTCTCCTGACTGAGCCAGTCAGACATCCCTCTTAGTTCCTTTCTTTACTTTGCATCTTCTTCCCCACACCCAGTGTCCATGATGCATGTGGTAGATAATTTATGTCTATAAATGCATGTCTATAATGTTTTACATGCATGTGGTAGATATTTTAAATATGTGAATGGAATTCCTTAAAATAAGCAGCTAACATTTTCAAAAGGAGAAAATGTTTTATTTAACATTCCTATATATGAACAAGTGAAAGAGAGAACCAGAGAAACCCAGTAAACTGCCCAAGGTCACAGAAAGCATTGGTGGCAGGTCCCAGAATAAAATCAAGATTTTGGATCTCAGATGAGCTCTTCAAGGTCATCTAAAGCCTTCCATGAATATGGGACACCTGGGTGGCTCATCGGTTAAGCGGCTGACTTTGGCTCAGGTCTTGGTCTCACAGTTTGTGGGTTCAAGCCCCGTGACAGGCTCTGTGCTGACAGCTCAGAACCTGGAACCTGCTTCGAATTCTGTGTCTCCCTGCCTCTCTCTGCCCCTCCCTTGCTCACACTCTGTCTCTCTCTCTCTCTCTCTCTCAAAAATAAATAAACACTAAAATAAAAACAAATTTAAAGGCTTCCATGAATGTATGGTTTCACAATGAACAATGGTCCATGAGGAAACAGGATAGAGCAGGTACATGGCAAGTCTGGAAATCTTACCGGAGTTAATGCCATTCTTGAATGCACCCAAAAAGCAGCTTCGTGGCCTCTGTCAAAGGCATTAGGAGAATAGACTCCACAATATCTGAAAGGTACATTTTATTGGCTAGGAGGGTAATGTCCATACTGTGGCCTACAAGCAAAGGGAAGGGAGTTAAGATAGGTAAGAGGATAATTTTCCATCCCTACCTGCTCTTCTCTGCATTTGTCTTTTTCATAGCACACAGGAAAATAAAACCAAAGAAAACAAGAAGTGTTTTCAGACAAATACCTCAAATGCTATCACTGCGGACATATTAAAGGGACTCCTTCCAAGGGGTTGCCCAAAGGGGTCTCCTCATGGTTCCAGTGGCAGATGGGCAGGGGGAGCTCAGGCCTGGGAGCAGCGGATCCCACTGCTACCTCGCTCTGTGCTTGCACAAGATTAGTCCATCCAAGAGCTCAAACTTGTGAAAAGATCCACTGTGGCTAGCTCAGTGATTCTCAAGCCCTTTCAAATCTAAAATAGTATCCATTATGTAGTCAGAACAGATTAGGCCAGGCAGCTCTGGTGTTCTGGTCCCGTGCATTAGCTTAGCTGTCCTCAGTCCTAAGGTTTGAAGTCATTGGACTAGCTAGTCTCTTTAAATGTCTGATGTGTATCTGTGACGGAAAATGTAGTGGAGAAATTGTTATGGATAAATGAACTTAGAGATGAGAGCCGCTATCTGCCAAAGACAAACCACGTATTCCGATTAAACATTTCTGAAGTGGGGTGCTTCTTTCCAATGGGAAAATATGTTTCCATTCACCAGACCCACCAGAATGAAATACTGTTTGGGACGAATTCATTGAACAAAGAGTAGGGTACTGACGGCCACACTGTGTGTGACGTTGACAATGCAGGGATGGTGGCCACCTGCAGAGCCTTGTGGGTTTCTTCCCAAGTGACATGTGCCACCCTCTCTCCTGCAGGACTTGACCTTTTCAACATCACTGAACTGAGTGGGTATGTTGATCCTGGAGAACTTGATAGATGTACTGTCATCATCAAGAAGGGGAACCCTCAGTACTATTCCATCTCCATTACCCCCCCATCTCCTGCTCGCTGACTTGCACAAATGTTGGGACTTCAGCACAACTCACACTACATAAAATATCCATAAACAAATCCACACGGCGGACTATCTAATCATATCTGGGAAGCTGAACTCAGAGAGTGGAATGTTGGAATCAAAGAATCGCGTGCCCAGTGTCACAGAAAAAGCCCACTGCGGCCCAAGAACGTCCATGTCTACGTGTCGCACACAATCCAGGAGAAGAGGGGTGGGCACAGGTGAGATTGACATTCACTCAGCTCTTTTCTCAGTAACTCCAACTTGACCATTTTGCTCTTTTTTGTTTATTTGTTCATTTTTGAGATGCAAGACAGCTGAGATAAGGGGCACCCGGGTAGTTCAGTTGGTTAAGCGTCCAACTCTCTATGTTGGCCCAGGTCACCATTCGTGAGTTCAAGCCCTGCTTCAGGCTCTGAGCTGCTACTTGGGATTCCTTCTCTCCCTCTCTCTTCCCTCCCTCCCTCTCTCTCAAAATACATAAATAAGCATTTAAAAAAAAAAAGACAGTTGAGATAAAACTGGCATCTAAAACCCTTATGTATGCCAGGTTGTTCCTTTTCTTTTTAAAGGAAACTAGAAAAGAGAGACTAATTGACTAGGGGGGAAGCCATAGGCCCTTTTCTGTCTGCCTAGTACCTTAGGTCTGCAGAGCTCAGACATGCTATAGAGAGACAACATCATCTCCATTTGTCTCTGCTTGTCTCTCATTCTCTCTTAGGATATAGGGGGACAGAGAGAGGAGATGAACCTGAGAAAGAGGGCAAAGAGAGCAAAGAGAAATGAAAGGTATGTACTGTGGGGAGGGAGAGCCCCTCACTGGGCAAGTATACACAGTAGAGGGAAAGAAAAGAGGAAGGGAAGAGAAAGGGGAGGCCAGGAGTTGAACATTCAGATGCCGAAGGTCCCCAGCAGGTGACACAGGAGAGTGATGCACAGGCCAGGGAGAAGAGCCCAGAGCGAGTGGTAAGGATCATCATGAATGGAGAACATGAGTCCCCTCTACTCTCTCTTCTCCAGCTTGCATTTATCGAGACAGAATGTGGACTTGGTAATGCTGGCCCTTCTGATTTTTCCAAAACAGCTGAAATCCAAACTTTCACGTGAACCATCCCAGTTTCTATATAGTGATGAAACACTGTTCACCATAAAAAAAATATTTGCAAGACAAATTTGGTGCAGGAACCACCCATATGTGACCAGTGTGTAGGCAAAGAATGGGTGAGGAAAGGGTCAGACAACTGCCAGATAGAAAGGGTTGATTTTCACAGAACAAGAGGGTGGCTAAAGAACAAAGAGAGAGAGTTGGCCAAGTCAAGCAGGACAGCAGATGATCAATATCCTGGGGTGGCAGCTGGGTAGTGGCTGGGTTGTGCATCTTGGAGACTGGGATACTTTTTTGAATGCCAGGTTTTGCTGGGCAAGTTATTTGGCTTCTGTGGGCTTTCTCTTCCATGTCTGTGAACAGGGGAATGATACTGACCTTGCATGGGTGTTGAGATGACTAGGTGAGCTACTCTGTGTGGACATGCCTGGCATGTAGTTGATGTTCCATAGATATTGGTTAACTTTTTTTTCCTCTCGGTAGAGGGAATAGTTGGATCCCAAGAAGAGAACTCATTGGTCTAAAGGACCAAATTCTTATACACTGGAATGCCATTTAGTAGGGCCCCTGAGGAATTGCAAAATTCTTTTGAGAACTCTAGGAAATATATGGACTTTCTCCTCAGAAAAATATACATAGCAACACACACACAAATATATGTACACAAACAGTTTACATTCCATTTCAGGAGGTCACAGGTCCTCTGCAACCTATTCATGAACTTCAGGTCAGGGTCACTCGTTTATGATAATTTTGTTCCAAAGCATTGGAAAAGAGTAAGTGCTGTGATAATTGGCCCCTCGTGTTCATGATGACAGATTCAAACCCAGAGCCAGGCCATGGGATGAAAAGTTGGGATGTGTGTGAACACATACGTGCATGTTTTGTGTACCTTGCTCATTTAGGCTGACTTTTCCTTAGCCTAGCATTATAAAGGAGAAATTGTCCATACCACCTGCTCGGATGACCCACATCAGACTGAAATGTTTCCAAGGAGCTGGAAGACCTTTTGGCTGCAGATGGAATTGAGTGGGAGGCAAGCTTCATTTGTCACTAAGTGAAAGGCGATAATCTAAGGAACCCTCCTCCACATGGCCTTGAGTAACAGGCTGAAGGCTGGCCATGCTGGGCTCATGAGTGGTTCCACTGAAATGTTTGAAAAAAATATTTCAGAAACAAGTAGGAACCCAAGCCAATAATGGAAACCAAGTGTCCCTTTTCTGAAGGTAATGCCCTCTGTGTGCTAACAAAACACTACAGTAACAGGTAGCAACATACCACCACGATATCCGCCCACCTTACCAACTGCTCTAAATTTCGCAAAATAATTTTCAGAGACTTTTTGAAAATTCCATCTAAACACACTCCTCGCCTCTCAGTAATTACTACACTTGACACAGAAATGGCTTTAGTATGTAACTGGTCTTTCTTCTTCATTTACCTAAAACTCAAGGCTGGTTGGCGCCTTCTAAGTGTTCCCTAAGAAATATATTTGTAAATACGACTGGTCCCTCTCAAGCTGAAAAACGGTTCCTATATGATGTGAACAGAAGAGAAGTAAAGCAAGAACCATACAGGGAGAAAGTTCTGGGCCAATGGAAAGGGGGGGTGGGGCTAAGGAGACCCCAGGCAGAGACAAAGTGCTCTCCTCCCCCAGAAAACAGCAGGCTTCCCTCTACTGGCCACGTGTGAGGTGGGGAGCATTTCTGCAGAAAATCTCCAGCCCTCTCCATGGGCCAGGTAGCAGGAGTTTGGGGATCTGTGTTTCTCCTTAAGAACAGTACTATTACAGAAGGCAGGCAACACCTGCAGGAAATGAGCAAAATCTTCCAGGAAATATAAGTCATATAGGAACTGCCTAGGTTCCCAATGCATGCAGTTACCATCTCTCAAGTTGTTTACTTTGGAAAACGAAAATCAGTGGCCTTACTGCTTATCCATTGTTAAAAATATCATTTCTTAAAAGCATTTCTCCAGTTTTATTATCCATTTCTCCCCTTACCACTGTAAAGAAGCAGGAAGAAATATACAAGCACGGGTGCCATATCCTTAAGTAGATAAGATTTAGACCATGTCCTTGGACTCTTTTCCATGAAACCAGAGTTCTGTGGGGCCTGCGAACTCCCCTGCATCGGTATCTGACTTTTGTATAGGATGAGTTCCAGAGTAAGCAGTGACCAGCCCATTATGCCCTGTGGGAGGATATGCCAATGGAGGCTTTAAGCAGAAACTGAGCTAAATGAGTCTTCACTTTGGCTGGAATTCTACTGAGCTGAATTTGAAAAACTAGAAATTTATGTTCAATTATAAAAATAAACCTTTACTTTTGCCCTCCTACATTTTGTGGGATGACATCGCTCCAAAACAGCACAGGCAGTCACATACACTTCAGTGTGAATTAATATAAGCAGGGCAATTCTTTTCTGCCTGAGGGGGCTAGGAAAATACAAGAAGCTCCTTGGATAATAGAGGCAAATAATAAAGGGAAATAATATTTAGTGTGTTCTGTAAGTGTTGTGATGTCCATTTTATGGATAAAGAAACTGAGGCTAATGAATGAATTTACATACAGTCACACAGAAGTGGCAAATCTATAATTCAAAATTAGTGTATGTCCTTTCCCTACAAAAGGGAGGATAGAAATGTCAAAGGTCAATTCTGCCGGCTGCACAATTTCGTGTAGGGCTGACTTCCCCCTTTCTCCATTAAATGCCAGTGTTCTCTCAAGGGTAAACCATTTCTTGCAGGCCCTCGGGGCTTCTTTTCACATCTCCCACCAGGTGGCAGCATTTCCCCAATGATACAGCTGTCTGCGCCTAACGCTGGAGGAATTCTACAAGGGCAGAAGTAGAAATCAAGACAATACAGACCATATTAAAAGAGGAAAAGTTCTCAAACTGGGTTGGCACCCGAATGAAGTAAAAGCTTTCAAACCCAATCATTAATTTCAAATGTAATAGCTTCCAGCCTCTCTGCGGCTTAGAAAACTGAATTCCTGTTAGAGTTTGAGAGCTATCCTTGTTTCCACCACCTGAGGGCAACAAAGACCCCCGCAAATATCTAATACCCAGTTTTCTTTTTTGAAAGTTGGTAATCCCGTTCCAAAAGTTCAGCAATCTATGCCTTTATCCGCAACCCCCAGTTCTGTTCGAGATGCTGTGGGTGGGATGCTGTGGCCATTCATTGGGCCCATTGCTTCTCTCTGAGCTCTCACTGGGAGCTAGTACAAGATTCACAGACTCACATTTTCTCTGTGGTTGGTCTAGTAAGTTTCATAATTTTCCACCTCTCATCTTTATCTTGCCACAGTTAATAAGGCTTCTTGTGTTTCTTCTTCAAATAGCTTCAGAAACAACCATCTCCTTCCTGTTCAACCCTGTCCTGTCTACACATACAACTCCCATGATCCTCCACTACCCGTTACAGCGCACACAGTCTTAGACATGAACGCTCTGTGAAATGCAGTTCCTAATCCGTGTATGGAATGGCAGAAGCAACCTTCAGACAGCCCCTGGAAGCTGAGACCACGTCTTGGGCACTCTTTGCGAGGCCAGCTTTAAGCTTTCAGCGAAGTACCTAGTGCCGTGTCTGCATGCCGTGTGAGGTTATTGAATGAATGGATGATTGTGAAATTGTGACTTCCTTGGTTTCAGTGATGCCGATGATAAATTTCCCGTGAAGAGGGACACTTTCAGTGCCTCTGCTCTGACATGAGCCTACCACTGGCCATGCTGTTCCATGAAGATGATGACAGTAGGGGCGAGCCCATGTCACATAGAAGAAAGGGAGATTTAGTGAGTGAAGGGAGAATACCGGGAGCAGTGGACTCCTGAGTCCATGACAGGTGAGTTTTCAGTAGTGGCGAAAGCCCACACTGAACCTTCATCTCTCCAAGCAGGTGTGCCTCAAGGATCAACAGTCCGCTTGAATGCAATAGCATGCCAGGTGTCGATTTTTTTTTTTCCTGAGATGAGTTAAGTTATACATCAAGATACTATTGCTTTGGTCTTTTAAGCAATAATTTCTTGGCTGAACGTTGTTGGAAAGGAACGATGGAGAGGATTCAGGAAGGCCATGCCACTCGGTAAATGAAGGAAAGGTTAGAAGCTGGGACCTCTGAAGTATGAATGGAAAGAGCTGAAGAGATGGCTTCTTTAGAGCTCCTTAAGTACTTCAAGTTTATAGAAGAAAGAAATGAGTGAGTGAAGAGTAGTTGTCCTCAGAGAAAGGAAGTAGTCTTCAGGAAATCATTTTGATCTCTATTCTCCTTTATTTTTTTTGGTGACTCTAACTAAGGATGCTCTATCTCTTTCGTCTACCATGTTACTGCTCAGATTGTATCTTTGTGCTGAGTGAGGCAACGACTTCTTGGCATTCACATCATACACACTTGGTGTTTGTAGACAGTTATCATATCATTAGTCATTGCCTAGTTAGCTCTGCTTTCATGTTTCCACATAAATGGATCCCGCCTACTCCCTCAGTTTTGTCTGTCCTTACTCTCTGATCATCTTCCAGCATTCCCATCTCTTTTGGGCCCCAGAGCACCTCACTGACAATTTATTATCTCAGGTAAAATACCAGCGCTACCCAGAAGAAAAAATACGGTGTGCGGGCTCAAGCGAGAATTAACCCTCTTCATACGGTTTCAAAGTTGGAACCAGGAACAAAGAAACCTCATTATTGGCCACCTTCTTTGCATAAAATGTCAGAAGTGTTTGTGAAAGGTTTGACTATTTGCTAGCTGTACCCATAAGGAAATTTTAAAAGGAGAGCTCTATAATACATTTCGTGACTTTGTCCCCATAGTACTGAAACTTCATAAAAGGAGATAGAGCAAGGCCTAAGGAGAGTGGAGAAGATGGGAGGAGATCATAGGGAAAGGCCTGAAGCTTGAGCAGGAAGAGGTTTCCCCCAGAGAGCCCTGGCAACCCGGTTGGGAAGGAGGGTGGAGAGTAGGTGGAGGGAGGTTGAAGATGGGTTGGTTTTCCCATTGATCTCAGTTTTCTTAGTGAATGAGGAGGCAAGATGTTCAGCTGAGGGTGAACAGGATTGGAAGTGGAAGAGGTTTTGAAAGTGAAGGCTGGAAGGAGCCCAAGAAGAAGGAAGCATTGAAAGCCCGGCTGAATCTGGAAACCCTGACCTGGAAATGGCTTTAATCTTCAGTTCCACAGTTTGCTTTTCCAGCATGCCAGCTTTATCATTCTGTTAGATATGCCTGCTCCTGACTTCTTTCCTCCCTGTTGCTCTCTAGATTTTTTTGTCGTTTTTGACCTGCACCTGATTGGTCTCTTTACCTCCCACCTCACTCTGCCAACCTTCCTTCTTTCTTGCAGCTGCCAGAGTGACATTTCTTACCAACCAATCTGATCATATGACCCCATGGCTTAAAAGTGTTCGGTGGCTTCCTTGACTACTGGGTAGAAACGAAGCTCCTTTCTTTGGCACACGGGGCTCTGGTGAATTGAAAAATGACCACAGATGTCCGCTTCCCTGTATGCGTGCACTTTGGCAAAGTGACTTTGCAGCTCTTCCTGTCGAGAGATGGAGGCCGTTTCTCCACCTCTTCAGTCTGGACTTGGACGTGTGACCTCTTTTATTCTTCTCTGGGACCTTTGGAAGTCCATGGGGACAAGCTCAAGCCAGCGGGCTGGTGGATGACAGACCACATGGAGAGAGTATCCAGTCACCCTAGACATTCCAGCCCAGGCCATCACCAACCAGCCAATTCCAGCTGAGCACAGACACATGAACGAGCCTAGCCTCGACCAGCAGAACTGCCCGGCTCAGCTCGCTCCGAATTACTGACCCGTAGGTTCATGAGTCAAACCACTAAGTTTTGGGATGGCTGAGGGTGGGTGCTAGGGTAAAGCAAGTGAAGCATCTGTGGTGCAAACGGTAAGGAAGCCCTTGCTCACATTTCCACAACACTGACAGGGATGCCTCCTGACACTTTGTATCCTACATGCCTTACTCGCCTGCCCCACCTCACCCTAGTCCCGGCCCTGCCCTGCGTAGTTGTTACACAGCCATGGATAACTGAGGCAAGGATCTTCTTGATCTGGCTCCTGGAAAGTTTATTCCGGTCAGTCACAGCACCTGGACCGTGGCTGCCACTGTTCTCATCTCCCCTGTAGTGTGTCCCATGCTATATTGCCCTGTGCTCCCAGGGACAGCTGTTGGGCACCAGGGTCTGGTACCTGCCCAAAGCTTACAGCAAATTAAGAAGTGTGCTGATTCAAAAAGTTCGGCTCAGACAAGGTCAGTGATGTTTAGCTAGGCCAAGAGATTCTTGACCTTGGATTTTGAATCAGGAAAGGTGGAGAAAATCCATCAGAGAACTCAAGTAATACTCTGTTAACTCCTCCCTATGAGATCCCAAGGGCATCCTGAATCCTGAATCCTGAACCGCCTTCCAGAATCAGCCTCGGTGAAGTGTCAGTATATTACAGGTTTTGTCCCCTAGGACTCCTTAAGATTCCGGTCTCTCTTGAGCTCACCTGCTGGAATTTTTTCCCTTAGTACCGCAAAAGTCTACCACCCTAGCTCTTTAGCATTTCTCCTCCTTATGTTCTAGTCACCCTTTCTGTTGAGTGATGCTGGATCTATTCCTCTAAGCACATGTCATCTGTCACGCCTTTGCTCAGCTAGATTTTTTTGGCTAGAAGACCCTCCCTTCCATATCTTTGACAGAAGACACTGGTAGTATGGAACCAGATCCCCTGGCTATATGTGATCTTTTAACCATACCTTGCACCCTTCCTTCACCTTTAGCATGTGCTGCTGCTAAATGGCCACACCCAGCACCTGTGACCCTCAGAGGATTTCCGTGGAGATGCCTTGCCTATTCCCCATACTCCTGGGAGCTTTATACGCCCCGCCCCACCGCTCCTCCATCACGGTGCCCATAACCAGCGACAGACTGCTGCAGAAGTACAAAAGGCCCACCATTTTACCTCTAGAAGGACAAACTCTGAGTGTAATTTATCCTCCTCGTGGGAGTGGGGATCCAGCTGAATCTGGGACTTCAGCTGAAATTGCACTTTCGCTTGGTTTCTTCCCATCCTTATATGATACCCTTAACTCCCTTCCTGGTTTCTCCTGGGAGCATGTCCCTCGCACACAGCCCCCTGCAAAACTCATACTTGTGCTTCTACGTTATGCTTAATCACTTCTGTGTCCCCGACCTCTGAGGGAGAGGGAGTCACTCACTTCTCCCCTGTGCCACTGCTGACTTCTGCAGCGGCTTTCATGGTTGCATTTGAGCAAGTCAACGTTTACAAGTCAGCAAACTGTCTCCCTTACCGGCCGGTGAGCACTTTGAAGGCAGGGGTATGGTCACATTACTATTCCCTGGAGTATCTCCCGTAACTATTAGAGACACAGGACATATTTGTTGATTAGAAAATTCTTTGCATTGACTTGAAATCTGCCTCCAGGTAATTTTCCCTTTGGGGGCCAAATTCTTCCCTCTTACACAATAGAGTAGGATTTCTGACTGTGGTTACTTACCACCACATCTTCCCTTCCGGCTAAGTAACTCTGGGTCCAGCAAAGTCTCACGTGGCTTTGATTTCTAAAACCTCACCATACTTATCACTGTCTTCTTGGTGCTCCTGAGTTCGTGAATGTTCCTCGTCAAGCCTGGCACTCAGAACTAAAAACAATAGGATGACCAGACAATAGGATGACATAAAACAGATGAGGATTAGCAGTCCCCTGCCTCTAGACCTCAAGTTTTCCTCCATCTGGATGCAAGATTTTTCTCAAGAAGACTGAAATGGCTACTAAAAGTACCTATATTAGTACAGTGGAGACACATGTCAGTTAGAATCACTAGTGTCCTTTACATGAACTTTTATGAGACTCACCTTTCTCCACCTGAATTTATAAGACTGACTTTTGAACCTAACTTCAGTCTGTCAAGCTTCATCCGGTTTGGTTTAACTCATCACCACAGTGAAACAAAAACTTCATCAGTTTTGTGAACTTGTCAGTCTTCGTGCTGGTCAATGATAAAAATGAGAGCACAATGAGGACAGGATCAGAACACCATCATTCTGTTAGCAACCTGTATGCGAGCGGGTGCTGACTTTAACCCACTCTCCGGGAGCCATTGCCCGGCAAATTCTGAATTCTCCCATGTTGTGATATGGCCTCAATTTGTTCACCAATAGGATGACATAAATGCTTATTTTAAAAATTGCTAAAATCAAGTTTTCTTACGTCTTTGGGATTTTCCTAATCTATGACATAGCAATTAATGATGTAGCAGTTAAGAGCATGACTTTTATAGCCTGAAACAGATCAATCTGAGTTGTGTCACCTACCAGTTTTGTGACAGCAAACAAGTTTCTAACATTTCCATGCTACAGTGTCTCTGCCCCTTAAATAAAAATAAGAATGGTTTCCATTTCACAGGGCATTTGTGAGTAAATTAGTGTATTTCCATCAGGAGTTTAACAGGGAACCTAGCATGTGGTAGTAAGTTTAATACATTATCACCAACTCAGTGTTGGGCAGCGGGTTCCTGACTTAGGGGAAACAGTTCTGATCGCCATTTGCAACATGTGGGTGGCACACTACCAAACGATTCTCCAACACCAGCTATAGCCCATGATTCCGCTGAATTCCGAGTCAGATCCCGTAGGTGAAGGGCTCAATCTCACAAGACTGCCCACTGCCCCCACTTCGGATGCCAACGGGCAGTCCAGGTTGTAACTTGAATTTTTGACCTACAGGCCATAGATCTGAAGTTTCCACCACCTCTTCCTTGGGTTTGATTCATTTGCTAGGGCAGCTCACAGAACTCGGAGAAACATTGTAGTTAGTAGATGACCAGTTTGTTATAAAAGAATATAACTCAAATAGCCAGTTGGAAGAGAAGCATAGGGCAAGGTCTGGGGAAGGGGGCACAGAGCTTTCATGCCCTCTCTGAGCATACCGCTCTCTCTGCTTCTCCATGTGTTCACCAACCTGGACACCCTCTGCACTCTTGCTCTTTGCTTCTTACGGAGGGTTCATTGCATAGGTATAATGGATCAGATCATTTGGCCATTGGTGATTGATTCAACTTCCAGCTTCTCTCTCCTCCCCTGAGGTCAGGGCGGTGGGAGTGAAAGTTCCAATCCTCTAACCAAGTGTTTGGTTCTCCTGGCAACCAGGCCCTTCCTTTTGTGCTTTCCAAAACTCGCCTCATTAACATAACAAAAGACCCCTTGCCGACTCTCAGGGCTTTGAAAATTCCAAGGGTTTGGAAGCTCTGTGTCAGAAACCAGGAAGGGACCAAGACCAAATATATATTTCTTGTTACAAATCACAATATTACAAGAGGGGACCAACCACTTCTCACTGAGAAGGAGACATCTGAGCAGACTTGATGAAGAAGAGGGAACGAGCTATGAGCCTGACTGGGGAAGCAGGCTCCAGGCCAACGGGATGGTTAGGTCAAGGCTCGGTGTATGTAGGGACTAGTAAGGAGTGTGTGTCTGGGTCTGAATGAGTGAAGGGGAGGATGGGAGGAGGTGACACTGGAAGGGCAGCAGGGTTAAATCTTACAGGACCATGGATTTCACTTGGAGCCAGATGTGAAACCATTATGATAATATGGGCAATGGGATGAGCCACATAAATGGACCTGTGTCCTAAATCACCCCGCTAGCTGAGATGTGGCACATAGGCCACAGAGTTTGGGAGGCTATTGCAAGATGATGATGGTGGAAAAGATGATGGTGTCTTGAGCTGGTGGAAGGGGTAGAGGTGATAAGTAGTCTGTTTCTAGATATATTGGAAGGCCCAGTCTACAGGGCTACTGATGTGCAGTGGAAGAAAGAGGAAGCAAGACTGAGGCCAAGTGATCTGGCTTGAGCAACCCAGAGGACTGAGTTGGTGTTTACTGAGATGGAAAAACCGGAAGGAGGACGTTTTGGGGAAGTATATCAATCAGGATAGGCTAGGCTATGCTGTGGTAACAAATGGACCCCCAGGTTTCACTGGCTTAACTCACATAAACCTCTTTCCCACTCATAGTACACGTCCATCGCCGGTTGGCAGGGAGCTCTTCTCAGAGTATCACTCAGGGACCCAGAAGGGCTGAGGCTTCCTCCTGACACCCTTCCTCCAACCCCACAACGGTCGGAAGGGAGCACCGTGAATTGAACTCTGGCTTCCAAAGCTCCTGCTGGGAAGTGAAGTCACTTCCACTTACATTTTATCAGACAAAGCAATCACAGAGCTCTACCTCACTTCAAAGGGGATGATGGGAAGTGCAATCCTACCACATGCTTGGAAATCAGAGTTGGAAATACTCAGTGACTAGCACCAATGACTACTACCGGCAAGAAAATCCCATTTTCTTTTTTTTTTGCTTTTGTATTTTGGACACAGCCATCCAAGTGGAGGTATGATGTACAAGTCTGAAGTCCAGGGGACAGTAGGGCATGGATCCAGACTTGTGGAATCTAGAGTTTATACAATTTTAGGAGACGCTTCTTTAAGATAAAGACTTGGAGACTCAATATAAAATTAGGGCCAGGGTCTTAGAAGGGGTTATACAATAAGAGGGCTAAGGTTTAAGCTTCAAGGTAAATCTACCTCTGAGAAAAAAGCCTAGAGCCATAAATGGAAAAGACTTCAGGTGATAGAGGATTTTACAGTAACAGGACTGAATGAAGCCACCTATGAAGTAAATAAAGGAGTCCCTGAAGCCTGGGGTAACACAGTGTTTTGAGACTGAAGCAGTAGGCAAAGGAAATATATTCCTTTATTCCTTATATTCAGTAAGGAAATAATTCCCTTTCCTCTTTACATCCACTTTGTGCTTGCTCTCCTATGGGCTACTAGTTCTGTTTATGACATCTCTTCTCTGGAACTACCGGACAATGGAGAGTCTCGTGTCATTTGATTTTAACACCTGCATTCAGAAGCTAGGGTAGCATCAGACCAGTTCAGTTCCAAGGGAAAGTCAGCATTGAACCAGCAGGAGAAGGAGAAAGAATTGACTGCAGGTCAACAGAGTAAATGTTAACTGCTAGCCCTGTCACCCGTTTGTTAAATCACTAGCCCAGGGTCACATAAATTCTCTGGACCTCAGTATATGCAACTGTAAAATGAGGGAGTATATATTTTTTTTCCAGAGTCCTTTCCAACTCTACCATTTAGCCCAGATATTCCATCTCACAATGGGCTGGGCCCCAGGACCGGATCTCATCAGCTGTGTATTTCATCACCTTCACGGATTCGTGTAAACTTTTTAAGTTCCCTATTCATTTTGCATTGATTAAGATAGGATACAACTGAAGGTAATAAATAAATGAAATATGGAACCTCAACAGGATGTTTGGCAAGAAAATGGGATGATTGCCGTTGTGGAGTTCAAAGTAAAATGTTGGAAGTATTACCTAACCCTTTTATAAACCTTCTCTTTATTAGAGGAAGTTTAATTAATGGCAGACTTCAGCTAATAAATCATTTAATCACAAGAGACATACTGTTAATTTTCTACGACTACTATGACAAAGCACCACAAACTGAGTGGCTCGAACAACAGCAATTTCTCCCTCCCGAGTCATGGAGGCTGGAAATAGGAGATGTGTCAGCAGGGTCTACTCCCTCGGAAGACACAGGGGAGGGTCTGTCTCCCAACTTCCGGTAGTTCCTTGGCTTGTAGGAGCGTGACTGCCTGCTATGGTGTTCTCCCGGTGACCGCGGTCTCTGTGTCGCTCCCCTCCCTTTGTAAAGATGCCAGCTGGATTGCTTTTGGGCCCACACTAATTTAGCCTCTTTTTAACTTGATTATCTCCTGAAAGACCCTCGCTCCAAATGAGGTCACATTCTGAGCTATTGGGACTAGGACTGGGACCTAGGTACCTACCCCAGGCACTTGGACTCCGACATATCTTTGTTGGGGACACAGTTCAGCCCCTAACACAGACCTGTGTACGACTCCTCCCTGAACTTAGTTCCTCTTCATCCTCCAGGACACACACCCATTCGGTCACCTTCTCCCAGGGCTTTAGTTCTCTGCCTTCTCAATATTATACTAATCTTTCTCCTCCTCTCCATCCTCCCTATTTTGGCTCAGGCTCTCCTAATTTATTGTCTGGTCTAAGAGGAGCATCGTCTCCTCTGTCCCTTAAGTTGTCCTCATGACCACACCCCTGTTCCCGTGCCAATTCAGCCTCCACTGAACAGCCAGTGTTATCTTGCTAAAATGCACTTTTGACCTTGTCACCTCACTGCTGAAAATTCTTCAGTAGCTCCATATAGACATTTAGGATAAATTGCACCTTCTCAGCCCAGAGCCCAAACTTTTTCTCCATCTGTTACGCTACAAGGGTGATTTTCTAAGGAGAAGGTGAGGCCCTTCAACATAGGTTCCAGGTCTCAATCACACCCCAAGCTCTCTGGCAGTTCACACAGTTTGCAACATGCATAGGGACTCAGTAAATCTCAGATGAGATTTCCTCCACCACCCCCCGCCCCCGCCTTTTTTTTGACAGAGAATCTGTAACTTCAAAAGTGCTGGAATAGCTGAAAACACCACGAATTGCTAAGGGTGGGAACCTGGGCAGAGTCCCAGGCAGGCTGGCCTGCCTTCGAGGGAATCTACTTAGTGCGAGGCAACAGTCCTAGATTGGGGTTCTGGCCCCAACCCAGTCACCAACCAGCTTCATGACAAAACTAATCAATCGCTTCGTAAAACCCTTAAAGATCTTATATTTCATGGCTTTACAAGTCCTTCTCATCTACATTTCTGCCCTCTCTGCCTAAATTTTTAAATTTCACTGTATTGTATGCCCTAAAATTCTACCACTTAGAAAGCTGACATTAAATGCTTCTCAATCACATAGCAGTATGAATTAATTAACACATTCAAACCTTCAAATTGCTAGCTAAGATCAGTAAACCCTGAAAAAAGTGATGTTGCTTTGGAGAGAAGAGGGAGGGGGAGCCCCAGGACACAGAGAGTGTTAAGGCAGTAGGATGGGAGCTGGGAATTTACCCACCTTATTGGAAACAGTGTTGTCTGTTGTTGGCAAAGCTGTGTCCTCCATTCATCCCCCAGTCCCATGAAGCACATGACCACTGACGTCCTGGAGCCCAGGCACATTCCAAGCAGAGATGACTGCTAGGACTCTTTAAGGCAAAGAGAAGAGAGGCTCTATAGATCCAAAAGCACCTGGGTATTGTGCTAAAAGAGGTGGCCAATCTTAGCAGTAATACAACCGTTGTCCTTCATTCCTTCCATCTCTGCTAGAACCCATAGTTCCACTGAGGACAGAGTCTGGGAACTGAAAACTCAGTGAGGCTGGATGAGGCAGAGTCAAACTCCCTTCAGGCTTGTTCCAGATCGACAGATGTGGGCTGAAAAAAAATACCTCGAGGAGAAAAACCAAAGAACTGTTTTTACCGTACTCTAAACTCTCCAAACATAGGGAGTTCCATGTGCAAGAATATTTTGGTGATAGGTCTGCACCTTCATTGTCTTATAAAATTTAAGGGCAGAGGTAAGGGACCCCATTTATTCCACTGTGTGCCTGACATCACAGCAGGGCTGCTTTATGTGTAAGCCAAGAGAATACTCTGAAAGAAAGAAAGCCTTTACAGTGCCCCTTTGAGGGGTACCTAAGAACCCCAGGGATTATCCTTATTTCCTACATCTGAACTGGCTGAGAGGATAAGCAATCCAGCAAGCTTCTCTTTGCCTTCCATCAAAGGACTTGGCAACTCTTGAATAGGGGAGGAGGGGGCACCTGGGTGGCTCAGTCCATTGAGCATTCGACTCTTGATTTTGGCTCAGGTCATAATCCCAGGGTCATGGGATTGAGCCCCGTGTAAGGCTCCATGCTGAGCCTGGAGGCTCAAGATTCTCAATCTCTCTCTCTCTCTCTCTCTCTCTCTCTCTCTCTCTCTCTCCTTGCCCCTCTCCCCCTCTCATGCATGCTCGCTCTCTAAAATAAAAAATAAATAAAAATCAATAGGGGAAGAGGGATTGGTGATGCCCAGTTTCCAGAATTTTAAAACATTTTATGGCGTCAGTTAAGTAAGTTACTATGGCTGAGAACAATCTTCCTACTTACCTAGTTCTATTCATTTACCTAGTATCATTTTAGTGTCAAATAACTTATTTCCCCACATATTTCCTAGCTTCATTGTTTTATTTGATTTCGAATGTTCTGAGTGTCTCAGAAGCTCTGCCAATGTCACACCTCTTCTTCAACTTGCCAAAAACTTTGTTATGTGCATACCCCTCTACATTTTTCTCCCTCTTCTGAATTCTTGTTTGTTATGGTCTTCCTTTGATCTTTTCTGTATTGCAAAGATCTTCCTGGATTAGGATTCCTGGAGCATTAGTAGCTCCAGGCAAGAAGGGGTCCAACCTTAGGGAACTGATGTGTGTCCTTTCTGGTCTCCTTCAGCTTGGGACTTCCTCTAATGGGTGGGTCAGCTTCCCACAGAGGAGGGCCCCTTCTGGCCCAAGAAATGAAAGTTGACAAAATGCACAGGTGCGCTCAGATCGTCACTTGTCTGAATTTTGGTCTTTTAAGCCAAATCGTGATTCATTTATAAATGGCTAGGTGTGAACAGGCAATTTATGTATGATTTTATCTATATGAACAAGCACAATTACAACAGCTGCTGTGGCAGAGAGTAGTCTACACACAAAGCTACTTTTATAGTCTTCAGAAACGGTGCCTTCTTAATCTAGCACCTCTGAAATCATTCAAATGATCCCGCACAAAGGGTGTTTGCTGGTCTCTGGTGTGAGGAATGGTCATTTTTCGCTGTAAAGAAACTCTATCCCAAAGGGAGGCACAACTGCAGAGGTGACTTGAACCTACAGCACTCCTGTGTCTCCTACGGAGTAGCAATTAGCCTCCGATCCCTTCCCTCTTCAAACACAATGAAACAAAACACCAAAGAGGCAGGCAGGAAGAGAGAAGGTTGGAGGCACAAAGGCAGGATGCTGTATTTACTTGCTAATTCACCCTTCAGTCATGCAAGCTGAGAAAGTGCTTTCCCAAACCACAGTCTCTTAGATCTGGGATGGCCATTCTTGGGCAATTAGTCCAGACCTATTACTTGCAGATGAGGACACCGAGGTGTAGAAAGGTGGGGAGACTGCCCCAAAGTCCTACAAATCTAAGCACAGTGAGGTTTAGTGCTTGACTCTCATACTACTCATCTAATGCTCTCATAGTGGTTGCAAATTATCCCAGAACCTTAAACAATCTTGGGGTCCCAGGATTTTTTTTTAAATGATGGACTCCAATATTATTTTTAAAGATGGATTTCTTGTTATGATTATAGGTACTAATATACACAGGAGAGTGTTAACAGTCTAATAATCACCATAATGAAAACAAACCTCAGTGCTTTGGATTTCCCTTGTTGATCTCTGGGCATAGGCCTACCCATAAGAATGGATCAGAATTATTTCAATTTATACTTATTTCCAAAATCCAAATGTCTTAGAGGTACATTTGAGATTTGTTTCACCCAAAGGAAGCAAAGACCTCCAGTAACCAGACTGATAATTTGCTTGCTCGTGCATTCAACACACTCAACACACAACTCCCCACACTGCTCACCTGCCCTTACGAGAATTCGTAACTGCTTTGCAAGAAATCTAATAGTGCCCACAGTCCCTCCAACTGCCATGTTTTAACCAGGTTGACAATATGCTCTGCTGAACTTACTTTCCCAGAGTAGTTCATCCAGAGAAAGAGGATTTCACACTACCATTTTCTCCAAGTGGTGTAGGTGGAAAAAAGGAAAAGAATGCAAACTTTGTTTCTGGTAGAAAACCCATGGGTTTGGCACCCTTCGAGAAGTACATAATTTTCTTCTTGATTCTAAGAAATATCAGTTCCCTTTTTCCTCTTTATTTCCTAAATTATGATCTATAAAACATTGCCTAGAAATCCTAAAATGTTTGATTGTGTACATATTTACACTTAAGTGGGCTAACAGTTAACAATATTCTAAGACAGATGCCTCATACTGTCCAGAATGTGATCACACACATTTGGATGTTTCTTCTCTTATTAGATTAAATTGTAGAGAAATGAAGCAGGGTTCTAGGCTTTCAGAGTGGGAATTAAGCCTGTTGAAGCCTGCTAACCCCAAAAAAGGAATTAGCAACCTGGGAATTTCCTTATTGCATTAACCTAAAAAAAAAAAGAAAAAAGAAAAAAAAAGGCAGATATGTATACCCTTTAGAAGGAGTTAATTTTAAATATAGAATTAGGACAGTGGTCTATTTTGCATGGAGCAAGCCTTATTTGCTAGTTTTGAATGTTAGGTCCCTAACCTGTTAGGTTTTGCTACATAAACATCAAACCCCAACATCTCTTGTTAGCATTTAGTGGAGTTGGTGATCTTGATTACATGAAGCAGAGAACTCAGGGATTTATCTGATCATTCAAATCCAGGAAAAAAAAAATGTGGCTTGACTTAATCCAGGAAGTGCCTCAATTTTCTGGCAAACATCTTTCCTTTTAAAATATCTTAAGGGTGGGGTGCCTGGCTGGCTCAGTCAGTGGAGTATACAACTCTTAATCTTGGGGTTGTAAGTTCAAGACCCATGTTGTGTATAGAGATTACTGAAAAATAAAATCTTAAAAAAAAAAAATAAGAAAAAATGTCTTAAGGGTTAAGCTGATGGATTTGTTATCAGAATAACTTTGAGTTCTATATGTTTAGTTAGTAATTTCCAGGTAACTAACCACATTCCCCGCACACCACCTCCCCCCGGAAATGAATTTAGGAATTCCTTTGAACCCTTAGCTCCAAAAGAAAATTACCCCCAGTTGTGCGTTCTCCATCAGGATAGTGAGATATGTTTGGAACAGAGGGAGACACTGTCTTTTGTTGAGACAGGTCACAGAGTCAACAAAATGTACCCCAGCGAAAGGTAGAAGATGTTAATAATCTACGGTGCAACATTCCTCTATAGTTTAGCAACTCAGCTTCCAATGGTAGGGTGTGCTTTCTGGAGATTCTAAGTGCAGGGGGCATATGGGCAGCGGTTAGAAAAAGAAAAGCACAGAAAGAAGCATGCTAGGAGAAAATTACAAGATGGGTAAGAAAGTGGGCAGGGGTGCCAGAGCCAGGCCAAGTGGAAAGGGAAAGCTGATCTTGAAAACCTTCAACAACAAAGGCAAGACAATCATATCCAATGATGTTCTTTGTTAGATGAAAGGCAGGCCACCCCTGGGGAGCTCAAGCCTGTATCTACAAACCCAGGGGACGCTTCACATAGAGAAAGGTACATTCTTCTTTCCCTATCAAATCCAGGTTGTTCTAAGGCTCCCTCCAGGCCTCAGCTCCAAGCCAGCTTCTACGGAATGTCTGGCGTGCCCGGACAGATTACCTCATGAATTGAAACCTATGGACTGACATGGCCTGGTGCTATTTATGCTGTGTTTACCCAGGCTTACATCCAGCCACATAAATTATACATGTATCTATCACCTGCTGGGGAGTCCAAATACTCACACGGCACAAAGAGGAGAATAGTAAATGATTTCCACAGATGACTAAAGTACACAGTTTAAACCGCTGCTTTATCTAGATATTGAAACAAGAGGGTTTGTGTGAGAATGGTAATTCTTTCCGTGAAAACTTTTTGTTTAAATAGACTTGGAATCACATTTCATAAGCCTAATACCACTTCGGTAAAATTTTTTCCACAGCCACTTTATGTATCTAATGCTATCATAGAGACCTTATAGCATTTTTGCAAATTCATTTACGTAATGCTCAAAATGACCACTTTAGATCAGAGGTCAGTCAGCAAACTTTCTGGAAAGGGCTGTAAAGTAAATATTTGAGGCTTTGTGGGCCATCCAGGCTCTGCCACAACTATAAAACTCTCCAGCAAAAAGTAGCCACAAGAAAATGCACGACTAGATGAGGGTGGCCGTGTCCCACTTTATTTACGGACACTGAAATTTAAGTTTCATATAATTTTCACATATCATAAAATATTATTCTTTTGATGTTTTTCAACCATTGTTACCTTGTGGGCCCTGTGAAACAGGCAGACTTGGCCAGCAGCCCAGAGGTAGCTGACCCTGGATGTAGGTGGCTGACAGATAAACATCATTGCTGTCATGGCAACCATTAAAGGGGCCTGGAGTTCATGGAGGAGTGTTCCTCAGGGCAAGGCAGCAGTATCCTGGCGTGCCTTGCAACTCTAAGCAGATTCCAGGACCAATAGCATTAGCATCACCGGGCTCCACCCCAGTCCTCCAAATCCAAATCTGCACCTAACCAAGATGTCCATGCTATTTGCAAGTCTGAGAGGTTATACTGAATTTGGAGAACGCTTGGCAGCATGGTTAAAGCTTGGACTCTGAAATCAGAAGGACTTGTTCAGGGGCACCTTGGTGGCTCAGTCAGCTGAGCGTCCGACTTTGGCTCACGTCATGATCTCGAGGTCTGTGAGTTCGAGCCCCATGTCAGGCTCTGTGCTGACAGCTCAGAGCCGGGAGCCTGCTTCGGACTTTGTCTCCTTCTCTCTCTGTCCCTTCCCTGCTCACACTCTCTCTCTCTCTTTCAAAAATAAATAAACATTAAAAAAAAAGAAGTTCTCTTTCAAATCTTTGGGCCTCTCATTAGCTATGGGCCTTAGACAAATTATGATTATTACCAACATGCACCAAAAAGGGAGTATCCTGGTCCATGCTAAACACTTGGAAAGTGCCTGGCAGGTGCAGTTCATTAAATGCTTACTTTGACCCAGTTCCAGAAAGCAAATGCCCACGTAAATACTCCTACCAAAGGCCACCTCCTCAAGGACAGACGCACTCCTAGCCAGTCACTTGAGTTGAACTCCTTTGACAGCAGCCCCACCCCCACCCCACCCCCACAGTCGCATCCATAAAAGAAAGGAGAGACGCCACAAGTCCTGGCCGCAGAGTGTAAAATATATTGATGGTTGTAAAGGGACAGCTTGGAGACATTTCAGGTCTGCAGAGACGGCGTGCAGCATACATATACATGCTCTGTGTTTTGAAACCATGTCATGAGGTTCTCAAATACATCTCTGTTTTGAACACGATGTTTTTGTTTTGTTCATCAGTGCGGTTTACTACTCTACAGTTTCTCCTAGAGTAAATAAATAGAATGGCTGTTTGCAGAGCAACTACACCCTTACTGAGATGTTTAACAAGGCGAACTATTTCACAACTAGATGGACCTTTGAGTTAACGGCAAGATGTTTTTTCCATTTGCTTTGCGTTCACTGCTGCAGTGGAGGGGAGGGGGCCGGTCACTTTCCAATTTATTCTTTGTTCACGTTTAGTCACCGACAGGCTCCAAAAACATAATGAAAAATCAGTCTGTTCAAGAAATTAAATTGTAATTTGGCTGTGGGTTTTTCCAAGACCCTTAAAGTCAGATAATTTAAATTTACAAGAGGAAAACAAAATTGGCATGATGGAAAACTAAGTAACAAAAAACTACGGCAAAATACATCTGTAGAACACGGTGGTCAGTTGTAAACAGCTCAGAAGGGCAGAGAAAACAAAAAGTCCTTCTAGAACATTAAGCAGTCCAGTGACAAACTCTGCTTTTTTTTTTTTTTTTCCTAGTGGCTATTTTCCTACCACAGTGTTGAGCTTCATTATATTAAATAACTTATATGGGTAAAAAGGAGTTTGCTAACCAGCAGCCAACTCAAAATCTTGCAGGAAGAGGGAGGAGAGGAATTCAAAACACAGCACACACTAAGGGGAAACAAAGTCCAGAGTCAGCATTCAACCAGTCTTACCCCTCCTGGCGATACCACGGGGCTGGAGCGGGGATCTACATGGAAGGTTTTCTCCCCTCCCTCCTCTCCCTTTTTCATTTAAGTTAACAAAGAAACATGGGCTTCCTCAGAGCCAGCACTCAGCTGGGCAAGTCCCATTAGCAGCAAATGTTCAACCAAATAAAAAACACACACACACAAAAGAAAGCTCCATCCAGGTGCAGAGCTGTGATTCACATGGAAATTCCAGAAGATGAATCATGTGCAGAGCTGGGATCTGTAGAGGATTCTTTCTCAAGTGTCTTCAGCGAACATTTCAGTCTCTCACAAAATCCGAGTCAATCTGTCAGCTGTGGGAAACAAGTCCCCCATCTGCTCTTGAGTGAGTTTGCTCGCGGGGACTTAGCATGTTTTTTTGTAGAACTAGATGACAGAAAACAAAGGCCAGCCCTTCAGCGATCCGAGCGACAGCAGCAGCAGCAGTGATAGTCAGCATCCCCCGTTGGTTAAACTCTGCCTAAGAGGCTGGACCTGCGTTGTAAAGAAGACAGGATGAGAACAAAAGTGGCAGATTATTTCGGTAAGGATTCAAGGGCCCTGTCTGATACTAGTTTCACCTTTCCTAGGCTTTAAGTTTGATTACATGTAATTAAAAAGAGAAAGAAAAAAATACGAAGCATTGAAGTCCATCTGTTTTTGTGCTAGTGACTTGCTAGTCACTTCAAATAAATATTAACGGAGACGGCAAAAGCTTTGTTTTTAGGTAAATCTTTGAGTGGCTTTATATTAAAACAAAAACAAAAAGACAAACAGAAGTCATTAATTATAAAAAGCTTTCGCGTCTGCACTGGTCTTATCACAGATGGGTTTACTCAGTAAATAGAAGCGTCTTCACATTACATGTCCATTGAGAGCATTTAACAAGAAAGGTGTCTCCCCTCGGAGGTACATTTGTCATTGCCACTGCTGAATGTGTCTGGATGAACGGCTCTAGGGTGAGCAGGAAAAGCGTCTATGTGAAATTATCTTATTGCCTTCAAAGCTAATGTACATACAAGTTTTCAGGTAGGTACTATCACTCTAGAACAATTAGTCTTCGTACCCACTTGACACACGGGGGTTTGCAAACGCTCATAGCCTATTTCCCCTTCTTTATCCTCTTGGTGATTGCTATGCTTTGGCCTCCTGCAGTAACCCAACACTGCAGGAGCACAAGGAAGACTGTGCTTGCCTTCAGGGGGCTTACACTGTAGGGGAGACAAGCAGCAGTGCACTACAAAAAAACGCCTTGGTCTGTAACAGGAGAAAACTGCCTTAGACTCTTTCTGGGGAGATACGAGTCACGGAGGGGGAGGCCCTGGGTGGGGGTGGGGGGCCTGGACATTACACAGGATATGGAAAGGGCAGAGTGCATGGCTTACACCCGGACGCAAAGGGCAGTTTGGTCTTCAGCGCTCCTTAAAAACAATTTTCATGTTGGGGCGCCTGGGTGGCTCAGTCGGCTGAGCATCCAACTCCTGATTTCGGCTCAGGTCATGATCTCACAGTTTGTGAGTTCGAGCACCACGTCTGACAGCGTTGAGCCTGGTTGGGATTCTCTCTCCTTTCTCTCTGCCCTTCCCCGTCCCCCATCTCAAAAATAAATAAATTAAAAAAAAAATTTTCATGTGAAACTAGTCTTTTATACCAAAAATACATCTTCACTGTGTTTATATACATATTTCCCTGTATACCAGTCACACTATTTGTGTCAGGGCCAGTCCCTCAATGAATGCTTCTCAGAAGTATTATTACTGAACACTTGAGTTGAGTACAGCTCAGCTCGGATTCACGGATTTGCGTCTGAATTTAAGCCAGTCCAGGGCCCCTCTTTTTCACTTCGCATTTCTAAATTCTCCACTAACTTCTTTGGTCACATTTCAACCAATCAAATGTTAACTGGTATTGTATACTGTCTGTATAATACATACAAACAGGAGAAGAGATTGTACAATTCGATCTTTACTTTGACTTACAAACCCCTCCAAACTACCACCAATCAGGAGGAATGGGGCATAAAAGAATGACAATCAGAAAAGAATAACAACTGGAAAAGAAGGATGTGGTAGGTTTGGACTATTTTCATGTGTCTGGATTTCATGGGTCACACGGATACCAGGCATCATTTTTGTACAACCAATTTATCTGCTTACTAGTTTTTTTAAAAGTCTCTAGGAAAAGTAACCAGAGCTAAGCTATGCTCAAGGGCCATATCAACCTCATGCTTTAAAGAAAGAAAAAAAGAAAGAAAGAAAGAAAGAATGGGGCGCCTGGGTGGCTCAGTCGGTTGAGCGTCCGACTTCAGCTCAGGTCACGATCTCGCGGTCCATGGGTTCGAGCCCCGCGTCGGGCTCTGGGCTGATGGCTCAGAGCCTGGAGCCTGCTTCCGATTCTGTGTCTCCCTCTCTCTCTGCCCCTCCCCCGTTCATGCTCTGTCTCTCTCTGTCTCAAAAATAAATAAAACGTTAAAAAAAAATTTAAAAGAAAGAAAGAAAGAAAGAAAGAAAGAAAGAAAGAAAGAAGGAATTATGAAGAGGAGAAGCATGGAAAGCAAAGTTCATCTAACAATTAGGAGGACAAGGAGTAATTCCCAAATCCTTTTTCCAGCAAGATGTGGACTATGAGCCTCATGTGTTACACATGAATAATGCTGAAGAGTGCAGTAAATACCCTTCAATACCAGCACAGAGTAATACAAAGTTTTAATAGAAATGTGCCACTGGCAGGCCCACAATGTCATTAAAAATAGAACTGAGCACCAACCCAGCAAGCCCTGTTATATCCCCTGATTGCAGGTGTTGGCCACACCTTCTTTACGTCTGTGTCTGGGATAAAAAACAAAAACCAAAACGTGTCCAGTCCTTTACCCATCACCATGACGTGTTGTAAGGCTGATATTTTCAATGCCTCTGTACCTCATCCCTCCACGTTGAGAGGTACAAAGAAAACCTAACTTTTCCTTTGAAACAAATGAAATCACACAAAACCAAATATATCTCAGACACCCTGGTTCGCAAAACCTAGCCCAATACCGAGCAAAACGAAGACTCCCAAATGACTCTGGGAAGAACAGGACCGTGCTTGTCCACCCTGGTACAAAAAGGCACGTGTTCCCAGAGGTTCTTAGTAGAAATACAAGTAGAGCAATTCTGATTACATGATTACTATATCTTGGCCTATTTTACCTATTAAAATATCTAAAATAGTTAAAATATACATTTAGCTATCCTTGTTGTTTTCTTTTAGAAAATACATTTGTTTGAAAATGCCAATAGATTAACACGATTTTTTTAATTTGAATAGGTTCTGGATTGTCTTTTAAGTCCCAGTTTCCTCTCTCTCAAACCAAAGTGGGGACCAAGATCCAGTCACTAAGAAGAGTGACACGCTTAGATTTACTGAGCCAACTGGTACTTGGATCTCCTTTATCTGAGGTCAAATAAAATTTTAGTTTTAAAACTATTCGGAAATATAGTCTGAACTTGTTATTTTTTTAGATGATGAGGAGAGTCAGTGTTCTTTCGACCGTACCATGGGGTAATTTCAGTTCTTCCATAAAATAACGGGAGAAAGAAAGGAGAGGAGAGTCACTGTGTATCTGACAGTATAAAAAAGTGAAAGGCGATAAAACTGAATGATGAGGACTCTAAGCCACAAAAATCCAGCTGACAAGAGTTAAGGAGCAGAAAGGACTCAGAACACACAGGGAGGGACTTCCTACAGAAAAGCACATGGCTTTCCCCAGGTACGCCCAACATGGCCCATAGACCAGCAACGAGAAGCACGGAGACTCACCTTAGGGACTTCCATCTGTCCTTCTCTATGTGATTTTCAGGTCCTTCACTCTCATAGGAAGCCAAGTAGAGTGCTACAATCAACCACAGGTAAGAATGCATTAACACTGAGGCCTTCTCTTGGTATTGCCCCCGCCCCCATCCATCTCCTGTTTAACCGGAGCCCACCCCTACAGCAAAACTCTTTAAAATATCCAATGACAACTGGGAAGCATCACAGTTTCATTACGAACACCGAATGTCACTTTGCCCCTGACTGACCATCTCAGACCCAAAACCCAAGGGGTTCTAGGCCAAAAATGCACTTAATTAACTGACGGTTTATGAGGCAAAACAGCTTACAAATGCAAGCCGCACGATGTTATCCTACGCTCACGTTTATGTTCTTTATGAAGACAGGGAGGGGAGGGAGATCCTTTCCTGATAGCCTTGATTTTTAAAAAACCTTTAGAAGCTAAAAAGCCAGATATTCTAGGTCAAATTTTCACCCCTCTAATATTTTTTTTATTTGTAAATCAAAAGGAAACTCATGCAATGATTTTAAAGTGTGTTGTTAATCCTATTTGTAGAGATTTGTAGAGATTTGTAACAATCAAGCCCCCTCTGGAATGTGTAATATTAGTGCAAAATGCACTTCAGTCATTATCAAAAACACTATCAATCTACTGGGAAAAATACTATTGATTTCTAGAATATTAGGATATAAAAGATCAGTACAACAAATCCCTAAGTCTTTTACAAATTTTAACTCTCTTCCAATCAATTTTTTTTTCAGTATAGACAATCACTGTTTCTGCCTCAAATTCCTTAATTAAAAAAAAAAACAACTATGTTTATTTGTTTATGAGAGAGAGAGACAGAGCGTGAGTCGGGGAGGAGCAGAGTTGGGAAACACAGAACCTGAAACAGGCTCCAGGCTCTGAGCTGTCAGCACAGAGCCCAATGTGGGGCTTGAACTCACAAACTGCGAGATCATGACTGAGCTGAAGTCAGGTACTCAACAGACTGAACCACCCAGGAGCCCCCCAAATTCCTTAATGTTTTAACGGGTCAAGATTTTCCACTACTTTTTCAAAAAGCAGCAGGTAGCCACTATTTTTTTATTTTTGCTTTTTTCAAATTACTTTTAATACCAACATACCACAAACAAAACACCTTTTTTCTCCAATGAAGCATGTCCAAACAAGGGGAAAAAAATCCTTCAATGACTTTCCATTTGTGCCCGAAGCTTTGCAGATCTAGTATTATAGAGAATGCTTAAACACAGAAACTATTTATGGGTGAAGAATGAGTGCCCGATTCAACTATTTTAGGGATAAATCATATGGTTTCCTGTTCAACAGAAAACTCTCAAGTGGAGTCGGTCAGAAGACAGGCCTCCTACGATAGGAGGAACCAGGCACCAAGCATGTATACAGGAATCTCCCAGTTGCAGGGCTGTGGATGCTGCTGTCAGTTCCAGGCGAAAGGCCTACTCACCATCTTCACTGAAGACTGGTACTGTGAGCAGATACTGCAAGATCTTCCGGTCCCTCTCAAATGGACACTCCACTTGTTTCCATATCATGAATTCACTCACTTGTTTGGCCAGTTCCCAAAATTTCTAGGAAACAATAAAAGAAGCGCATTTAAAGGCAGCCATCAAAAATCCTGAGCATTCCATTTAATGTTTCCTTCTGGCTTCTAATCAACTGAACTACATGATTTTCTTAATTTGATAAAAACTCGCTATAGGTATTTGCGAGGAATAAGTATAAATGTACTCATGTACCTCTAGATATTAATGAATAATAATGTTGCAGCTACTTTCTTCCACTCAGTATTGTTATTTTCTTTCTTTCTTTCTTTTTTTTTTTTTCAACGTTTATTTATTTTTGGGACAGAGAGAGACAGAGCATGAACGGGGGAGGGGCAGAGAGAGAGGGAGACACAGAATCGGAAACAGGCTCCAGGCTCCGAGCCATCAGCCCAGAACCTGACGCGGGGCTCGAACTCACGGACCGCGAGATCGTGACCTGGCTGAAGTCGGACGCTTAACCGACTGCGCCACCCAGGCGCACCTCTTTCTTTCTTTTTAAAAATTTTTTAATTTTTTTTTAAACGTTTTATTTTTGAGACAGAGAGAGACAGAGCATGAACGGAGGAGGGGCAGAGAGAGGGGGAGACACAGAATCAGAAGCAGGCCCCAGGCTGTGAGCCATCAGCCCAGAGCCCGACGCGGGGCTCGAACTCACGGACCGCGAGATCGTGACCTGAGCTGAAGTCGGACGCTCAACCGACTGAGCCACCCAGGCGCCCCATCTTTTTAAAAATTTTTTTAATGTTTATTTATTTTTGAGAGACAGAGCATGAGCAGGGGAGGGGCAGAGAGAGAGGGAGACACAGAATCTGAAGCAGGCTCTAGGCTCTGAGCTGTCATCACACAGCCAGACGCAGGGCTCGAACCCATGAACCGTGAGATCACGACCTGAGCTGAAGTCGGATGCTCAACCAACTGAGCCACCCAGGCGCCCCAGTATTGTTATTTTCTTACAAAACAATAAAGAGAAAACTTTCTTCTAGAACTTCAGAATAAGCTTAGGCTGCCTGGCCTGAGATGTAACGCAGGGGGTCCTGGACCCTCTCTGTGCACAGATTCTTGCAGCCTATTCTTACCTCAAAATTGACATGGCCGTTTGGAAGGCGGTTGGCACAGCCCTCATTGAGGAAATAAATATCTTTGATTAAAAGACTGAAGAAGGGTATCACAATCTAGAGAAAACAAAAGATATTCATTTGTTTGGGTAAATAAATATTTAGCTTCTCATCAAACAGTACAAGAAATTAATGAACAACATTAGTTCCGGATTACATAAAAGGCTACCATGAATTAAGATAGTGTTTTGTTTACCTCCCATGACATTAGTTTCCTCCCTTACATAATTTTGCTTAAGATGCAAATGCTACTACTAACCAAAACGCAGCACAGACAATAGGCATTAGGAAGTAGATGGCTTCAGGTAGTTTCTGCAGTTTTTCCCATTGCAACAGCGTATAATAAATCTAAAAGGTCTAGCCGTCAAAGAAGGGGAGATCTAAAAGGACTCTTGCTTTTCATTTAGCAACCCCTTTAGTTAGAGCAAAATATTAACGGAATACCTGTCGCTGCAGGTCCCAAGATTTCAAGATGCGTGACCCAACTCCCTGCTACAATCTGTGCTGTTAGATCATTGAGACTTCTACATTCTAGAGGAATGTCTTGTTAGATGAACATTCATTGCTCAAGATCATGGGAGAGGTCAGGATTTTAGGTAATAGTTGCTACATACTTCCTCTTGAGTAAACCTGGCCTTAATGGAACAGAACAAGTACGCACCTGTCCTCATGGGAAATCACCTAAGCAGTACCTTGCACAATATGTTGGGAGATGTGTACAAGTGAAGGAGGAATATAAATGTGTAAATTAGAATGTCTGTTTGAAAAACAATAAACCTCCTCCAGTAAGGTTTCTTTACCTCGTGTTTTTGATTTGATGAGGTGGTATTTAATTAATTACCCTAAAATAATAATCTCTAAGAAAGCATCCTAAATCCTGTTAAGTCCATAACGAACAAAGAACAAAGCTCTGACATAGTAACTTCCACTTTTACTCAAATGCCAACAAGTCTTTGAAGACTCTAAATTTGCTACAATGCAAATAACGTTCCAAACACAAGTTGCGCGCCTCAGCTGTTTACTGGAGAGCAGGTTTTTGAAGTTTCCCTAAGCTTATAACTCATGGGGTGCATCTATCCTAAATGAATGGGAGGTCTGGAAAACATACCTTTGGGCTCAAACACACAAATATGAAGTATCAGTTTTCACCTCTAGAAATAAATCCGGATTTCCTCATAAAGTCATTTTTAAAAAGCAAGCTTTGGCTATTTTTGCTTCGTTGGTCACTGAAATAGCCAAAGTGAATCTTCAGTTTTGATAGTGTCTTTGAATATACTTTCAAGCATTTACTATCGTCTGTGGAAGTCTCTAAAGCCAAATTAGTAACGATCCCTTCCTTCAAATATTACTGGCTAATTCTCTATTATTTTAGAAAGAAACACCTATAGTAACAAGCATAAAAGCACACCTGAACTTCATTTCTTTGAAAGACCTCCTTTAATTGGGAAGTCTGGGTTCTAGATTCCACTGGAATCAGCTTAAAATGTGGTCCCCCAATTTATTGGCGGCACAACCCAGGAGTCTACAAATGGAGGCCCATAGCCCAGCACAGCTCCAGGACCTGTTTTGGTATGGCCTAGGAGCCACACGGTTTACATTCTTAAATGGCTGGGTAAATATCAAAATAATATTTCTTGAGCATGAAAATTATAGGGAATTCAACTTACAGTGGCCAGACAGCTTTACTGGAAAATAGCCATACTCACTTACTCATCTACATATTGTCCATGTCTGCTTTTATGCCTCCCCATCAGAGTTGACTAGTTGCAATGGAGGCTGTATGAGCTACAAAGCCTAAAATATTTATGATCTGGCCCTTAATGGGAAAAGTTCACCAAGCCCTGGTATAAAAAAACCTAGTTTCCTCACATTAAAATGGAACCTAAAATGAAATCAACCCTATTGAGTTGTAGTGAGGATTAAATTCAATAATTTAGGTCTGACCTCGGTTAAGCACTGCCAAAAAAACAATAAGGCCCATAAACAGGGAAAACTATTATTGATGCACTTAGAAGACAATAAGGATATACCATCATAGGGAAATGAAAACTAAGTTATGATCAAGGTGCAATGTTTGCATAGTGTAACAGCTTTTAAGCAAGAATTTTATCTCTGCACTCTATTCTCAGTGCTGGGCAGTGAGATTCACGTGGTGTTGACCATTCTCACACTGATATTTAAACTTTTCCTAACTTCCTGTCACGTGCCTCTGGCCGAGGCACAGAGGCTATCCTTTAATTTTTACATTCGTGGTGCCTACAAGACGATCATATAAATACATAGAGCAGAGAGAGAGAGAGAAACAGAGATTTCACATGTAAGAGAGATCATCTGGTATTTGTCTTTGTCTGACTTATTTAACTTAGCTTAATGTCCTTGAGGAGGTTCATCTGTGTTGTCACAAATGACAAGAGTTCGTTCTTTTTATATGGCTGAATAACATTCTGTTGTGTATATGCACCACAATTTCTTTATCCATTCATCCATCTGTGGCTACTCAAGGCTGTTTCCATATCTTAGCTATTTTAAATCATGCTGCAATAAATCTAGGGGTGCATGTATCTTTTCATTTTCTTTGGATAAAGACCCAGAAGTGGAATTGTTGGATTGATCCACTATTAATGGTTTGAATCACTCTTCCAAGAATATAGAAATCTAAGTAATTTCCCTTTACTGTTCTGTTCCTTATGCCCACATGCCAGAAAGAAGTCTCACAGGCTTCTTCAAATTCTAATTTACTCATTAAGAGTTCTCTTCATACCTGTAGCCCCTACAACAAATCTAACATGATAAAAATCAGGAAAGTTTTAAGGACTTTGGGCTTCCAGGCACTAAGGTGGATGTATGGGTTACCAAGAGGAGAGAGCAAAAGTCTACAGTTACTGGGAGGTCTTGCCAATGATGTCTTTAATGGGAGAACTTCTCAAGTAATAATGTTTTCTAATTTCCTTTCAAAATATTCTTTTTTTCACTTTTTAATATATATTTTAATATATAAATATGTTAACAAATAATTAAACATAAAAATTATTTATAAATATATTTATATAATATAATATGTAACATATGTATAAATATAAATAAGAAAATATTAATAGAAATATATAAATATATTTTTATATATTTTAAGTAATCTCTGCCCCCAATGTGGGGCTCGAATCCATGACCCCAAGATCAAGAGTCATGCTCTACCAACTGAAAGGTGCCGCCCTTTAAAAATATTCTTAATTCAGAGACTTGGTAAATATACCTCATTATCAGTTTCAAACCTAGAAATGAATGCTGTTGGGCAGGAACAAGTTCCCACATACATAAATGAAATGGTAAAAGGATTTAAAACCATGTAATCATATGAGGAATGGTTAAAAACCTGGAGGCATGAGTACCCACAGGAAAAACAGCTATTTAGAGATCATTTAAGGGCCTCTGTGTGGAAGACAGAGTTGATTTGTACCTTGATATGGTACCTAGAGATGTGCCACTTTGGCCACATAAACTTAAAATCTGAAAGAATATTAAAGATACTATTACTCTAATCACGTTGCTACGAAGATTTTTAAATTACTTAGGAATAAAGAGAATTTACCCTCACTTCAATTCTCTTCAATAAAAGATGTGTTTTACCCAGAGATGTTTTCATTCACAGCCTTTGAGACCAATTGTGAAAAAGCAATGGAATTTTTTTTAACAATGGTGATTTCATTTGTTTTGTGAACGAGAGAGTATAACTCATATGCTCACGTATAACTGAGTTTAAAAAAACAACAAAACTGAAGCAGACAGAATTTATTAAATGACGTAAAGGGTAAATACCTTGGACTATTTTCTGGAAAAGGCTATTAGAGTCCCACAAGTATAATCTTTTTGGGGGCTGGACTTCAGAATGTCTTTGGCCAGGACTAGAGCTCCCTGCTTAGAGACAGGATTCTATAGTCTCCTGGCTCTCCTGGAGGGTTCCACAGAAAGAAACTTGCATCCAACTGGGAGGGTGAATGAGAAGATGCAGACAGCCCCCCACATGTTGACTTTCTGAAGCTCAACCTTAAGAAACTTCTCATTCTTTTTTTTTTTTTTTTTCAATCTTGTCACAGGTGTGCTGGGATTTGAGCAAGTAAAGTGTAAAAGCTGGTACACTCTGTCGGGCTAAATAGAGTTCTCTGTGCTACATCCCCTCTCTGACCTTGTTTCTTTATTTAAAAAAAAAAAAAAATTAACCTATTCACAGTATCTCTCAAATGTTATCCGAACTGATATTCTGGATTTTGTTGAGAACCAATTTAACATTTTCAGAAGGTGGAGTTTCTTTTTGTGTTTGTCTTTATTTTAGATCGTTGAAGCTGAAGCTTTTTTGTGGAAGTGATTGAGATGCCCTGAAGTGTTTTTTACCCTCATTTTAAAAAATTTGTTGAAGACACAGTTTAACTTAAAAGATGATAGAATCTATGCAAAAAATAACTCTCATCAAACAACTTCATCAGCCCATTTACCATCAACACGGGTTAACTTTGCAGATAACATGATCCCTAAATGTTGAAATGACTTTTCCTTTCCATGTAAGGAAACAGAACACTGACATGGGCAAGACAGGACCCTCAGAATCAAGGGTATGTAGCATTAAATTGTTTAAGGTGAGGGTAGATAGAGTAAGGACCATTAATTTCTCAGACATCACCCTCATTCTTTTTCTGCTGCCCGCATATCCAATTAGTAACAGCAGGCCTAATGCTACAGCAAGTAACCTACTTTCTGAAAATAAATGACTTAACCATGGGAGGTAAGCTAATTCTTTTAAGAAAAAAGGTTACATTAAGTTAGCTATCTTGTGCAGAGCTAAAATGTCTATTTTCCATGAAGTCAAATTATTCTAATGTTATCAGTCATCTTAACATAGTACTTAATTTATTGCTTGAAAAACAACTAAGACATATTACAAAATGATCATTTAAGTAATGCACTAACACAATAATATCCATTTATAATGGATAATAACATGGTATTCCTTCTCTATGCATTTCAGTGCAACAACATGGGAACTCTACCATGAATAAAACCCCTTTAAGTACACACCTTCTCTCTGCTGCTGTGAGCAGTTAAAGACCTTTGTGCTGCCCCACGAAGAGCTGTTCGGTAATTGTAGAAATTGCTTGAAGGGTCCATCTGATGCTGTCCACAAAAGAGAGAAGAGTATTAACCATTTACTTCTCATCTGCAGAAAGTTTGCAAGATCCTATTAACTCTACATAAAAAAAAAATCACACTAGGTGAGGGAACTCATTAAGAATAGGATTTACCCCTCTCGTACACACACACAGGCATGAAACATATCAGAACACAAATGTTTCCTTTCTTGAGGTTTGCCTTATTTAAACAAGCGTATGTCAGCTTCGATCACATCAAACCTAGAACAAATTCTTTCCAGGTTCACCGTTGAGATTACACTTAAAACTGATAACAAAGAATGAAACCCCAGCATAGGAAACCAATTCCTGGTTTCATCTAAAGGTTAATGGGTCAGTTGATGGTTAGCCATGCATAATGATCCAACACTCTGTAGTGAACTATCCTTTGCATTTGTTAGCAAATCATTCATAAGCAACTGAAGCATACTATCTTATAAGAAGGAGAAGAAATTTATTACACAATATGAATAAAAGCATAATGCAACATATCCAATGATACTTCCCAATTTGGAGGAAAACTTAGGAAAGAACACATTATCTCCAAAGACAGCTGATTCAAAGCACCAACACACCAAGGCAATAACGACATTAATATGACCCAAACACAAATGCCTTCATGTACAATTCTTACTATGTTCAGAATTATATCAGAAGAGCTTTTTCACAGGTAAGCTAAATTTGCTGAAAGGATGGTGAATGAGTATTTCTGTAGCGATGGGAACTTCTCCCCTGGGACACTGTAAATAAATGAAGGTAGTAGGCTCACATTGAAATAGAACTCCCAGTGGTTCAGGATCCAGATTCCATCCTGGCATACGATGGGATGTAACTGACAGGTCACCATTTCCTCAGTGAGTTCACCCTAAAATGAACACCTCTGTCTAGGAAAGGGGTGGCCTGCAACCTGATTTATTCTCCCCTCTGCCAATTCTAACACCCTTCCATTTCCTGTGTCTATAAGGAGAGATGGGCTTTCTTCTCTGTAGCACTCCCTGATCAAGAGACAAGCTCACACCGAAGAGTTCCACTTTCCGGGTATAAAATGTTACTTCACAGCAAGGCATCAGCTTCACATACCTCGAGAACATCAAACTTCGCAGTCTTCACTTTGGCCCATGTTTTTTTCAGTCGAGAGACTGGGCTCATGTTCATGCCAGCTTTCCATTTAAAATGGGGGAAAGGGGGAGGGGGAAAAAGTTGAAACGGAGAAATAAGTCATTTGAAGTTATCCTCTAAAAAAGTGCTCATTACTAAGTGTAAGTTAACTTTATTTAAAAATCTGCCAGTTTTCCACAGCAGTGATACCATTCCACACTCTCACCTACAATAAATGAAAATTCCACTTGTTCCACATTCTCAATATTTGGTTCAACCAGCCCTTTTAATTTCAGTCATTCCAGTGTGAAATGGTATTACGCTGCGATTTGAATTTGTATTTCTCCGATGGCTGATGATGCAGAGCACCGTTTCATATACTTATTGAATATTAGTATATCTTCTTTTGTGAAAGGTCCAAGTATCTGCCCCCTCTTTCATTGGGTTATTTGTCTTCTTCTTATTGATTCTTAGGGTCCTTTATAGAGTCTGGATATAAGTTCTTTTTCAGCTATGTGTATTACAAATACTTTCTCCCATGACATGGCTTGTCTTGACATTTTCTTAATGGGATAAGGGGGAAAATTAAGTAATCTTCTATTGCATAGTCTGTAGACTTACAGACTATCTGATTTCTATGATCTATCTATCTGTTCAGCATCATCATGAAGTAAACCAGACAAAAAGCTGAAATTTGGCAAGTATTTTTTAGGGAGAAGACAAGGAAAATTATAACAAAAAGAAAATGGAAAACAGAATTGGTGAGAGGGGGGATTTATCAGGATCAAAGGGATTGAATTAAATTTGGTGGATTCTCTGGCTTCAAATTGACCTTGACCCTAGAGAGTCAAGTAAATATTGAATACCTACAATGTGTAGGATAACCATATAATTTATCCTATTAATTAGGGTATTTTTAAATGAAAGAGTCATTATCAATACTTGTGGCATGACAACCAGTATAAAATGAACGAAATGAATAAACCAATGAAAAAAAACATGGTCACTGGTGTTAAAATCCCCAGGATATAAAGGAGGAGCAAAGTTTGTGTACTAGGGTAATAAGGTGCCGTAAGGTGGTAAGTATTGCATGGGCAGTCAGAAAATGTTTCAGTTTCTCAGGGCCCCCTCATCTCCAGTCTGACAGAATTGCAAAATTTAGTCTCAGATCAGGCATCTCTATAATGCTTGATACACAAGCTGCCCAAATATTTTTGTTTAAATCCTTCATTTAGAAAAGTACCTCACTTATGAGCTTTTACAGATAAATGTTCAGATGAGGACAAACTGAATGTATTCCATGAATTCTTATATACTTAAAAAAGAGTATACATACTTATGTGACTTTGGACATTTAAAGCATTCTGAACATTCTAAGACAATTCAGGGTTAAAAAGTAGTTTTCATTAATAAAACTGTACTATTTGTAAATTTTTAGTAGACATATTTCATAGGACCTATAAAAATAAAGGACACGTATCTTCCAGAAAACACTCACAGATTATCGCCATCAAGGAGTTGAAGTTGCCAATGTTAAAACACTCCCGAGCTACGTCAATGAAATACTCGATCATTCTTGCTCGGTGCTTTTTCTTTACAGGCTGTACAGAAGTGGGGAAAAAAGGGGGGAGGGGGCAGTTATCCAACATGTAGATCCAACAGACCCAATAAGTATGAAAAAATAATAGAGAGAGCTAGGAGAATGAGAAAACTCATTTTCTCACCATGCAGATTTCTGTGGCAACCAAGTAGCTGAGGCGATTAAACCATTCCACGTAAGCTTCTAAGTTTCGTGTCTTCTTCTGTTCACTGTAGCAACTCTACAGAGAGAGCAAAGTGAGACCATGAGTTGGAGACAAAACAAGAGTTTATCAGGCTTTCATCTTTGTCAGATATGGGCCTTTGTTCCAATTTATGGGTTAAGACAGCTTTCTAAAATGAGGGGGTGGGGACACAGAGAGAGAAAACCACTAACGTTCTTGACTCCTTTCACAGAAATATCAAAATCTCTTAGTGCAGTCAGGTGACACCTGTAAGATCTAGAAATATACTCTGATGCATTCAAGATGGTGCCCTTCCCTAAGTCACTCTCAGTGGGAACTGTCCTCACAAGCACAAAGGAGGGGTTTGCTTGCATTCTAAAACATTCCTGACTTCTTAATAGGGTGTGAATACCAATTGCTATCAACACAGAAAGAAGAGGCCAAGAGAGCAGGGGACTAGAACATTTTCTCTTAAAATTAACTCTAGGACAAAATATTGGAGCATCATATACTGAGAAACTAAGTATCTTCCAACGTAGGTAAATGGAAGTCTACACCATCATGGTCTTTAGGGTGAATGACACATTATTCAAAAGCAAAAGGAGTTAAGCTCATCTCGGAGTTCAAGGCCAAGTTTGAACAAGTTAATTACACCCCTCTTTCCTTCCTTCCAAAAGACACAAATAAACAAAAAAGTCTGCTAGCCTTCTACTGCAAAACCTAATCCTCACTTCCTGTACTGAGGGAAGCTGTTCTAAGGCCGGAAAACAGCTGTTGCCCCTAACTCCCAAAGGGAGGATTTCATTAGTGGGTGATACAGTCTTTGCCTAACAACTCGAAATATTTCTGGAGGTCCTGGGGGAAGAAATTTCCTATGTGTGTACACTGATTTTATATAGTCCATGCTCAATGTTATTTTCTTTACATGTGAGCTTCATTTAGGCAATAAACTTATCATGAGGGATTCACCTTATAACAAGAGGCAAACAGTAAAGCCCCTTACTCAGTGGCTGGATGTGCATCCTGTCTTTACTGCCCCTGTTATTGTTGAGTCATGAGCAGAACATTCTCTTGTATTTTCTTTCTGATTTAATCTGCTAAAACCATTATGCTTTTACTTCCTACCTCATCATCACAAACCCTGGATCTACTTGCTTATTAAATTTCCCAATATGGAGGAAGAAAAGGCTAAAGGTTTGTGATACGGTAAAATATGGTAAAGGCACTTGAAGATTTAGCTTAAGAAAAATGGCAATGAATCAGACATGACTAATGAAAAACTTTCTTTTTTTAAGTTTATTTATTTATTTTGAGAGAGAGAGAGAGAGAGAGAGAGCTCATGCATAAGTGAGAGAGGTGCAGAGAGCTCTAGAGGGAGAGAGAGAGGAGCCCAAGTAGGTTCCATGCTGTCAGTGCAGAGCCCAATGAGGGGCTCAAACTCATGAACTACGAGATCGTGACCTGAGCTGAAATCAAAAGTTGGATGCTTAACCAACTGAGCCACCCAGGTGGCCTGAAAAGAAAAAAAAAACCTTCTGATTTTAAAACCTAAGACAAAATAGTTCCAATTCCTGCCTCTTGTACCCACTATTACAGACTAAGAAATTCCATTTCTAATTTCAGGGCTGACCTCTGGGTAGACTGATTACCTTGTCATTATCCAAAGGGTCCTTCTGTACAAACGCCTGAACAAATTCTTCTGGCCCAATATAACTGAGCCTTTCCTGAAACACAAAACCAACAGGTCAACAGTATTAAAGGAAACAAGAAGAAATGTACTGTCAACTCCTTGTGTTGACTTTTGGCACCGCCCCCACTTTTTATGCAGCTTGTAAAATGAGCCTTTACTCTGGGCTGATGGCTCAGAGCCTGGAGCCTGTTTCCAATTCTGTGTCTCCCTCTCTCTCTGCCCCTTCCCCGTTCATGCTCTGTCTCTCTCTGTCTCAAAAATAAATAAACGTTGAAAAAAAAATTAAAAAAATAAAATGAGCCTTTAACCCTAAATGTTGTCATCATCTTCAAGATCTGAGCAGAGACAATTTTCTTAGGTCAGTGCTATGCAAGATAGTGAAAGGCTGAGCAGGTTATGGAAAAGTAGAGGGGGAAGATGAGGAAGTTCAATAAACTCTTCAGTCTTGCTTAGTATTTATTTTAAAGTGAATTCCCAGAAAGTCAGAAACATTCATCTCAAATGTCTAAGCCACACATATTCCAGCTACTTCACAGATTATTTCCCATTTGGATTATTCTAGCCTCTCCTATGACATTACCGCTGACAAACAACTTGTGTGGTTGCCACAGCAAACCAGATCTGCGGTTGCAAAGGGCAGGGTAGACAACGACCTTACCAGCTCTATGTGAGTCAGCTGCTGGGCCAAGGTGTAAGGGTCACTGCAGACAGTAATGATATCCCTCTGTATGGACTGTGGTTTGGTCTTGAGAACCGTGAGCCGATCTGTAGATGTGGAGCTGATTTTTGCCAGGACTTCCTCGTACTGGCTGAGTGTGGCAAGTTTGCGGATCAGACACTGGATCATCTGCTGGACATTCTTCCTGTATGTCTGTCAGGGAACAAGCAAAGGATTACATCCCTGTTCTGCAAGTCTATTTTCACCGCTGTGCAAACTCAGAGCCTATGTACTTAAGTGTTTTTCCCTGGATGTTGGACAGCCACCAGGCCAGTTACAGGAGGCTTCGGCCCAGCTCTAACAGTTTACGAGAGACACGTAACTAAATCTTTTCAGACCTGTAAGATTTAGTTCTTCTCTCAGGCTGCTCTTGAAAGTACAATTTAGGCGAGGCTATGAAAGCCCCACAGGATGTCTTGGATTAGCGACTGTATACGACTAAATGCTCTCTGGGCTGGCACGGGAATGTATTGCTTACTTTTGGTTAAAATACATTGATCTCGACTCAGAGCATCCTTTTCCTAACACTTTTTCTTTACGGTCACCTTTCTGATTTCTGCACTCCTATCATGCCCAATCTCATTAGTCTAGGAGCACAGACAGCAACCTGACAGAGAGTACCATTACTTCCCACTCACCCCCCAACCACCTTCTTGACTTCCACGTGTAACATGGATTACTAGGAAGTGGATACTCATTTTTCGTATCTGACGTCCATTTGACTCATGTCCATTTCTTTTGCATTCGTGAGTCAGTGCTAATGTTCACGACCCAAGTCTTCCACATGGCAGTCCCCCCCCCCCCCCCCCGCTGCCCGCTATTACCCTCAGCCACCTTGTTTGCTACTGCATCATGCTACTGCCACAACACTTAAGAGGAACTGGTTTTTAAAACAATGTACGTATTAGAGATAAACGTCATTCTCTTGATTTTCAAAACACTCATTAAGTCAAAGAAATAACTTCACAACCTATCCATCCTAAGGTACTATTATCATGATGTAAGTTATGGACTTCTTTCATTCTTCCTTTTCTAGCCCCAAATTGCCAAACAAATGACAAGCATCCTTGAAGGTAAATTACCAGAGAAAGGTACATATGCTAACGCGGTCCTTAACACCTCCAAAGTAGGACAGGGAATTTAGATGTTAGAAAGGCCTATGGTTATCATGCTCCATGCTTAGCCCCTTTTTAAAAGGTACTACAATGTTACTTTCTGAAATTAATTATTTGAAAACTGAATGGCATCTCACCTACAAGTATAAGAGCCATATTATTTTACAAAGGCAATTTGGTTTACCAGAGCAAAAGTCACAAAAACCCAGATGAATAGGTATTTGCATACGTAAGGACAATTACAAATGCATCTGGAAATGATCGATTCTTATTCAGGCAAGGCCAAAAAGCATGCACAGCCTTCTTTTTCTTTTCTTCTTCTCTGCTTGTCTGGTGTATATTCCACTCAGTTCCTTAAACTGGTCCACTAGATGACCTTTTTTTTTCTCTCTACATTCACAGGACACCCTAAATCATTAATGAAATCCCTAAGTGTTCAAAAAATTGAACCTTCAAAAAACCTATCTTCCACACAGCATTACGGTTATCAGTTTAGAAGATGCTATCTATTTGGTAATATGGTTGTCACTCGAAGAAAATGCCTTTTTCTTTGGAATCGGAAGCAGTTCAAGGTTGAATCAAGGGCTATTTTATATCCCTCATGAGAGGTGAAGTAGGGGCAAATGGGTGAAGGTGACCAAAAGGTACAAACTTCTAGTTATAAAATAAGTAAGTCCTAGGGGTGTTAATTACAGCATGTGACTGTAGTTAATAATACTGTATTGCACATTTGAAAGTTGCTCAGAGGGACACCCGGGTGGCTCAGACGGTTAAGTGTCTGACTTCAGCTCAGGTCATGATCTCACAGTGCGTGAGCTCACGCCCCTCATCGGGCTCTGTGCTGACAGCTCAGAGCCTGGATCCTGCTTCAAATTCTGTGTCTCTCTCTTTCTCTGCTCCTCCCCCGTTCACACTCTGTCTCTCTCTCAAAAACAAACATTTTTTTAAAAAGTTGCTTAGAGAATGAATCTTAAAGTTCTCATTACAAGGAAAAATAAATTCTGTAACTATGTGTGCTGATGGGTGTCAATTAGACAGAATGTGATCATTTCACAATATACACAAATATCGAATCATGACGTTGTACATCTGAAACTAATGTCATATGTCAATTATACCTCAATAAAAACAATCAATAAAAACAAAACAAAAATATAATAAATCCCTTGTCCTTATTTCCCTTGCCCTTCTACTTTCATAATCATGAGTTACATTAAAAATCTATGAACTCAAAATGGTTTCTTTAGTCCCCTGTCCCAATATCATAATAAATGTTCCCAGTGATTCTGATATGTAGCAAAGATTCAGAATCAATGTTCTACTAGCATATCTGGTGAAAGATTCTTATTTTACACTTTAAAAAGTGTTTTTTTTTTGGGGGGGAGAAGTAGAGGGATATATAGTCAAGGATTCAGCTAGTGAGCTAAAAACAGCAAACTGTAAGGGGAAAACACATATGACAGGCTATAGGGTAGAGCTGTGTTTGAGAGAGACAGAGAGACACGCAGAGAAATAGAGTATGTATGTATGACATCTTTTAAGTTTCCTGCTGCCATTTGATTCCATTCCAAGCTTTGTGTTGTTAAGCATGCTTCCTTACTGAGTCATGAATTGCTAAATATGCACTTATTCTTTTTTATAACTTCAAATGCCAGTGACAGTAATTACCTGGCAAATAAAGATAGAATAAAGACCAGCCCCTTAAGGAAGAGAAAATTGCATTTTACCCACTATAGCCATTTGTCATGTAATTCAATCATTAGCTCCATTTCATGTTTCTTGCAGGCAAGTCCTAATAAACCACTTCATTTTGGGCAAATCCCCAGGGGGAAACATATTAAGCCAAATTATGCAGAAGTGTCCTAGCAGATTCAGCAGAATCCGACAAAATTATATATAGGGCACACCTGGATTCATTGACTGCCAAAAAAAAATCCCTAAAGTCCCAGGCAAGAAGCAACAAGTCTCAACCCAAGTCCACACTCCTTCCTGGGGAGGGAAATATTTTTTTTTTCCTATTCCAGTAACTGGTTAGTCTGTTCGTTCATCTCTTCATTCATTCATTCAAACACTACTGAATACCTATTAAATGCCAGGCACTGAGCTAGGACAAACCAAGGGGGCACAGCAAGGAGTCAGGAAAAACAAGTCACAAAAAAAAATGAATTACTAGTCACAGAGTGTTATGGAGAAAACAGTGGTGAAAGCCAGTAATGAGAGGGGTTGAGGGGGATGGTGGTTGGGGTGGTGAGGGTAGGTCTCTCTGAGGACGGACACTTAAGCACATAACAGATATGTGGCCTCCCAAGCAAAGACCTGAGGAAAGAGCATCTATCACAGAATTTTTGAGCTGACAGGGACATTAACACAGGGCAGTTACCTCCATGATTTATAGAAATGAAGAAGAAGCAAGGAATTTAGGGAACTTGCCAAAGCATACTCACATCAGCCAGCTGCCAAGTGTGGACCTGATTCAGAACACTGGCCTCAAGTAGCCACAGGAACAACAGGTCACTGTAAAACCCAACCTGACCAAGGCAGGTGGCACTGGTCTGCTCAACCCCAGGTTAATCAATTCCTTGGTTTGATTTGGTTTAGCTTCCTGTCTCCTCTTTTCACACTCAAAACCATGGGAAAATCTCAAGGTTTATCATGGATTTGCTATTAACGTAGGAGTGCTGATAAGAAGCCAGGTTAGAAGGCTGTTTGGCCCTTTTTGGTCCCACCCGACCCCTGAGTGCCTTGATCCTGTTTAAAAAAAAAAAAAAAGACTGGATCCAATCTGGCCAACACTGATAGAAATGATCTCCCTCACTGACTACCATGACGAGAAAAACAAAAGGCCACTCATCTGGAGTTCTCAGAACACTGACTCCTTATCTGAAGAAGATTTTTAAGGTTTTCCTTTGGAGAGGATCAAGCAACCATTTCTACTTTCTAAAAAGGCAGTAGAGGGAAGGTAAGTTGACTGACCTATCAAGTTAAGTACCTAAATACAACTTAGCTAAAATAAAGCACTAACTCAGGACTCAGCCTTCATACAAGAAAAAGTCCTTACGATGCCACTAATCTTTTGAGCATCTTGTCATAAGCTAAGTTTACTGAGCCAGGATTGATTCTGCCTAGCAACCCAACAGATAACCCCACTAATGTAAGATTTACTACAAAACTGCCCGGTGATAGTTAACTTGTTAACTTTTGCCTTTGTGAGTGAAGGACCTACCGATTCATACCTTGCTAGAACCTGTTACATGCAAACTGGCAAAATGATGGTAACAGTCATAACTTGCAAAACAACTCAGGAAACCACTCGTTCAGCCTTACAGAAATAAATCATGGCTGTCTTGAGCACCAGGGTTCAATATAATGTCATAAGGGAAGGGTAAAAGGGTTAATTCCATTTTCATGAGGGCATAACTGCAGGGAAGCAAGTACAAATTTGTCAACTGCAAATCTTATATAATTTTTTAAGTTGGGGGAAATGGTATTAAAATAGATTCACCCCGAAGTAGAGAGAACAGACTGGGTATCATGTTACGTGATCTTTATAGCATACCACTGAAAGAATGAGTTCTCAAGGACGGTCATTTGTCATGGAAAAATGCATTTTAAGACAAATGAAACAAGACATCTCTGCAACTGCCAAATGCTTTGTCAGTCTTTTCCTAGGCAGAAGTGTGGTGTCTGTGCCTAGGTCACTTGTTCCCAAGAGCTCACTGGCAGCACAGAAACTACAAAGACACCCTTGCCCAACAAGCCTCAACACAAAATATCAGCCCTGCAGGCTTGCTTCAAAGAGGATCACCTCGAGTCTTTCACAGCAAGTGAGCTCTTATCAAAGGCTCAATTGAGGGTAGTGATATTTATGAAAGATTATCCAAGAACCTTACTTACTTTCTTTTTCTACCTATCCTAGGTGCTAGCCTTGAATCTGCTTCCGGGCACCAGAAGACTTGTATCTTTTTCTCTTTGTCTTCTCCTCTACCAAAGAATGACCTTTGCTAATTATACATTAATCTTATAGCCTCAGTTTTCATTGAGGAGCATTTGTTATAAAAACCATATGAAGCCGTTTCCCTGATCTCATTCTATGCCCCCTATATAAACTCCTCCATAAGAAAATTTTTAGGGCGCCTGGGTGGCTCAGTCGGTTAAGCGTCTAACTTCAGCTCAGATCATGATCTCGTGGTCCGTGAGTTCAAGCCCCGCGTCGGGCTCTGTGCTGACAGCTCGGAGCCTGGAGCCTGCTTCGGATTCCGTGTCTCCCTCTCTCTCGGCCCCACCCCCGCTCACGCTCTGTCTCTCAAAAATAAATAGGCATTTAAAAAAATAAAGTTTTTAAAATTTCATTTAATTTAATGCCCTGAAAAATTAGTACGCTCTCTCTTTTCTGACCGTGAACATTTCATAACCAACTGTATCTCTCTTTTACTTGAAGTTTACACTCAAATCACAGCAGTCCTGTCCTACTACACTGCTTCTCAACACTAGCCTATTTGTTTTCTTCCTTCCACGGTACGAACTGTCTATTTCTATTTATGATGTATCAATACACAACTTATTATCTGTTAATATATTCCTAGGTTATTTATTTTATACCTATTTGTGTTTATGTCTAACTTGCTATGTCAAATTTTTTTAGAAGGAAGAAAAGCATAAGTAAAACTAAAACACACTTGCAGTGTGAATCCTGTGCATGAAGGGACATGAACATACCTCCAAATTAATCACATAAAACTCCAGATGATGTCCCTTTGAAGTGGGATTGTACAATCATCCCCATTTGACACACCAAACAGACCACTGTGCTATGTCGAAGACGTGCCCAAAGGCAACACAGAAAGGAAGCAGTGGAGAGTCTGATGCATAATTCAGCACCAGCTCCCACCAAGGCTTGGCCTGGAAATTTGAGTGGTTTTGCTAGATACAGGATACCAACCTCCTCGCCACTGGCTATTCGGTGAGCCAGATCTTTTAAGTTTCTCATCATTCTTTCATCCCGAAAATCATAAGGAAACGTTTCCGTCCATTCTGTCAGGAGTTGAAGGATTTTGGGTGCAATTTTTCTTATCTGGTTCTGGGGAGAAAAAGCAAATCTCATTGAGTGATGTCTATCACCATGGACTGCATCAAACACATAATTGCAAACAGTTTCACTGGTAAACTTCTAGTGCAAAGTCTTTAGGGTTAAAGAAGAAGTCTAGTCCCCCTCCCCTAAGTCAATGCCAAGTACCACCAACGTAAGGCAGGATCTAGGGGTCTTCCATGGCATTAGATTTATATTGTGGGGTTTTGTTTGTTTGTTTGACATGAAGGGCATGACAGTTTATCTTAAAAAAACTGTACCATACTGCTCATAATGACCAGCAAACACATTATGATGGTTTTTCTCCCGGGTATTAACATGGCAGTATTTTTATATACTGAAATGTTTCAATAGGACCAAGACTGGTAGAGAAATAAAGATCTTAGATGAAAATGAACACTAATAATTCTGGCGTCCTACCCTATATTGTGTCCTTTATACCATTCCCAATTCCCTTTGCACAGCCATGACACCATGCATGCCCCTCAGCCTGCGGATAAGGAAACCAACTTCACAAAATCTAAGCCACACAGTTACCAATCCTAATAGAAATAGAAAAGAGAAAGCATACTAATAGAGAAAACTATAAAGTTCAAAATATATCATTACCTTATCACTATTAGGATCACTTAGTCTCTGGTGTTCAACACATAAGTGGCAAACCTTGGCCATTAACTCGTATGGATGCATAAATAACCGAGAACTGAGTAGGAAGGTAAATATGTATGTTCTCTGTGGCAAGAGAGAAAAAAAAAAATCATCACCGTTACATTCTCCACGAAACTAGTATCTTTCCCATCTATGATACATCTTAATCCATTAAATTCTCTGGGTCAAAGTTAATATACTACCGTTTCAAAAGTAATGCTTAGCAGTAAAACACCTGACGATGGATTTTTCCTTTGCCTTCTGATGTATCTCTTCCCTTCAACCACACCAAAAAACCCAGAAGTACAAGGTAAGTTTATCTACCGAAATTATTCAAAGCACATTTTCATGTCCAGCCTCTGGAGTCAGTATACCAGGACACCTAACTCATTTTAGTAAAGAGGAATGAACTTCAGTGCAGAGAAAGAGATCTAACTTAAATATACCACCCATACAGAATCTTGTTCTGGGTCCAAATGTTATGGTAACTCAATGGAAACCAAAAAAAAAACCCACCAACCCACATCAGCTCAAGAACTCTCCAGTGCATCCAGGGTGGCACAATGTAGTGTTTGTATGCTTGTGCCAGAACATTCAAAGGTGGGCTTGCAAGTGATCTATTTCCTTGCCCAAAAGCTAAGCAATTTGATAAAACACAGTATCACACTATATACTTTTCTTTAACTACATTGTCTCCCAAGAAGCCAGTAATGAAGTAGAGCTTATTTATTATAATAGTTTCAGCCTCCCAGTGAAAAGAAAATTCCAGGTTTTTTTTTCTTTTTTTTTTTTTTACCCCCCTTAGGCGCCTTTAGTAGCTCATAAACACTTACACGACTGAACAACGGATTCCTTTTACTTTTGATTACAAGTTTTCCCTGTGTGGCAACATATTTCAAAATGCTATGTAACAAGTCACACACAGAGAGAGAACTCAAGAGGGAACACTATGGTGAATTACAGTGGCAAGCACAAACTATCCTTCACACACCAAGGTCATTATTATATTTGTAAAAACATGAATCTAGTGTCTAGATATTTTCATGCAATCTTTATCAACAATCAGCTGTTGTTGAGTAACAGGGGCAGCTGTAGCACAAGGAAGGGGGAGGGGGGGCAGGAACACCGCTTGCCCAGAAACAGAAAATCTAGGTTTGACTGCGGATAGGGGTTGAGGCTGTGTGTGGATTACTCAACGTTCTGAATTTCAGTGTCCTCCTCCCTGGCCTCCTGGAATTGCTGTAAAGGCTGAGAAAATGTAAGTGGATTCCTTAGATAGAAAGTGTTATCTATATAAATGTTGGCTATCGAAGTAAAATATTAGCAATCTATAAAGAATTGCATCTTGAATATAACTCTTGTTCTCCTTTCTATGAAGTTTTTCCGCCTATGAACTTCACTTTTCTCAGCATAGCGATGGGTCTGGAAACCAAAAAGGCATTAAATATTCTGGGAGTATCCAACATCCTCTAGCATGTCTATGCAAGGACCAAGGTATATGCATGGATTAAAGCTACAGATAGATACTTCATTTACATGGTATCTGACTGCCTACAGTGTGGTACCAACCCTGAATAGAAACCAAACTGCAGACAATAATCAAAACCTGGATCATACCCAGGCTCAGTTTGATCTCAAAATACTCAATAATCAATATGCAGTTTCTTAGTCGAAAAATTCTCGGCAACCCAGATATAATTCAGATAGTATCTAGGGTCCCTGCCTGCTACAGTGTATTTTTTCTGAAGAATACCAAGGATGTGTTTCACAGTAACAGTGATACCTACATCCGGATAGTAATCCACATTAGGTACTAAGTGCTGGATGAGTGCTTCCAGAGACCCAGAGAGGAGGTTGTTGTCGTGGTAATACAACCCTCCGCAGCTGTCATCTGCAGACTGATAGAGGTTTCGGTTGTAACCACTGCTGTCAAACATTGCTGAAAAGGGAGGAGTCTGAGGCATGCTTTCCTAAAATGAATAAAAAAAAAAAAAAGGAGAAAACAGTGTGAGTCATTTGCAGTCCAAAAGAAAAGTAGGCTTTCATAGTAACGAGGGAATAAATACTTTTAAAAATAGGTTAGGTTCTGATCCAATATCAGAATCCATCAAGAAAGCAAACTGCTCTTAGAGTAACACATGTATGCATACTTTTGAGTACCCATGTCATTCAGTCAAATGCCATAAAATGCTTAGATCAAAGGACCCAGTTTGGACTGAAGAGTCAAATCTCTGGCTGCCGCGTTTAGATATCCCTCCTTCACAGGAAGAGAACTGGGCTTCCAATTGCTTTATCTGACTGAGTCAGGTGTTATCCAGAGGCAGAAACGAACAAACCTTCCCAGCTGGTTAGGAAGAATTACATAGCAAGTAAGAACTATCAGACTAACAGTGGTCATAGTAGGCGACAACCAAAACAGAAGTTGGACAAATGGAATTGTAAGAGAGGCCTAGAATTAAAGCACACCGTGTGTGTGTGTGTGTGTGTGTGTGTGTGTGTGTGCGCGCGCACGCGCACGCGTGCACGTGAAGTGCATGTGTGTTTCCAAACGTACGTATCAAGAGTTAATGCTGACTCCAGCTCCCTTGGAAGAGCGGATGCTGTTGACTTTTGCCCCTTTGTGTCAAATTCTTTCGGGGTGGGGGCTCTGTAAAGCCTCGGTTCTCAGTAAACACGTGGGCTGAGAGGCACCTGATTTGGGGAACAAGAAGCCCCATGATGGTCCTCTCCATCTGTGTGCTTTGCAGCTCACAAAGCCCTTGTTTGGAGGGTGCTCGGTAGAGGCCAGAAGCTATTAAGTTATTACTTGGATTCCTAGGGACAGAGCTCCCGACCCTGAGAATAGACTCTTGGTTTCTGACAGCACATCTGGACAATGGAGGCATTCAGGAGCTGCCAGACTGAGAGCTGCAGAAAGCAAACAATGAAGGAAGGCTTTGGACTGATGGGGACAGGGTGTGTGGAGGCTGCAGGAGGACACAACCTGGGCGAATCCTTCTTTTCAAGATGCCAAAAGATATCTGCATCCCAATGGGGGAGGGGAGTGGAGGCCTGCCTGAGAAGGCACATCCTTCGCTCCTAGCGCATCTATTCCAGCTCCAGCAGCTAACGGGGATCACCGCATCATAACACATGCACGTGCCTCGGCAGGAGGGGTCAGGGGTTGGGTGTTAGGGAAAAACAAAACAAAACAAAACACATCTACTATAAGGACAACCTGGAAGGTGAAAACAGCATTTAGGAAAGGAAGTATCAAGAAAAAGAAATAGAAAACCAGCTTCAGCATTTTGTACTCTATCCCATCCACAAACCAGTGCCGAGGGAGAATGCAAAAAGCAAAAGCCACGAATAGGAAGAAGCTGATTACTGAGAATCACGCCGGGAGAGGGGTCATGACCTGCACCATCACTGCCACACCTCTGGCTGAGGCAGGACATACTCGTAACAGCCACAGGATCAGGAACACGGGATGCAAACAGTAACACAAATACTCCGTATGTAGTTGGTAAGACCTTGCACATATAAATAATTATTAAATAACTCAATGTTAACATTTTATAAGACAGTGGACAAAGTGTGTTTCTGTCCTCTTCAAATTGCTAGTTTTCTATTAGTACGATTCATGTGCGATATAATCTTTGCAAATAAGTTGTCCTTGGTGGGAAGATAAAAAAATAAAGAGCCCATCTACCTTGCTGAGAAACTCAAAATGTCCTTAAACTGAAACTCTGGGACCCAAGATGAGACGCACCTAAAAGATACTTCTGACAGCCTGGGGGGAACTGTCCATCTGAATTTGGTTACCTACCTCTGGCTTAAAAAACTTTAGATGGTTAAAACCACACAGTGTCCTTCACAAACAGGATGACAGTTGAAACTCATTCTGTCATGCCCTTGCAGTTGGTTCTTGTTTGGGTTTTTTTTTTTTTTTTCTGCCAAGTACTTTTTGCCAAGGATTTTCTTTGATTTCTCTATCTATTCATCACTACTGAAACCATCCCTAATAAAATGATGTTGGGAGATGGTTGGCCAAAAGACTTGGGAATTTCAGAAAATCAGAAAATGTTCAGAGTTCAGAAGGACCACTGAAATCATCTGGTGAAGAATGAAAAATAGATTTCATTCCATTTTCCAACTGTAATTAGAAGCGGGTGCCTGGAGGCCAGAGGATGAATAAGAAGAATTGAAAGGCTGTAACTAAGTGGGAGAATGTGTGTTCTAAGTGATTAGCAATGACTGCAAAAATGGCCATGGAAGAAGCCAAAGCCCAAGTGCCATCACAATCTGCTCCAGTCTCCTGCTTTTATAAATGTGCGAACTAAGAACCTGGAAGGTGAAATGAGGTAACCACGCTAAGATCTCACAGTGATGTGTCTATAGCATCAAGTGACCCCAGTGGACTCCCCTGAATCTTGCACTCCTGCTGCCTTCTGTTATTGACAGTAAGCATTAGCCAACAATAGTCAAGGGCCATCCAGTCCCCTTTTAAGGAAGCAGCACCAAAAGCCACCAAGTATGTGTACTTCTCAATTATTCACTCCCATGAAGCACACAAGGACTCAGATTTGACCAAGCACTCAGATTTAATGAAGCCCTAATTGGTGCTTCGTAGCTGTGGAGACTTCAGAAGGTAATTCGCCTCCACTGCCCCCCACATAGGTTTTTTTATTTAGAAAATTATTCCCAATTTTGCTCACTCCTTCCAAAAGTATAAAGTATAACAAAACTATCATATTCTTTTAGAGCAAAGTTCTTCTTAGAGCATTATTAGAGAAATGATGGCTAAAGGTTTTTGTATTGTCCCTTGGAAACTGTATCACTCACAGGATCTCTTTGGGGAGTTATGAAATATCAACACTTAGATAATCCCTTCCAACCAAGCACCAAGGAAAATACTGCAAATAGCAATGGAAACCAAACTGAGATAAAGTCAATTTTAAGAAGAGAGACCGTCACAGGTCATTTTCTGCCTTCTAATCAGCTCTAACTTCTGCTAATCAACTGATTTCATTTTCCCATGAACTATCTTGACTGTTGAACTTGCACACAGCAGCAATCAAATGCTGAGATTCAAGTCACTCCAAGAGATCCCAGCCCCTTATTTGTGAACAATGCTCATATTTTTCTACCTTGCCTTAAACTCAAGATAACATCTTTTCAATTCTAAGGCATTGGCCCTAAGGCCTATTCCCTTCCTCAGTTGTGCATTCTGCTACTATGGGTTCCTTTGTGCAGGGAAAGGTCTCCACATTTTACCTTCCTTTACTTCTCTGATGCCCTTTCAGGGCTGCTAACCTGAGAAATGCCTAGATACACATTGAAGAAGGCTCTGGGAATGTCAGCAGCTCCTGTTTGTGTAAGGTTTACTGCCTACAAATGCCTTTTGGGATTCTTACAGCTACCCTGTTTGGCAGACATCCTCACTCTGTTTTGACTACCTAAGAAGCTAAGGTTTAGAAGAACTATCAAAACTGACTGGGATTACACTTCAGATAAGGGACAGATAGGACAGTGCTTCAAACCTGGATCTCCAAGTTCCAGGTTCAAAATTTATTGTACTATGTCATGTTATACTGCAAATGGTCTTCCTTGAACTTTTAATATTTAACCATAAAACGAAAAGTCTACCAGTCTATTCCAAATTGTAAGTTATCAGAATAATTTATATTGTTTCCTTTTTTAGTGATACATGAAATAAAAGTGTCTTACAATGGACGGCATCTTAGATTCAGTTAAATGCAGTCATATTTGCTTTTGCTTACTTTATACATTTCCAGTAAAAAATCTTAATGAGACAAATGACCAAAATAAAGATCATGGATCACAGTATTCAAAACCCATTTCTGGACAATCTCTAACAAGTGGCCAGTCTAGCCATTTTCTAGAAAGAACAACTGCCTTGTGTAACAGATGCATTTGGCAAACAAGGGGAGGTCAGGAGAATGGTACAGAAAGTACTCTTTGGGAAGCGCACCTTAAATACCTAAGAATAAACACAGCAGGTTTTCTTTCAAGTATCTTTCTTCCCTGTTATTACCCACATCGAGACCCACTGTTTGCTCAGGGGCACCTGGGTGGCTCAGGTGGTTAAGGAACTGACTCGATTTCGGCTCAGGTCATGGTCTCACAGTTCATGAGTTTAAGCCCCACATCTGGCTCTGGGCTCACAGAGTGGGGCCTGCTTGGGATTCTCTCTCTCCCTCTGTCTCTGCTCTACCCCTGCTTATGCTCTCTCTCTGTCTCTCTCTGTCTCTCTGAAAATAAATAAGCAAACAAACAAACTTAAAACAAAGAAAAAAGAGCTACTGTTTGTTCAGTATTACTCAGATTTGTAATCCAAGACTTGAATTTTACCTGCTTCAGTTCTGGAATTGAAAAATGAGGCTCAGAAGATTAAATGTTAGCTTGGTTCTTGTTTTAGAAAACAAAGAAAACATCCGAGACTGGACACGAGAATCCAGAAAAGTATTTGTCCCCAGGCACTATGAACTCTAGGAATCATGTGCTGATGGTTTCTGTAGTGGGAGAAGGGCAAAGGGTGAGGCTGCTCTCATCCCAGAGATTCCATTTACTTATTTATTTCATCTCAGTGTAGTTCTGATTTCTTATCTGCAGCAAACCTTCCCTTTACAGCTCTCAGAATTAATATTTTCTGTCCCTGGCGTCCTTTAAACTCTCAATTTACTTCCCTTGACCCTTTGCAACATAGTCTCAAAACCAACATCTCCACTGCCTCCCTCCCTTCCTTAGCACAAATTTCACCCCGTCCAATACACCTAACTGTGGGGACCTGTTAACCACAAATCTTGTTTAGGAAAAACTGACTTTCCCCAAGTTAGAAGGTGTGACAGCATTAAGGTAAAATACTGGCATTACTTTACTATTACGCTAAACTTCAAAATAGTTAATTCCTTTGGGAAGAAAAAGAGATTTATATGAAATACTTGGAAAAACTGCTGACTTTATTCAAATCACTAGCAGAAAGATAAGGCAGAGGACAGGGTAATCTCCTAAGCAATTCTCCCAAAGTTTCATTTGTAAATCCTTTCCTGGAAACTCAGAATACACTCTATGTGGCCAGTGGCTCTTAACTTTCTAGGGAGATCACAAATCTCTCCCCACACTGCCCTCAGAGAAATATACCTACAAGTTTGCATATACTTTGAGGGAGTGCAGACCCCAGGTTAGGAAGCACATGTGCAGGCCTGCACAGAGCCTAGATACAACTTATCTACTCGTCTAACTTGGTCTAACACGTTCAAGCCTGGCTCCTTAGATATCAAGGAATACTTGTATTTGCAGTTAGTACCGATCAAATGAAGTTAAGGAGAATTTTAAAATGATACTTCTTCTGATTTGGGTACAAATATTTAAACAGGTATTTTCTTTCCCTTAAATTGCGATGGTACCTTGGGATGGGGAAAGATGCCGTGAGACAATGGGAAACAGATTTTGGTTTTTAAAACAACGAACCAGGCTAAAAGAAAGCTCAGAGCCATGAAAATTAGCATACAGATTACAAGTTCTGTTGGAAAACTTCCCAAAGGAAAGTATAGGATATATCCAACTCAGGTATACAAGACGAATGTTCTTTCTTAAAATTAACTTGGTAAGCTGAAAAGTTGGTTGACAGGCAAGATAAGTTACAGGGGAAGCTAATTCAGTCACAAAGATAGATCATGTTCTTCCAAGGACTCTGAAAAAGTTCAGCCTGACATTGATCCAGAAGCAAGGAGGCAAGCTCTGGGTGATTTAAGGGATGAATGGATTTGAAAGGCATGCCTAATGGTTTCAAACCAAGGAAAGCACCAGATGAAAAGCTGCTTTTTTCTAAACAGCAGACTGTGTTTGAATTAGCGGCTGCTTTTGCACAATGTTATTTATGATGAGGCAGGTGCACCGGGATAAGGTGGTTTCAGGTGACAATTCAAATTGGAAAAGAGGTTGAGGTAAAGATGGGTGTGGGAACTAAATCAAAAGCTATCCTTCAACATCTGCTGTAGGTGCTGGGTAAATCTCTACCAGAATGTCAAATCAGCATTTCCTGTACACTTAAGAGAATGAGCTAGAAAAGGTAGGACTCAAAAAACAAACAAAAAACAACAACAACAACAAAAAAAAAGGTATAAGGGGCTTTGAATCCATATTTCATCATAGAGTACTTTGGTGAAATACTGAACAAATCCAATGCCTTTATACTGATCGCTTATCTTTTAGCTTCTGTTTAAATGCTAGGCATGCATCCCAATTAAAAAGAAAACAAACAAACCCACTGAAGTAGAGGAAGGCCTCCCTATCACCGCTGAACTTTGAAAGTGTATTTGTTTAGTGACGAGAGGCTTAATTTAATATCCTGGAATTACCGGTTTCCCAGTTCCCATCTAGATTCCAAAGGAACTTTGCACTTCGGTGAGATGCACCTTCTTCCTTTTTTCATTTGAGGATCCAGCAAGCTGCAGGAGAACACATTCACATATTTCAGCTTTACTGCAGCTGGTTTCCTCCAGTGCTTCTAGCCTCCTTTTGGCACTTCTGGATCTCAGAATACAAGGACTGACCTCATGCTCATACAGTGTAGCTGCACAGGCTTTTGAGTCAGGGTGAAAGTAAAAGTCATGTTTCTTACACTGTCTAAAATGTGGCTTATTTTGAGCTTGAAAATGTCTAGATTATCCTCTCGCATCGTTCCTGAGCCAGTGGGAGTCCTAAAGGCAGAGATTTCTAGCAACATCTCTGGAAACTGTAGAAATGCTCTTCTGACCTCCTTGAGAAAAGAGGTATGGTCGCTGAGAGAGCAAACAATGCAGAGTAGACAACTCAGAATCAACTCACTTCTCTGGCATGTGATTAAAAAGTAACTTGCTCCCAGACAGTACATTCTTTGAAACTGAGCCCCAAATGCTTAGTAAATTTTATAACCAGGGTGGGAGCAGGAAGTCGGTATTTTTTTTTATTAAAGAAGGTGTTATTTCATTTTGCTTGATTTATTCTGGATGCTACTTTAGAAATCTTAACTAATTCCTAATTGATGGAGGAAGAGGGTTGTAACTCAAATACTGACTATCTTTGGTTTCCTTGGAAGGAGATCAAAGCAAAAATTTGTTGTCTCTTGTCTTGGAGATATCTTGGTAACAGTTTATTAAAGCACAAAATGATATTTCACTACATGGCAACTCTAAATGGGCCTGGAGGGTCATATAAAACTTTTCTACAAGATAAATCTTTACTGTGTGGGCACAGATCACAGAACAAACAGGTTGATATTCTCTGTGCATTGTTTTGAATCATCTACAACTTCCATGTAGTTCCTTATCTTACCAGTAGATGACTCCACGTTCCTGGTCTTTGTAAAAATTGGTGCTTTCCAGTGGTAAGGGTGAGTGCTGGTTTAGAAAAGTAAAAGGACAATTCGAGTTCTGGGTGAAATAAAAACTAAGAAATCGGTGTTTGTCATCTTGGCATATGATTGAATTTAGGAAAGTGGCATTGTTCATGTTGTACAGTTGAAAATACTGGCTGAAAAAGTCAGTTGGTCTTATTTCCTAGGTCTTAAGTGCCTATCTATGATGAGAATTAATTATTTCATTTTCCCAGAGGGGTAAAAGTGATCTTCTGGATAATCAAAATCATCATTATCTAATTACATGCTGTCAAAAAGAACCTTCCTGGATATTGGAAATTTTCCTCTTCTACACTATCCAACATAGCAGCCATTAGCCACAAGTTAGCTACTAAGCATGTAAAATGTGCCTAGCATAACTAAGAAACTAAATTTTGAATTCTGTTTAATTTAACTAAACTGAAGTTTAAATATCTCCATGGGGCTATTGGCTATCATACTGGATGGCACAGATAAAGTTGTTGAGTCATCATTTATAGCATAAGCTCTCGGGGGCGCCTGAGTGGTTCAGTCAGTTGAGTGTCTGACTTCGGCTCAAGTCATGATCTCGCTGTTGGCGAGTTTGAGCCCCACATCAGTCCCAGTGCTGATAGCTCAGAGCCTGGAACCTGCTTCAGATTCTCTCTCTCTCTCTCTCTCTCTCTCTCTCTCTGCCCCTCTCCTGCTCACACTTTGTCTCTCTCTCAAAAACAAATAAACATTAAAAAAAATTTATAGCATAAGCTCTCAAGACAAATTACAGAGTATTATACAGGGAGCATCCTTTACTGAAAGGGTTTATTCTTCTAAACCCAATTCATTTCAGCAGGAAAATGACTTGATACTTAGTGAGGACACTTAGTAAACAAGCAGAATCTTCCATTTACATTTTATTATGGAACATGATTCCTGGAATAATTTTATTTTTTAGCTGCAAGTTCTTGAAAAACTATGTTTGTCCCTTCTCCTTTTGATAAATAGAGAGATACAGGCAGTCTGTAAAGTGTTTTCCTCCCTTACAAGGTTAATTTGTACTCTCGCTGTGTAAAACTGGCTTTCATACCAGGGCCTCCTAATAAAATTTGAATCAAACGAATGACTTCTAGATACAGACATACCTTGAAATGGAATAATAAATATATTAACCTAAGGAAAAAAATTATTGGTCAAAGACTGGTTAGAAATTGCATAAGTGTTAACACTGACTTAATAAGTAAAAAAAAAAAAAATTCGAACTCAACTTTTTTGATAATTAGTATTTTCTAATACACTTATGGGGAAAGAAAGCAGGTCAAGAAAATATTAAATCTCTACATAGTGCTTATCAATAGAAAGAAACTTCACTCTCTTTGCTTCATTTTCATATACCCAGAAAGTAGCTGAACATCTAACTGCAAACACTACATCCCCAATCTTCCACCCCATTTAGGATGCAAATGCACGAAGTGATAGTACAGCAGAATAAATCCACGGTCAAAGAACTAAAAGCAACTTATAAATCATCTAGCTCAATACCCCATCAACTTTACAGATATTGCAGGTAGAAGGAGAGAACAAATGACTGGTTAGGGCTCCAGATCAGACAGGACGCACCTCCCTATTCCCAGAGTAGATATCTGCCCACAGCACTGGGCTACAATATCTGTTATTTTAAGATAATCAAGGGTTGTATACATCTTTTTTTTTTTTTTTGGTAGGTTTAACTGGAGAACCAAAACAGAACAACTGTATTTCTAGAAAAGTGAAGGGAGTGGGGAGATAATACCTGAATACGACCACTAACCACAAAAACGCCATAAATCTAAAGCGGTATATTCAATAGCACCATTTGTCTCTGTAAGACTTCACAATACATTATAATGTCTTTACCATTTATTATTTGTGGCATCAGAATCAAGGTGCCAGATTCTTAATCCCTGCTTCAGGGATTTCAAATTCTTGTCCTAAGTAAGGGAGAAATGCCCTCTTTTCCCCTCTCCTGTCTCAGGGAAGACTCTCCAGAGCCATTCAAATTGCTTCTCCAAAGTCCACTTCTTCCAGGTAGCCTTTGGAGATTGATAATGTCGATTCTATCATTTAATGTGCCATAATTACGTACCTTACTTAGCACAGAAACTCACCCAGTGATTAATTTTAGACTGTAAGAACGTAATGCTACCAATAATATAAGAAATATGTATTGTAAGAAATAATACATATTTAGAAACAGTAAGTAATATATACCTAAGAATACATTAGATTAGATGCTAAGCTGGGGGAAAAAGACAATAAATGTAAACGCTTTCCAGTGATTTTCTATTCCAAAAGACACTGTTATCCCAGGTATTAGGTGTGGTTGTATTGGAGAAAATGTCTTGGGGAGTATATAAAACAGAGCAAGACTGAAAATGAACCATGGGAGAAATAAATTCTAAGAATTTAACACTTCATTAGAGAACTGGAAAGTAGGAGGCCAGTATGCTTAGTAGTCAGAAATGTTGCCACCTCCAGGAAAACAAAGGATTGACCTACATGTAGTGGAATAATGCCAACAAGAAACTTACTAATCATTGACTGATCTTCTCATCTTTGCCAGAAAAAAAAATCTGCTTGAAAGGGATAATACAGCAATGCTTGTGAACCCTAATCTCTGTCAAAAGCACCCCAGAGTCCTCACTGCCCCAACCATTGTCCCACCTCCCCACCCCATATAAAATAACCATTAATGACAGGACCTAACAAGCTGTCATTCTTTTATTCTGTCATAAAAATCTCAACAGCCAACATTTTTTACTTTTATTTCTTTTTGAAAATCAATTCTACATTTGCCTCAAACCTCATCTGACCAGTGGCATTCCTCTCAAATGTCCAATCACACCTACAATCTGGTTAATTGTAACCTCCTTGTTTCTTAGCATAGGTTTTATCACAGTGGTCCAACTACGTTTTAAATTGAGACATAGCTATCACATGCCAAGCTCTGGCTACTGTTTTCAGGAGGAAAGAATAATTATTCACCCCATCTGAGTCTGACTGTACCAGACATTATTCAAGAGTGCAACACCCTGAGCCCTAGACTCTTCCCCTTTATGCACCCAGTTCAGAGACCCTCCCTCGGCCGGCCGTTGGAGATCATCCAGGGCTAAATATAGATCTACGCACACCAGCAGTTCCTGACCGCGGTCACATGGTGCTGCTGACGAAGGACTCCTTGGAGACATATTCGGCCCAAACACACATACACAAATTTGTGTGCATATTCATCTACACGCACTGTGCCCACCGAATTCATTGGCGAAGATGGGCACATCCACACTCAAAGAGAAAGTCGCTGCCCAGGGATCTCCTCCTGCTATTTACCTCACTTGTGCCACCCTCGACACTGTGAGAGGACTTGGATACCTTGCTTTCGCCTGAACTGCGTCAATTTGCTTGGGGTAAGGTGTGAAGCAATACTCAAGTGGTACGCACAGATACACATACACAGGTGTGAACCTACCAGCCCCTTTCCCCCCTTTTCCCTTGTACAGCGCTGAAGCTGTCCCCACGATTCCCCTAGAAAGTGGAGCCTCTTTTATGCCAGCTGCCACAAGGCTCCTAGGTACTTTTGGCTCACGTTATTACAACCTAGCCAGGTGTCTCGAGGCGACTCACCTGAGCTCGGGCAAGTGCCGGGAGACTCGGTGTGTCCCAAATTCGCCAGGTGAACGGAGGCATGAACAAATATCACCTCGTCAGTGGCGAGCACATGACTTCTGCTCCCTGTCCCTTCCTAAGAATCAGACCTTAGATTATAGGGCACCGACACCAAAAATAAACAATCTCCCCACCCCACCCCCAACACGCACGAAAACTAGCCAAGAAGTAGAAGGAAACAACCTAGCAGGGCACAGGAAAGGAGGAGAGAATGCAGAAAGGATGAACGCGACTAGAACTCCGACAAATCCTCAAAAACTACCAACATGTCAAAGAAAAGGCCTAGCTTCGGGATCCCGGCGAGAGACGCAAAGCAAAACCCAAGTCTGCCCTGCCCGCGCCCCAGCGGCTCGGCCCCGCACCTGTTGGCACCCGGTCCGCTCCCGGGGCAGCCCAGGCGACCTCGGCCGCCAGGCCGGCGACTCCCTCGGTTTCTAGCTTTTGCCAGGCGCTTTGTGCCAGAGAGCGTTTGGTCGCCCCGATTCTCCCGCCTCTTCGAGGCGCACCCGAGAGCCGGGGCGCCTGAGAGCCGGGCTCGCTACGAGCGCAGCTCCGGGGCCGTCTGGTACAGCGCAGAGGACAGCACCGCCGCGCGTTCCCGCTGCCAGGCTCAGGCCCCTCCGGGAGAACTGTCGGCCAGGGAACAACCCACCTGCAGATGGACCTCGGGTCCTCGGTTTCCCGGCTGTTTGCCGCGCGCCCACAAGCGCGGCCAAAGAAAAGGGAGCTAAAGCGCGCGCGAAGAAGGAAAAGAAATTCCGCCCGACCAGTCGGGTGCCTTGTTTATACTGAAACTACGGCCTCAGCCGCGGCGCACACCCCCTTCCCTCCGAGCCCGCCTCCCGCCGCCAGCCCCGCCCCGCCCCGGGGGGCGGACCAATCACGGCGCAGCTCGCCGCCCACGCCGCCACCGCCTCCAGCGCCCGGGACCGGCCCACGCGGCGCAGGGCGCTGGGGACTCCCGCGGTGCGGTCGCCCGGGTGCCCTCCTACAATGCGGAGGCCCGTGCAGCCGGGCTCAGCGCTGTTTACCTGCGTCGGTTCGGCCCGCTCAGAATGGCGTGCGTTTCCTTCTGAGTCCGCCTGCCCGGGGCTGTTTGTGAAGTCGTGTGTGTGTGTGTGTGTGTGTGTGTGTGTGTGTGTGTGTGTTCATTTACCTGTGTACTACCTGTAAATACCGGCCCGACTCGTTATACAGTATCTATTAGCATAATCATGAGCTAAAGGTTACTGTAGATATACTTTCAGAAGAGAGCTTGAGAGAAACCACAAGAACATTTGCTTAGCAAATATTTACGCAGAGCCCGAATGCTAGGCATTGTGCAAAACGCTGGGGGCAGGCTCCAGGCAAAAGTAGGCTGGCCCCTGCCATTGTGAAGCTTCCAGCCGGTCTAGAGGAGGACAAACGTTAAGCAAATGGTCACCCAAACAAAATACAAAATTGAGGCTGTTATAAGTTCCACAAAGGGAATCTGTGCCATGAAATATGATTCTGGAGGCAAAGGGGAGGCCAGTCCTCAGTGAAGGCTGTGTTGTCATGGTAACCACATACTCTATCATTGGATACTTCATAACTATTTTAGAAAAAGGGTAAAAACCTCAATGCTTCACCTTGTACAAATAAAAGAGACTGAAGGGAAGAAACGATGGAAACAAATAAGGGGAGAAAGAGACTCAAGGAAAGAAAAAAAATTTGAAACATCAGGAGACTCTTGCTAGCTACATGACCTTGAGTAAGTAAAGTATCTTTCCTGAGCTTCAGTTTTCCTCTATGTAAAAAACAACACTATTCATACCTGTCTTATAGGACTATAATTAGGATTACTGAGCTAGAGGAACCCTGTGTGTCCCTGCCCCATTCTCCTTGTCTCCCCCTCCTTCCTAGTGTGGAAACAGTCATCTTGAAGTTCACCTTGCCTATTCTTAGCTTCATCTGTGCCTCCTCTCACTTCTCTTCCTCTAATTATACGTTCTCCTTTTCTTCTGCAAATGGGTCTCCCCAACTCAGTAATTCACTTTAAGCCTCTCGGAAGTTTAAAGGAGAAGCCATTCAGCCAAAAGAGCTCCGTAGGAGGCGGCCATGCAGAGAGCCACAGAGGCTCTTGGCTGCCCAGCCTAACTATTGTGGTTGTGCTGGTTGTTTTGGCTTTCAAGATCAGTTTTCCCATCCTGGTTCTGTAACAAACAAGCCATTTGCGGTTGTGCAAGTTATGTACAATATTGAGGTTCCCTGGCCTGTAGCAATTAATTAAAAGGGTTGGACTAAATCAGGATTTCTTAGTGGAAATATTTGACATAGCCTTAATAACCTCTGGATACACCCCCCACCCTGGAAGAGTTTGCCCAGTTTTTCTTTCTTAAGTTGTTTTTTTCCCACCAAAACAAAAAATGTTTTCTTTAGATTCTCAAACCTAAAAGGGACACTACAGTAATATTGATTCAATGTTTTACCAAACCACATTCCTGCTCTCCATACTGGTGGATCTCCCAGAGCCCCTTCTAGCTCCCCATATGAGAAGTAATACATGAAGGGACAGCTCCAGAGCTATGTGGCCCAAACTCTGATCCTGTCCTATCATTTAGCCAGTTATCAAACCTTACAAGAGATCCTGAAGGACTCTGGGCCCCAACTTACTCATATGAAGGTAGCAATCATAGTTTATAAAAGTAACTTCTTCTTCATAGTGTGTGAGATTAATTAAAAGAGATAATATGTGAAATGGGTTTGGAGCAATGTCCCTTAGAGAAGCCTTCCCTAACCCTCACTCCGTATCTTTCGTTGTTGTTTCCTCTATAGAATTTACTACTATTTAACATATTGTATATTTTACTTATTATTGCCTCTCTCCCCTTGCTAGAATATAAGCCCCATAACAACATGGTTTGTTGTTGTCATTGTAGTTGTTGTTTTCCTGCTGTATTTCCAATGTCTAGAATAATGTCTAACACAATAAGCACTTATAAATATGTGTTGGTTGACTTAATGAATGCCCAGTACATGGTAAGTATTCAATAAATGATCGCTGTTATGATTCTGTATCAATTATTCTCTATCATGAAAAGATTTTTTTTTTCCATTTTCTACTTCCCATAGTTTCTTTCTTGGTCTTTTGACTCCACTGGCTCAATTCTTATCCCTGTAAATGTTGGTAAGCTCAATAATACCAGTCAAATTGATGCAGATAAAGCCCTGCTGAGTAGGATACTCAAATGATAAAAGTAGCCACTTATATTAAGCTTTGACTATATGGCAGGCCCTGTGCTAAACATTTTTTTTCTCTTCCCTTCCTCTTGGATCTCAAGTGCACAAAATTAGAGCAATCATCATGACTAATTCATGTCCAATACTCTTTTTTAAATTTTATTATATTTAATGTATTTATTTTATATCATTAGTCTCCTTTATTTCCCATCTAAAATCCTATTTCCACAATCCCAAAAGCACTGACTCTTTTACACTGTATTTAATATGTGTTTTTCAACCCACCTTTCATGAACAGTGATGGCATTATTTTATGTGAGTACCACATGAGTGTATTTACCTAAATATACTCTTACTTTTATTTATGTTTCTCAATGTTGTCCCTCCAACATTTGACTTTGCTCATCTATTCATGTTGATACATGTTGATATTTTCACTCCTTTTACGGTGTGTTGAGTATTTCACCATATTTGTGTTACAATTTTTTACTTACATTATCTTTTATCCTTGCCCAAACTCTGAGAGGTAGGTACTATTTTCTCCATTTCTGAGATGAAGGAATGATACTGAGGAAGGTAAATAACTTACCATGGCCGTACAGCTGAAGAAGCCGTAAATTATACCTACATCTCTCTGATTCCAGTGCTCCCATCTTCCTACCCTTTAAAATGGATCTAATTACTGGGGCACCTGGGTGGCTCAGTCGGTTAAGTCCGACTTTGGCTCAGGTCATGATCTTGAGGTCCATGGGTTTGAGCCCTGCGTCAGGCTCTGGGCTAACAGCTCAGAGCCTGGAGCCTGCTTCCGATTCTGTGTCTCCCTCTCTCTCTGCTCCTCCCCTACTCTCTCTCTCTCTCTCTTAAAAAATAAACATTAAAAAATTTTTTAAATAAAATAAAATGGATTTAATTACTTAGTATAAGATTTATGAAATCCTGTCTAAAAAAATATACCATTAATTTGACCCATTTTACATGTCTAAGATATTGCTGTTAAAACTAGTAGATATATGTACTGAAGCTAGAGGCCAAGTGTTTTCATTGGAAAGCAATGTTTATTATTTGAGACACAAGTTTAATATTATTTGTGGTTTAATATTTTCTTAAAACACTTGAACTTTGTTTTCTTTATTTATTATTTTTATTTTAGAGAGAGGAGGACAGAATGGTGGCAGAGAGAGAGAGAGGGAGAGAGAGAGAATCTTAAGCAGACTCCATGTTCAGTGCGGAGCCTGATGCAGGGCTCAATCCCGTGACCCTGGGATCATGACCTGAGCCGAAATCAAGAGTGGGACGCTCAAGCAGCTGAGCCACCCAGGTGCCCCAACACCTGAACTTTAAATGAAAATCTCACAAAGTGAACTGCCTTCAAATATGTAAAATTTGCCATGTGAAAGAAAAATGAGGCTCCATAATGCAAAATAAGACTAAAGAGAGAAAAGAATAAAGGAACAGATCACAGCTTCAGTGTAAGAAAAATATTAAAGATGTCTGAGGTAGAAAAGCAGCCTTTTTCTGCATTGAATCCCTCTTTCTGGATCTTAAAAGGCCTTGTGAAATGGCTGAGTAACTCTCCAAAACACTTGGACATTTTCTCTCATTTCACTTTCTCAATGTCATCTGGAATATGGAGATGAACAGTTTAAGGATAAGGACTTTTAGCCCTCGCTTATACATGTAAGAAAATGAAGGCACTGATCACCCTACTTATCAATAGTCAATCTAGACCACAACCATGGCCTTCTCACTTTCAAAACCAAGGAAGACAAACCCACTAAGTATGATGTACATTGTCTATCTTGCATTTTACCAAAAGATTTATAAGAATTTTATAAAGCAAAACATTAAGAATGATCAAATGCAATTTGGAAACCATCACTTAACAGTTCCTAAGCAAGGTATGTTAATATGACCTAAGCAAGGTCTGTTAATACGACATATAACTATCCCACCCCCCATCCCCACCCCTTTTACACAGGATGATGAAATACTATAGTGGTATGGCTAAGTCAAGACAAAAATATTTTGGAGGCATAGGACTCATTTTTGGGGATCCCCTGTCTTTGGACTCTCTCTTCCACGTGGCTGCAATGGTAGGATAAGTTACTGTGCAAGATGTTGGGCAGACAAATTAGATCAGCCTCGCCCCAGACCTCAGAGAAAACCCCTTATTTTCCCCTTCCTTTTCAATGTGATTTTCCTGGACTTCCCTTTCCTCATCATCGGATTGCTGAGAGTGAAAGGGTGAAGGAGGCTGCTTGGCAAGTTTGGTGCCATACCTTGTTCCTACTTCTACCCTGAGAAAAAGGAATTCTGTCTGTGGGCCAACCTAGCTCATTTGGGGACCACACTGGAATTTCATAGTAATGCAAAGTGTGTATGTGTTTGGCATTGACCTGTGTACATGCATTTCCCTGGAACCTGGGAGAAGGATGATGAAGGCAAGACACAAAGATGTAGATATTCAAGATTCCGAGTCCCTCCCTTCCCCGCTCCGTCAACACCTTCACCTCCTGCCATTTAGAAGGGATTTTTGTGATGAAACACATGTTTGGGTCAGTCTTGGAATGGTCATCTCAATGGTAATTCCCAGCATTTATTATAGTTGACAATGTTCTTTCATATCCATTATCTCATTTAGGGAGAACGTTGGGTCTGTGAGGGTCATTCATTTCTGACAGTTGTCATTGCAGAGGCATATATTTTCCTTTCCTGGGATCACTAAAAATATTAACGATAGTCATTCATTCGGCTCTGCTAAGAAGATACTCCAAAGGACAAAGGAATTGACTAGAAAAGATAACTCCAGGGAACTCTCTTCCACAGATCCATGTGATCCTGTATCGCCATGACTTTTTATCTCCCAGACCTTACTTAAGGTTGTACAAAAGAATGTAACGACCACATGGGAAATGTAGTAGGTTTTCAAAATCCCCTAGGGAGGTGTAAAAAATTACGGTATCTTCATTTATACTAGATAAGAACTGTTGAAAGGCAAAGTTATTATTTTTCCTTTATCAGCATTACTGTTTCACTCATTTGCCAATTCTCATTTACTCATACGAAGTAATTATTTCTAATACCCTCAGGAGGGATATTGGTATTGAGAAGTAATATACCTTGGCCTGATCATAAGGTTATGAGACAATCTCATCATCTCCATTGGTTAAATAATATATAGTGACTTATTATTTTCTGCACAAATATTTCATAACCTGCAACGTGCATCATTTTGACAAGATGTAATGCTATTTTGAGTATAAATTCAACTTTGTTTAACATGAATTTATTTAGATAAGTATTAATCTTATAAAATCTTTATAGTGAGTAGTAAATATAAATGTATTTCTATTTTCTCTTTCTAGTGGTTTTTGTCTGCTTTCTTGTGAATAAGTTGATCTTATAAAGAATTAAGAAAAGGTTTTCTGTTTCAAATTCTTCTACCCTTTAAAGTTAAGCCTGATTATTTTGCTAGAAGATCCCCTCAGTTTTGACTAATTACCAATCTATGTCCTAGAACATTGAATGGGAAAGGAGAATGGAGAAAATTAATAATAGAATAATAAAATTTTAGAACTGGTAGAAATATTAATGACCATCTCTTTTAATCTTTCCCCACCCCAATGCCACCAACCAAGGCATTTATGAAAGGAAATTGAATTCTGGAGAGATTAAATGATCTCTCCAGGACCATCCAACAAGATAATAACAAAGTTATGCAAGTCAAAGAGCCTGGGTAATAAGCCCAAAACTTCAAAAACTACACGATTTTACTTCCTAATTATTTCTGCAAGGGTGAAATCTATGGAGCTACTTTGACATTGGAGAAGTACAATTTGTTTTCAAATATTGATGACAAACTTTCTCTGTTAAATTCTCCTTGAGGAAATGATAAAGGGGAATTCTCTAGAAATTGCTCATATTTTTCATTAGAATTCTCTAAATATTGCTATTACCATTTGTCTTATTTAATATTCAAGATAATAAAATAGTAAACTCTTAGTTGCTTTATCTTTAAAGTAACCATGTTGTAAAGTATCAGTCAGACTCCATAAAGTATATTCGAGAAATTATGTTGATCAGGATGCCTGGGTGGCCCAGTTGGTTGACCATCTGACTTGGTTTTGGCTCAGTCATGATCTCAGGGTTGTGAAAATAAGCCTTTCATCGGGCTCTGTGTTGAGCATGGAGACTGCTTAAGATTCTCCCTTTCTACCTCTCTTTATTTTTTTTTTTATTTTTTTTAACGTTTATTTATTTTTGAGACAGGGAGAGACAGAGCATGAACGGGGGAGGGTCAGAGAGAGGGAGACACAGAATCTGAAACAGGCTTCAGGCTCTGAGCTGTCAGCACAGAGCCTGACGCGGGGCTCGAACTCACAGACCACGAGATCATGACCTGAGCTGAAGTCGGCCGCCCAACCGACTAAGCCACCCAGGCGCTCCTCTACCTCTCTTTAAAATAAATTAAAAAAAAAAAAAAGAAATTATGTTGATCAAAACAGCTTCTCTAATAAGCAGTTACTGTCATCATTATGAAAACATACACCTAAGGTATTTTCTCTTTCATCTACTAAAATAATTGATTTTCATAAGACTATATCATTTTTTAAAAATATTTACAGCATAGTTGTGATTTCTAGATAATTTTGTGAAGTTTAATTTTGTAAAGTATCCAAACATTTATTTTGACAGTTGAATAATATTATTTCCATAGTAAAGCCAGCATTTCCATATATATGTTTAGATACTGTTATAGAAAACATAATGCTAAATAGATTTTCTGCACAAAAACAAAGAGAGCAGATCATACAGTTTAAGTGTGTTTCACTAGTGAATTAGAACAGTTGTCTCTGGAAAGGGGTAGAGAGGGGACTAGGATAGGAGGCAAAGAGGGCTTCAATTTTTTGTATAGTGTTTGATTTCTTTCATAAAGAAAGACGTAAAGCAGCTATGACAAAATGTCCATTATTATCATTTGTGGGTGGTGAGTACACAAGTTTTATAATTTTATTTTATTTTTTAAGTTTTTCAAAAAAACCCCCAATTTTTGTAATTAAAGCTGGATATTTTCATATAGCTATACTGCATAACCTTAAACATCCATATTTAAAGCTTACATTTTAAGGAAATCTATAATGGTAAAGTTACTGTTTTACCTTGTTTTGTGCACTGATTAATCACATTTATAAAGTGTAACTGTCAACCAAAAGTCCAGAGAGTTTCATTTGGTCTCACTATACAAAAGTGTAAGTTGTGAAAAATTTGGTAAATAATGTTATACATCTCACACGGTTGATATTGCTTTCTGATGTAATTGCATGTATCCCCTCTCATACGGTGATGCATATTGTGAGTAAACACACAAAAGAGCTTTGATTCTTGACTGAAGCCTGCTTTAAAGTCGAATCTCCTGCAGACTAACACCACTAGCATATGATTAACGTTTCCAGGGTCTGGAATTAACTAGTGATAATTTTAGAATCTACAATTATTCACATAATTGTCTCCAATTAGCTGTCTCTGAAGAGTGGTCAAGAAATAAAGGGAAGTGGAGGTTGAATGTATTGACAGGTCTCCCTATTCGTGGATTGGTCCATTTACTTCAGGTCTATTGAGAGAGTCAAAGTATGTGTTTGGAGATGTGTTTGGACGAGTCAATGGGGTGGAAGGACACTGCTGTTACTTATAGATGTGGAGTTTGGGAAGAGTTGGAAAAGAAGAGGAATTCTCTGGTCCAGACTATTGCTCAACAATTTAAAAGAGATTATCTCCTAAGAAAAAGCTTGTAAGGAAATAGGCCTGAGAAAGACAAGGCCTTCTCTATGGAGGTATGAACCTCACACCTCTCATAGCATGAAATGTATAACAGAGGGTCAAATAAAATATCTCAGTCTGGATAAAGTTTCCCCAGATAAATAAAACATTTGTCTTGTTTTGTTTTGTTGTGATTTTTTAAAGATTTCATAAACTCCTTTTGAAATGTCCTTCCTTCCTAAGTTAAAAGTTAAACACCAGCTATTACAAAAGGCAGTCATGAATCCAAACTTTCTAACTTCCAAAATACTAACATTAGGGCACCTGGGTGGCTCAGTTGGTTAAGTGTCAGACTTAGGCTCAGGTGATGATCTTGTGATTTGTGGGTTTGAGCCCCACATCAGGCTCTGTGCTGACAGCTCAGAGCCTGGACCCTACTTCAGATTCTGTGTCTTCCTCTCTCTCTGCCCCTCCTCTGCTTGCACTCTCTCTCTCTCTCTCTCTCTCAAAAATAAACATTAAAATTTTTTTTTAAATGCTAACATTAAGTTGTATTCTTTTCCCAAAATAGTTGAACCAGGACAGAATGTTTTTAAAATATCTCTAAATAGATGTGATTTGGGTTAGTCCTGCCCCTGGTCTTGCATTAAGGCTAATGGCAGACATATTATCGTTTTTTGATTCACAACACAAAACAAAATAAAAATGAATGTGAATTTTGATCTATGTCTTTCCCTTGGTAAGGAGAAACCCATATATAATGCCAAAGCCAATCCTTTAATGTATATCTCAATGACATAAGCTCCAGGAAATTCTCACCTGACAAGTAAGTTGTTTATTAGTCCCTAGAAATTTTTACAGAAGTTTTTAGATTTTCCTTTTTCCTTCCTTTTCCTCATCTTCCTTCCTTCCCTTTCTTTCTTTCTTTCTTTCTTTCTTTCTTTCTTTCTTTCTTTCTTTCTTTCTTTCTTCTTCAAACCACATAGTGCTGAAAAATTTTCACTCCAAATCTCAGAGTAATCAACCCATGCTTCAAGGAAGAGGGAATATTTGAACCTGTTAAACAGGAATTCTTTTGAGGAGAAACAACCAGTATATTGAAAAAAGTCGTTTGCCAAAAGGGCTAGCAGAAGCTGTTCCAGAGCACATAAAATGAGGAAAGAAATGCAAAACAGGACAGCTAGTTGAAAGCAAACAGTGGAAGGGACACATTTTCTCACCTAGAGAGCAAGAGCAGTGACCAATATTTCAAAAGGACTCTCGTTAGCATGAGAACAAAGAAAAAGAATCCTATAAAGCTTGGCTCTCCGCTAAAGAACTTAACACTCAGATTCAGAGTTTCTTCACCTGTAAAATGAGGGAATTGGATGAGATGATTTCAGAGGTGTTTTCTAGCTGTCAAATGCTCCTTCATATTAAGTTTTTAATTATTGGTTTTTAGGCTAGTTCCATCTAGATAGCAGCTAGCCAAGAGGCTTCAAGAGGATCAGAAGTGAGTGAAAGACTTGACCCAACCCCACTAACATTATGATTATGGGCATATCCTTTCCCTGGAGTTCAATGTGCACATTATTATAGTGATTATGACATTTGAGAGTCCCTGGGAAGCTTCTTTCACTTTTCCCTAAGCCGTGGCCACACTGGAGGCAGTGGCTACAAGTAATCGCATCATAGCATAGTGACACCTCTGCTCTGGGTCTGGTTTAATGAGACCTGACATTCAACTTCAATAATGGAAGGTCTGGGACTAATTTCTTATTCAACATCTATGCATTGCATGTAGGGTGACCAACCATGCCCATTTTCTTGGGACTGTGCTGGTTTTAGCACTGAAAACCATAAGTCTTGGGCAGATCTTCAGTTGCAGGCAAATTGGAATGGTTGGTTGCCCTAATTTCACAGATATTTACTGAGAAACTTCCACAGTCCAGATCCTGTAAGAGGCATTGGGAACCCAACGAGAGCAAAACAGACAAGGTTCCTTCTATCATGGCGCTTCCTTCCAGGTGGGCAAGACACGCTTAAAACAGGGAAATAACCAATCATCACAGACAGTGATCATTCCTAAGATGGAGAACAGCTATGGGGCCTTCTCAGAGCGGGGGTCAAGGAAGGCTTCTCTTGAAGTAAGACCTGAAGGCCAAGGAGTCAGTCATGAATATTGCCAGTATAGGTGTTAATTCTAGGTCGTTTCTAACAATGAAGAGGCCCCTCAAAGAAACCTTAGGATCATATTATCACTCTCTAACATTATCTTATTTATCCATTTATGTAATTACTATTAGAATTAAATTTGGAATAAAAATTTTAATAGAATAATTAGGATTAAAAAGTATGTGTGATCAAAGACCTTATCTATAATACCAATGCCCACAGCAATAGTTGGTATATAGTAAGGGTTCGATATCTATTGAATAAATAAATAAGTGAAAAGATTGCTACCTTTTGATCTACTATGTAGTTCACCAAACCCACTTTCCCTAAAATATTCCTCTTTTATCAAACCAGCCTGTCCATAAAGTAGGTGGAGTTATATATCCTATGGGACATGGAACAGTCCAGGGCTATTCTGAGCCAGTGTGTGCCTGCTGGCTCCAAGAGAGATTTTGGAAGGACTTTCCTTTGCTCTATGCCCATGTATTAGACTCATAAGATGTCAGATGCTCAGCTACCTAAGTCAAGTACAGATAGAGCTCGTTTTGAAGTATTCAGCTTTATGACGACCCGCTTCTATCAGTGTTGTGCTGTTACTAATTAAAAGAAGGCACAGGTCTGATAAACTCACGGCCTTAATAAATGAATCATAATGACTATTATGCTGATGATTTAATACTAATAAGCACATATTTGTGAATATGAGTTGCATTCTCCTGTTGCAGGTTTTAGAGATTCAAAGCCATGGTCCCTGATGCCAAATTGATAGTTAATGATTGCAGGATCCAGCCCTGGCAACCACGTTGAGTATCAGGAGTTTTTCTGTATAACCATGAGTCATTTAATTCTAACTAAATTTTTAAAAAGGTAGAGGGATGGGTGGTGACCAACATTTATTAAGGATTGGCTGTATGTCAGCAATTGTGCTAAGTGCTTTCTGTATATATTTATTCTGGATAAAAATCCTACAAAGCGCTTAAAATTATCTCCATCTTCACAGAAGAGGAACTAAAACCAAGGGGCGTTTTTAAAAACTGCCTAAGAACAAACATCTAACAAATGACAGATCCAAGATTTGGACCCAGGTGGGCCTAACTATGGTCTAACTAAGGAGGATCCAGTCCATAGAGTGGACACATAAACATTAGATGGATATGCATTGCAATAACTCTTGTAATTGAAGAAAGTTCAAAGCTTGTGTGCTTTTCGTTACCACATAAGTGGTTACAGCACAGTTTGGAGGTGCGGCAATGCTGCCTAATAATCAAGATCACCCACAATGGAAACAGGAAGAACTTGGTTCAAATTCTGGCTCAGTGTGAACTTAAGTTGTTTCCTTATTACAAGCTTCAGCTTTCTCATTTGTAAAATTAAAATAATAATGCCTGTTTTAAAATGAATTAATATGCATATAAAGTCATTAGTATGATATCTGGCACATACAATCAATGGTAGTCAATTAAATTATCATCACTATGCAGCAGCCTGTCTCACCTTTAATACTTCGCTTTCTTTCAAATGCCTTAAAAAAGTGTGACGATGGGGCATCTGGGTGGCTCTGTAGGTTGAATGACCGAGTCTCTTGATTTCGGCTCAGGTCATGATCTCACAGTTCATGGGCTCCAGCCCTGCATCAGGCTCTGCACCGATAGCGTGGAGCCTGCTTGGAATTCTCTCTCTCTCTGTCTCTCTCTCTCCCTCTCTCTCTCTCTCAAAATGAATAAATAAAAAAAATTTTCTTGGAAAAAAATGTGACTATATTTGCTTATCTATATGTGTTGTTGAAAAACCACATGAAAGCTGCTGATACCCTTAAATTTAAATGCTTAAATACTTTAGCATACACCTCCTGAAAATAAGGACATTCTTGTATGTAGATAATATATCTAAGCACCTATGAAAAATCAACAATATTAACTAATATCATTTATTTTCTAGTATATATTTAAATACTTAAGTTTCCTAAATTGTCCCCAAAACTTATTCCCAAAGATTTTTTGAACGAGAATGTAATCAAGGTGTTATATTTGGTGGTTGTTTCGTTATTCTCTATTAATCTGTATCAGTCCCCATCTCACTCCCAAACCTCTCTGCTTTTCTCAACATTGACTTTTTTTTTAAAGAAACCAGGCCATTAGTCTTGGAGAAAGTACCACAATCTGGGTTTGTCTGATATTTTTCCTGGAGGTGTCATTTAACCTGTTCTTCTATCTTCCAAGTTATCTCTAAGTTGGAATGCCGGTCTTAAGGCTTTATTGCTTATAAGTTAAACATTGTACCAAGAACGCTTCAAAGTCGCTGCTATGCAGCTCACGTTACATCATATTAAAATTTCCATGACCACTTCCTCCTCAAAATACTTTGTGGTTTAGCAGCCATCTCTGGGGTATAGCTCACCAGTGATTTTCCACTCCAGCTTCACTTAGCGTCATCTGGGGAGTTTTGAAAAATATTTGTTCCCAACTCGCACCCCTGAAGTTTCTTGTCATGGGCCCAGACACTGGACTGTTGTGAAGCTTCCCCAAGTGAATCTCACTGTAATCAGGATACAGAGGGACTGGTTTAGAACACAAGCTCTGAGAAGGGCATGCCCTTCTTGTTTACGAATACACATCCTCAGGGTCCGGTAGAAAGCCTGGCTCATAACTGCAGCTCAATAATACACGCTGAATCAATCAATTCATTAATATTCAGTGCATAGGCAGTCTCATTCTCCTTTCACACTCTAGCTTTCCCTTTTCTTCTAATTAATGTCTTGGGAAGTCAATAAGCTAATTTTACAGCATGTTCAGCAAACTCAGAACATGCCACGATTTTTCAAATTTCTGAAAATAATATATCAATGGAAAAATAATTGTTTTCAAATATCTAAGAGAGGAAAAAAAGAGCAATCATTTAGCTGTAGTGTTAGATTGATTCTGTTGCAGACAGATTCTGTTCCTTTTTTTTTTTTTTTCTTTTCACATTATCAGTTCTTCCAGTTCTTCTCATAAGGACTGGTGAAATGATTCTGAAATTACTCACGAAGGAAGAAAGACTAGGAGTTTGTCTCAGTTGTAATTGTGTCTTTGAAATATAATGAGAAAAGTTCAACCATGTGGGGGGATGCAGGGGAAAGATAAGGACTTTGGGTATAGTTATATTTCTATTTGTTCCAATTCAACTTTGACCGAATCTTAAAAATGATAAAAAGATGCATGATTCGTTAGGGTTTGCCAAAACTAATCATCTGTGGCTTTAAATACAAGGGAGATAAGAATGGCCACTTTCTCCTCAAAGAGAAGCCTACCCCATAGCAAACTTTAGAGATGGTAAATATATGCTTATTTATTGTACTTGCACTAAATGAAAACCATCAACAACCAAGAGGAAATCAGCAAATGATCAAGCATGCGAGTTTGTATCTGCAAAGGCTTTTACACAAAGGAAAAATGCTCAATCTGACTCATATTAACAAAAATGTAAATTAAAACTATAGCAAAATAGCTTCTTCTTTGACTCATCAGATTAGCAAAAATTCACTGTTGTGGAGGATTACAAATGCACATGCCTTTGGATCCACCAATAGCAGCTAAGGAAAATTGTCCTAAAGATACGCTCCTTTCGTTAAGTGAAATAACGCATGAACAAAGCTATTCATTTCTTCAAGGAAAAGATCAGAAGTAACTAACTGTCCACCACTAGAGAACTGGATAAGTAAGTTCTGATACATTCACAGAATCAAACAGTTTGCAAGGATAATAGGAAAGAATAAGGAAACGATGTACTGATATGCATGGCTCATAGACTTAGTGGAAGAAGGTACAGGTTATTATGCAGTGCATGCCATAACGTATGTAAAAGGGTAAAACAAGAAGGCACATATATTTGTACTGTATTATTTCGTACATGAAAAAGATCTTTAAGCAGATAAACAAGGAACTGATAAGTGGTTAGCTATTTGGGGAGGAGATGGGAAGTAGGTAGGCGGTATACAGCAAGAGGGACAGACAGGAAGGACACTTCTCACACGACACACACCTTTTCCCATTTTATCAATGTTTAAACTGTGCGAATACACATGTTTAAAAATGCGAATGTTCCTTAAAGGCCTTGTCAAAAGTCCTAGGAAAACGTAGATTTTTTGAAAAATACAAACTAACCCAGACATTCTTATTCTCTTATTCTTGTTGCACAGCTTTGGAGTAAATTCTGTTATGTCTCAATTTCACTAAAAATGAAACTGAAACTCTGTGTACTTCTCATACACCCAGACCTAAAACATGGATTCAGAAGGAAACTTAGCAAGCTAATTTCCAACTTTGATTTTTGTTGTCCTACAGAATTTCAAAATTTTAGAATACCAGAAAACATGAATAATTTAGAATCTAAAGAGACCCTTGTTGAAAGACATCCATCCCAAGGCTAGTGCTTACATTAAATTGAAGTAATGATGTCAAAGTAAAATTAATCTCTTTCTCTCATGAAGCTCTTCATGGAATCCGTAAGAGATGGGACGACCTCACACAATGAATTCCACCCAAGAAAAAGGGATTCTTTCTTCTCAGACTAATCAATAAAACGAAAAGGAATTGCGGTTTACTCATTAGCATCTATTGCTTTAGTTATCAGTTACCTTTGCCTGTGTAGGTGACTGTAGGTGACGGTTGCTGCATTGCCAGCACTTTGCCCAATGACATGCGTCCCCGGAAAGTCTGACAGGCCACAGTAAAATATGTCTGGATTCTAGGCTCTCTGTGATGTTGCCGTGTCATATATCCTCTCTCTTTCTTAACTCAATTTCCTTATCTGGAAACAGAGTGACAGCCCAACTGGAATCCCTCACAATTTTGATACAGTTACCAAATAACACAATAGATATGAAAGGCTTTGAAAAGGGTAAACTGAAAACAGTACCACTGTGGCTGCCATTATGACACAGATATGAACAGATAGGACACAGGAAGGAAGACACGATTCCAAAATATACATCGTGGAGAATTAGTCTCATTTTTACAGATGCCCAAAAGGAAACCCAGAGAAAGGTTAAATAGCTTGCTCAAAATCAAGGAGCCACTTGGAAGCAGAACTGGAGACAAATTCCCACTCAGGTGTTTTGATTGTCTCACTCTTCTACTACTCTGCTTCTATCACTTTGAGCCTTGGCAGGACCTAGAAAATGTGAAGGTGGCAAGGTCCACTTGATGGCCCTGGCCATAGGAAGGGTCATCTGAAAAACTGATCAGAGGAGGCACAAAAGGACAGCAGAGTATTGGTTAAGTTCTGGTTGAGTAGCTATAAAAAGGAAAATAAGGCAGGAGGCAACAGAAAAGCAACTTTCACTAAGCATTTCCGACTTATCAGGTTCTTTAGAACTTTATCTCATCTAACCAGTGCAGCAATCTGAAGTCATCTCTGTCTTCTAGTTGAGGAAAGAAGACAAAAACTAGTTAAGGACTTCCCAGAGACCAGACAGCCAAGAAGGGGCAGGCTGTGATGAAATATGGGGCGGAGGGCCTCTGGGTCAGGCCCCTGATCACTCTGCCTCATTCCACACTATGGATAAAGATTGTGCAGCATGTGGGCCCAATGGAAGGATACTAGATATTTTTTTTAAAAATATTTGTAATTGGGGCACCTGGGTGGCTCAGTGGGTTGGGCGGCCAACTTCGGCTCAGGTCATGATCTCTCAGTTCACGAGTTCAAGCCCCACATCGGACTCTGTGCTGACAGTTCAGAGCCTGGAGCCTCCTTTGGATTCTGTGTCACCCTCTCTCTCTGCCTACCCACCCCCCAACTCGTGCTCTGTCTCTCTCTCAAAAATGAATTAAATGTTAAAAAAAAATTTTTTTTTTTAAAGTAAAAATCTCAAGATGGACTCATGTTGGGTGTTTTCCGTTTGACAGTGAAAAACCTGGGGCTACATCTTTGAGATTAAATCTCTAGGATCCTCCTTTAGGAAGGACAAGAACAGGGGGTTTGAGTCAATGAATAAATACTATCACATAGGACTTTTTGAGTGAGTTTTTTTTTTTCCTGTGCTAAATTCCTGAATGGTAATAATATCTGACACATATACAAAACTTTCTAAATACCAGGTACTCATCTGAGGAGTTATACATTTATTTAAGATTCATAATTATATAAGGTGAGTTCATTATTATTTCTATTGCAAATGAGAAAACCGACACACAGAGAGGTCAAGTAATTTGTCCAAGATGAAACAGCCTAAAAAATCCACTGCTGGTGTCAGGGATTAAACCCAGGCAGTTCAGCTAGCAGGACTTAATGTTGCACTTTATATAGAACTTTGCATATTCTGTCACCTAGGATTTCATTAAAACAGCAGCCTAGCTGCCTACACGAAACCTCTTGAATTCTGGAATTGGACAGATAAGAACTCATTTACTCACTAAGCAAGTCCTTCCAATATTCATTCACTCAATATGTATTATAATCCTACTGTGTATCAGGCTCAGTAACAGCAAAAACAGACGTGGTTTCTGCTATCCTCTAACTCAGAGTCTTGGGAGAGAAATTCTTGAATCAATTAATTATCCAAATAAATGTAACGTTACAAACTCTCCTAAGAAGTATGAAGGAAATGTACAAGATGTTACAAGATTATAAGAACATTTAAAGAGGTATCTGTCCTAGTTGAGGGTAGTTCCTGAGGAACTTTGACCTTTGAGCTGGGATTACAAAACAAGAGTTGCTTAACATTTCTAAACCTTAATCCTCACCAGTAAAATAGGGGTAATGGTTCACAAGGTTATCCCAGCACTTAGTAACTACTTAATTAATGATAGTTATGGCCTTGTTATTTTTAATTTTCTCATTACTCCTTGACCAGTATCCACTTAGAAAATAGGATAAAGGAAACATAAAGATTTAGAATAATAAATTTAGCAAGCATAAAAGTAGAAAGGATAGAGGAGAAAAAGAAAATAACTTGAAAATGCAATGGATTTTAATTTTTTTAAGTTTATTTATTTATTTTGAGAGAGAGAGAGAGAGAGAGAGAGAGAGAGAGTCCCAAGCAGACTCTATACTGTCAGCACAGAGCTCAGATGTAGACTCAAACTCAAGAAACGTTAGATCATGACCTGACCCAAAATTAAGACTTGGATGCTCAACCTACTGAGCCACCCAGGTACCCCTCTATGGATTTTAATTTTTAAAAAAATAGAGTGCTTCAGCAAAATGAGCAGTATATTGTAAGTAACCAACTGGGAAAATAAACGCATACAGGAAACTTAATGCTTTGGTGGTGTTTTCCCGACGGCTCCAGGATTTTGTCATGATATTGTTTATGTCTGGCTGATGGCATGTTTCTCTGTGTTTTTAAGTATTTCTTTCAGCATTAGGCATTGGATTGATTGATTGATTGATTGATTTGCATGCTCTTTTACTCAGAGTTTAACATTGCAGCATATAGGAGAAAGGGTTGGACTGACATCACGTAGGTGGGTAAGGACTGTGAGGGTGTGGGTGGAGAACATATAGCTCTAATGAGGAAAGATGTTTCAAAGCTAGTATGTGGGCCACAGAGAGTTTCCAGCCTGATTACTCTCTGCTTCAGCTTAGCAACGAAAAGAAGGAAAGCTGTGATGAGTTACGTGACACCAGATTCTTCAGACAGAAATTTGCCCTTGCCTTCTTGGGGAGGGCATTTCAAAGGGTCAGGGGGCCCTTCAAAGGGCCGGGAGCCTCATCCAGGACTAGTGTTAAACTGATGGAGGTGTGCACCCTGGCAATCCATGAGTACATAGCAAGACCAGCAAGGAGGCTGGGTGCTCATGGGAGGCTGTGCTGATGTGGCCATGAGCACACTCTCATCCAGAACCCAAACTCCACAGCACTTCATCTGTGGGCAGGGAGAGGAGCTATGTTGACCAGGAAAGGCGGTGGGGAGTGGGGTCCATGGGGATCGGCCAGGGCCACCTCCCCATCCAGATGAAGTCTGGCCTGTAGCTGCCCCCCCGCCCCCCCCCCACACCTTTAAGCCAGTGGGTTTGGGGTTTGATTCTCATGGAGTCCAGTCCTGGCGGCAGTATCTTTCGGGAGTTCAGTTGACTCAGGTGCTCTGGGAAAAAGTTCTCTGTCCTCAATGCCTATATTCCTGGGCACCTGTAGTCCTGGAGTTTCCATTAGTAAAATATTTGCTTTCCTTTAGGTAGTCTAGAAGCAACTAACACATGTGCCTGACTTCCTCTCTTCTACTTCTTCTGGGAGAAATTCTGAATTATTAAAGGGGGCTATGTTAAATAGGGGATATGGGACATTAAGTGTAGACAGCTCCAAAAGCCACCATTAACTATGAATATAATTGCCATGCTCCCCTTTAAATGCAATGGTGTTTTTGTCATCATCAGGGATAAACACTGGAGGCGTCTCATGTTTCCAGGGTGATTCTGGGGGTCCTGACCTTTCATTTAAAAGGTACGTTTTGTAACTACATGTGCACTTTTCCCCTTGTGATTAGACCATTGCGTCTGAGCACTGACTAATGCCAATGACATTTCTGCCCCCTCCCCTTCCAAGCACACACACATACATACGTGGAGGAGTGGGGCGGGGGGGGGGGGGGTGTAAAGCCCAGTAAAGAAACAGGGCAGGAAAAGAGCTTTACAGGCATAAGGAGGCAATAAATAGAATCACCATGGCAAATCCAGAACTAAGAGAAGCTTTTAAAGGCAAGATTGCCTGCAAGCCTCTTTCTCCAGAAGATCCATTCCTCAAGTCCCCCTCATCATGCAGGCAAAGAAGCAGGCAGGCACGCTTAGATCTGCATGGGCGGGATTCTACTTAGTTCAAATTCTTAATCTTAAAACCACACAGCAAAGAGGATGCCTTTTTCCTCCCTCGAATGTAACGAATGAGTTTTAAAATATATTTCTTGGGGCGCCTGGGTGGCTCAGTCTGCTCAGCATCTGAGTCCTGGCTTTGGCTCAGGTCACAGTTTCACAGTTTGTGAGTTCAAGCCCCGAGTCGGGCTCTTTGCCGACAACACAGAGCCTGCTTGGGATTCTCTCTCTCCCCACCGCTCTCTGCCCTTCCCCCACTCACTCACTCCATCCCTCTCCCAAAATAAATAAACTTTCAACAAATAACAAATAAAAAAAATCTCCTGTGTACATTTAGTCATTGGGCTATTTAGCACACCTAGCATATAGTAGGTCGTAAGCAGGTGCTGAGTGAAATATCTAAAGTATGAGAAACCACATGTGTGTTTCCCAATGACCAGCAAAAGGAATTCTGCTGCTCAGGAAAGAACCTGAATTATCTGTCGTGTGTCAAAAACAAAAGGCCCCAGTGGTGCAGTTCTTCTGTTTAAGTCTCCAGAAACAGAAAACAACTGCTTGCGTATTTATCGACCTGAGACCGCTGTATCTGGAGTCTGGCTCTAGAAACAACAGGAAAATAAAATATCTTTAAACAATTTAGATATAGATACAAAGGACCCTCCCCCAAAGCTGTTTGGTGCCACCTTCTTTTTTTCCCCCTCTGCTTCCTTCTTTTCAAACACTACCTGCCAGACTGCGGCAATCACCCTGTGAATGTAAGTAATTTCCTTATTGACAGCCTCCCATTCTGCCTGACATCTGCCAGCGCTCCCTGACACTTGAATAAGCATTAAGACATTAACAGTCTGGCACAGGTTCCAGGGCTAGAATGGCAATGCTTGGCAGGCCGGCTGCACAAAGCCACATGCAGAGAGACCCCCACTCATTCAACTCTGTCGTCCTTCTGGTTCGAAAATGCGGCAGAGCCCAGAGTAAATGCCGATTATTCGCTCCACTGCTCTGGCATTTTGGTGTCTCCTTAGACAGGCCAGATCGTACATTAAAAGAAAAGAAAAGAAAAACAAGAAAACGCCTGCCTGTGAGGCGGTGTAAGTGAGAAGTGAACGTTCAGAAAAAGGCAGGTCTTTGCTCACCGGGATGAGTTAATATTTTAAAGGGACTGACTTAGAATGAAAAGGCAAAGTCAAGCCCCCCCTGACTAACACATAGGACAATTTGCATCATGCTTGCTTCTGATAATAGCAAATTCTTCCCGAAGACTTGCTGGCAAATGCCATCTTTGTGCCGTGGATTTTTGAAAGCCAATTTGTCAGATCATCATACACAAAATTATTAGGAAAGAACACCACAGTACGCTTTGTTGCCAGGATCTGTTCACTGAGAAATGGCAAAGCTATTCACATGCTTGATTTTTAAACTGTTAAGTGAGTCAGAGAGCCGCCTCTGTTCTATTCCAAGCAGGGCTTGTTTTGGATCAAAACCCCACAATCCACACAGGTAATGCTAAAATTAACATCAAAATAGAAGGGGCAGAACTGCAAATGTGACACTTTTTCTTGAGTGAAAAATGACTCAATATGGCTGCACTTGGGAAACAAAAGAGGAGTTTAAATAGGTTTTACAAAAGTTCAAGGTGGTCTAATTACAGGGTCAGGCAAGATGTTCCCCTTGGAAGCACTCTGTGGCTCAAGATGTTGACATCTTCTGAGGGTAAAAAGATCCCGATTTGTCTCATTCCTCCAGTTGGCCACCGTTAGGAAGGACCCAGCGATGCCACCATGCCACCAGAGAACAGCCGATATTTACATAGTGATTCCTTCTGCAAATACCTTCATTTCCTAGTTGTTTGATCTGAGCCTGGGTCATTATCTCTGCTTTGCAAAAGAGGAAGAGAAAGAGGCCCCCAAAGGATAAGGAGCTTGCCCCAAATCACACAGGTAGTAAATGGTGGAGGCCCATAGTGAATCTGGACCTCGTCTCCTAGGTTGGTATATTTCCATTGCATTTTCTCCCAGCCCCAGGGGGCTTGGTTAGAAAGGAGACAGTAAACCAGGAAGGACAGTGACTGCCTTTCGAGAGCCCAAAGAGCTGTCTATGATCATGATTAGGCTGACTGACTGGTATCTGAGTGAAACCAATAAAATCCGCTCCAATCCACAAGAGAGGGCTGCTCAGGTGGGCAGGGTGGTTCCCTTCAGACTGACCTCATTTCTTCATGAACACAGCAGGAGACTCAGGGCCAGCCACGTGGTGGCATGGGTGTGTCTGTGGGTGCTTGGGCAGGGGGAGTCAGCATTCTCAAACCCAATTCCTGGCCACCTCCAGGTTTGCCACTCCATATCTTGAAGGCTTCAGAGTCAAGAGGACCTGAATTCAAGTTCTGTTTCTCATTAGCTGTGTAGGCTGGGCTAAATTTAGTCAGCTAAATCTCATTTTTTTCTTTTTAAAATAGTGATGTCAACCGTATCTTCCTTACAGGGCTTCCCGTGAGGGCTGACTGAGCTAAAGCTTGTCAAATTTTTAGCACAGCAAATGCTCAAAAATAAACGTGGGGGGCACTTGGGTGGCTCAGCTGGTTAAGCGTTCGACTCTTGATTTTGGCTCGGGTCATGATCTTGCAGGTTCATGAGTTCGAGCCGTGTATCAGGCTCCACATGGGATTCTGTCTCTCCCTGTCTCTCCCTCTTTCTTCTCCTCCCCTGCTCATACCCTCTCTAAATAAATAAATAAATAAATAAATAAATAATTTAAAAACATAAAAAATAAATGCCAATATATTGCTGTTATTAATTAATATAGGGACTAATGTAAGGCTCCTCTCTGATCATCTATTTAACATCTCCCTTTGGATCTCCTATGAGACATTACTATTAGTAATTGATATAGGAGCTCATCTAAGGCTCCCACCTTTGTGATTGCTCACCTGACACCTCCCTTTGGATGTCCTACAGTTATTTCAAATGCATGCCCCAAGCCAGTTCAACTTCCACATAGCCATAATGATCACCACAAAAAGCTATTGAGAGTATAGTCTGTGTTCTGTACGTTGTATTTATTATCTTATTTAATCCTGCAACTTAGGGGTTCTATTTCACTGCTACAGATTGGGCAAATTCTGAAGCTCAGGGAGCTTAAGTAAACTACCCAAAGCTTCACCGCTGTTAGTATCAGAATCGACTTCGAAGCTGATGTGCATGCCCACTCTATATCTAAACCCCCTTACCCCTGCCAGAGACTAGGCTGCAAACCACAGGAACTTTGATTCTTTCTTCTGTCTCAGTCTCCCATTCCTTTCTTGCTATTCACCACATGGCAATCTTTCGCATCTTGTCCAGGCTTCACATTCACTCTGATTACCCTGGTTCCGGACTGCTTTTCTATTTGCTGGATATCAGATACTTTCTGGATGCCCCTTTTTCATTTCCAGTCCCTTTCTAATTCAGTCCTCCCACCCAATACACACATGCACAATGCTGCCTGATCAACCCCCTAAAGCCTAGCTCTCATTATGTCCTCTCTGCAGAAGATGTTCAATGACTTCCTGCGTTCTGCAGAAGAAAAATGATACTAGTCAGCTTTGACAATCAAGGTCTGCTTCCTCCATAAATGTGCAATTGAGCTTTCTGGTTCCCATTACAACTCTTTGCATACTCAGCAAAATGCACAATCCATGGGGCAGAAATCTGTGCCTCTTGTTCATTGCTGCCTCTCCAACACCTAGAATAATTGCTTGTTTACGTTAAATATTTGCTGGTTGAATGAATGAGTGAAAACAATTTGCCCCGCCAAAATGATTATACTTTCTTTCTACCGTGTTTTACTGCAGAGCCCATTGGACATTTAAAGACATGAAATCTGCCTTCATTTTTTTAAAGCTGCTGGTATATTTTTTAAAGATGGTGAAGAGCCAAAACATAGTTTCTTAAAATATTTGGCATATTTTAGAAGATAATGTTTATCAGTGTAACACTTCTAAAGTTTATTAAACACAATCCAATATAATTGTATCATTGCAAAGGAGATTTAGAATTTAGAATTACATAAGTTTTAGAAATAGTCATTACTAGTCACTACAGGCAGTGTAACCCAGTATTGGAACACCAGTGTAAGATAAAGTGACAAAGGCCTTTTTTTTTTTTTTTTTTTTTTGGTAAATATTTATTTATTTATTTTGACAGACAGAGAGCAAGCAAGGGAGGGGCAGAGAGAGAAGGAGAGAGAGAGTCCCAGGCAGGCTCTGTGCTATCAGTGCAGGGCCCGACTTCGAGCTCGAACTCACAAACTGTGAGATCATGACCTGAGCCGAAATCTGGATTTGGACGCTTAACCAACTGAGCCTCCATTCAACTGGCTCCAACCAACTGGCTCCACTGAGCCACCCAGGTGTCCCACAGAGGTCTTCTTTATTCTTTTTTTTTTTTATTTAAAAATTTTCTTAATGTTTATTTTTCAGAGAGATAAAGAGACCAAATGTGAGAGTGGGAGGGGCAGAGATAGAGAGGGAGACACAGAATCCAAAGGAGGCTCCAGGTTGTGAGCTGTCAGCACAGAACCCGATGCGGGGCTCGAACTCCTGAGCTGTGAGATCATGACCTGAGCTGAAGTCAGATGCTTAACCGACTGAGCCACCCAGGCGCCCCAGGTCTTCTTTACTCTTGCCAGTATGTGTTGCCGAGACAAGCCATAAATGCTTCTTTTTTTTTTTTTTCAATATATGAAATTTATTGTCAAATTGGTTTCCATACAACACCCAGTGCTCATCCCAAAAAGTGCCCTCCTTAATGCCCATTACCCACTTTCCCCTTTCTCCCACCCCCCCTCAACCCTCAGTTTGTTCTCAGTTTTTAAGTCTCTTATGCTTTAAGCCATAAATGCTTCTGATGCCCCCACTGAGCATGTGCCTTGAACTAAAGCCTCTGCTGCCCCGTATGATCCCTCAGGCCTATCTTCACACATTGTTCTTTCCCCTCACCTGTGCATCTTTACACCCAACTTTTCCTTCAAAGGCTAAACTAAATATCCATCTCCCATCTTTTCCGAGGCCTCTCTCCTCTGAAGAAATCTCTTATTCCTTCCCCATAGCAATTTCCTGTGGGTTCATACATGTTACAATTTATCAGCTTACTCCCTGCACTTGAGTTCTGCATGTCGTGACTAGGTTTGTGAGAGCAGAGCTCATCATCTGTTTCTGATTTATCTTCCTAACCACTCTCCACCTACTGTTTGGGTATCATGTCATGCTCACAGATGCTCAGTATATATTTTTTGAATAAATAAGTGAATGTGGCAATGCAGGTAAAAATAACAGATGGCTGAAGTCTCGGCGTTAGGCATCAGGCAGACTTTCCGAGTTGGCAGAGGGAGAGGGGGAGAGAGGAACTCGGTCAGAGGGTTATCCGATTAAAGGCAGCATATTATGAAAAGTGACATAGCCTACTGATGAAGTGTGGGCTCCTGAGCCAGACTGCTGGGGTTCAAATACCAGCGCTGTTTAACTGTATGAACGTGGGGCATCAAATGATATTTTTACCTATCACATGGGTTTTGTTGTGGAGATTAAAGAAGCTAGTAAATGTAAAGGGGTGACCCCCCCCCCACTGTGGGAGATGGCGATATTGTTTCAAATATTTTGCTGCCTCTCATGTTAAAAAAAATTAATGTATAATATATTAAATGTAACATTCAATTTAAATATAGATGTAAATATCTCTGTTCATTGCCTCACGTCTCTGCTCACTGTCACATGACCTGATGTGTTCCTTCCATCGGCATCGGACTTGGCCCTATGACCTGCTTTGACTTGTGGAATTTAAGTATAAGTGACAGATGCCATGACTGAGCAGAGGCTTTCAGGGTCACTATGCCCTTTGACCCTGGCCACAAGACTGATGTATCTCACCAAAGGTCATCTTCTTCATGCTGGATCCTGTGTTGGAGAAGCCATGTGGAGCAGAGCCTCAGTCACCACAACCAGTAAACAACACACGAGAAACAAGCCTCTGCTGTGGTAGGCCACTGGGATTTGGGGATTGTGCTTGGGACATGACGTGGTGAAGCTGACGCATAGCCCAGTGACAGAAGTAGCCCATCCATGTAAAGTGCTTGGAACAGTGCCTGGACCGTAAGAGGGGCTCAGTAGTGATTATCATTGCCAATGTGCTCTGACTTTTGACACGACTTCCTAATTGGCACTCATCTGTCTTAGATTAAAAGCCTCATATTTGGACTCTTCAAAGTATTTTGGTGTATACAGTCGTCTGGCTGAGAGCTGGAAGGTGTGTGTTCCAGTCCTAACTTGCTTTTTCTGGGGCTCTATTTCCTCATAGATAATTGTCAAGTTTCCTTCCAGCTCAAAGAAATTTCCGAGTCCCCAGACAAGCAGCTGCTGGAATCTTGCAATCGCTCGGTAAACAAATGTTGGATCTACTGCTTACAAAGCTGGGTGACTTCAGGCCCTCAGCTTCTTAGTCTTTCCCTTCACAGGGTTTACGTTAGGCTTTCGCCACTGTCAGTTTTCAAGGCAATGGAATTTATAGAGGCTCCTGCAGCACAGCCCTACTTTTTGTTTTATTTCTGAAATTAAGTCACGAAACTCTTAGCCAGAGGAAAAAAGGGATTTCCTAGAAAACAAGTCACAAAAAGTCTTTGGCTCACCAAGGATGCATTTCACTTAAAGGTCTTAAAATAAAAAGCAAGGTACAATCAGAGAAGAAAACTAGGCTGCCATGGTGGGCAGAGGTCTGGCCTGAAAACTAAATATTGGGTTCCAGGCTTCTTCCTGCCATTAATCAGTCAGGTGATCTTGGGCAATCACTCATTACTCCAGGTTTCGATTTCCCTATTCTGCAAATTCCTGTCTAGTGCTAATGTTTTATCACTATGACTCCATCAAAACTAATTGACAAGGTTGTTTTTTTACAAGTTTCAAGTGGCAGTTCTCTTAATTTGTAGAGTTGGGGAAATACGTTAACGGAGGGGAATGTTTACAGGGGAAGCCCAGCCCACACAAATCTTCCGAATTGCTAATAAATTTTGATCCTAAAGGAGAAATAAAAGAAAGAACTTGATTTATAATCATTTAGCAAACACAAGCACTGTTTTGTTTGCCAGAAGAACAGGTGGCCTAGTATCTTTTCCTGCCCACTCACAGGAGATTTTCTGCTCCAACTAAGGAAAGCTGATCTCTGCCATATTCCTCCTAAGTCTATTGAAATGTAGCCAGATCTTCAAAGTCCCAGCCAGAGGTCTGTCAAGTTGAGTGTGGGTACCAAAGCTGGTCCATGCACCGATTGCTTTCCAACATCAGGTCCTTCTCTTATCCCTTGGGATGGCAGGTGCTTGCTGTCCCCATGCTACTGGCCGTAGCAGAGTCCAGTTAAGACTCCAGCTTCCATGTCCCCCTTTCCTTGAATTCCCACCACCATATCCTATTCTTGCTTGTGAGCAGAGACCGCTCCAAAGTTGGCTTTGGTAAACAGACAATCTAATTAAGATCGTGTGCCCCATGAAGTCCCTAGGATCTCCCCTTAAAAACATATCGTCTCCCTTACATACAGATTCTATGGTTGCCAAAACTTGTGAAAGCCCACACTCAACCTCAGGAGGGCATTCTAGAAGAAGGGGCATGAGGGTGCCCTGCTCAGATTCTCCTTCTGCGAGAACCTGTGGTGGCTCATGGTGAATTGATAGCCTCCAGCATATTTTGGATTTACTGAGCATTCACTCAGAGGCCACACTTCCCCAGGGCTGCTCCCAGCCAAAAACTGTGCACAGTGGTGGACTAGAGCTGGGTCATTCCTGTCTCAAGGGGGGATTCCTCAGACGGGCACTTTTGGCGTGGGGACTTTCCATCAGGATGGTCGAAACTTTCTCAGAACTCTGCTGTGGTCTGAAACTCTTCCTACTCAATCCTTCCTTCCCTAGATTTCAGACCGACACTGAAAGGGCTGAAGATTCCCCCTGCCTGCTCCTTCTGTTCCCCACTTTATCCCCTATCCTCCACGGGCACTTTCCTCAGTAAACCTCCTGCACATTTTAACCCTTTTGGTATCTGCTTCTAAGAGCAGCAGGGCATAACACTTTCAAAAGTTAGCATGCCTGGCCCACCATATTAGTTAGGGTTCTCCAGAGAAATTGAACCAATGGGAGATTGAACTATCTGTTTATCTATCTATCTATATTATAATGAAGTGGCTTATATGAGTACAGAGTCTGAGAAGTCCCAAGATTTACAGCTGGCAAGTTGGCAAGCTCAGGAGAGCCAATGTGTAGTTCTAGTCAGAATCTGAAGGCCTGAGAGCCAGTGGTGTAAGTTCTAGTCTGAAAGCTGGCAAGCTTGAGACCCAAGAAGAGCTGATGTTTCAGAGTCTGAAGAATAGAACAGACCCATGTCAAAGCAGTCAGGCAGGAGGAGTTCTCTCTTACTCCTACAGAGTGAGGAGCTGGTGTGGTGGCAGCAATATGGTATTAGCCGTTTTGTTCTATGCAGGCCTTCAACTGATTGGATGAGGCTCACCCACATTAGCAAAGACAATGTACTCAGTCTACTGATTCAAATGTTAACCTTACACAGAAACACTCTCACAGACATGTCCAGAATAATGTTTGACCAAATATCTGTGTACTTCGTGACCTAGTCAAGTTGATAGATAAAGTTAACCATCACACCCATTGAATCCAATGCTAACCAGTTAAAGCACTTCTGCTAAAGCCATGAATACAAGTCACAGTATGGTATGAGTTGCATTTATGTTTCTTTTGTTCTTTAATTTTTTAATGTTTATTTATTTTTGAGAGAGAGAGACAGATAGGGCACGAGTGGGGGAGGGGCAGAGAGAGAGGAAAACACAGAATCTGAAGCAGGCTCTAGGCTCTGAGCTGTCAGCGCAGAGCCTGTTGTGGAGCTCAAACTCATGAACCACGATACCATGACCTGAGCCAAAGTCAGATGCTTAACCGACTGAGCCACCCAGGCGCCCCTATGTTTATTTCTCTCTCTAAAAAAAATCTATGACTAAAAAAAGATCTATGAATGCCTGAAGGTATAAACTATGTCTTATTCATTTTTAGATCCTAAGTACATATTGAAAATTCAATAACTTATATTTATTGAGTTACTATTATGCACAAACAAGGTGTTTGTGTACTATCTGCACAAACAAGGTGTTAAGGGTATAGCAGTAAACGAAACAGACCAGGTTCTTTGTGCTCAGACAGCTAACGCATCAATGAGAAAGACGAGCAATATATAAAACAGCTGAATATATTATATCATGTGCCATTGTAAGAGTGAAAAGGAAAAAGTAAAGTGAGCAAGGGGATACAAGGGAATGGAGAGATGTCATTTTATATATAGGTGTTCAAAGATGGCTTGTATGGGTAACTGATGGATGAAAGACTCTATGAATGGAGGTATTGGGAAGGTGGTTTAAGTGTGTTGGGGTGGGCAGGAATTTAGAGTTACACAGAGCAGAAGGCAGGCCTCCTCCTCCACCCAGGTAATCAGCTGAACGAAATTATTAGTTCCTCCAGTTCGGCCTGTTCTTTGCCTCCCTTACTCTATCTTTACAACTTTTCTTACACGGCAGGCACAGAGTACCTTTCCTTAAGTGACTTCCCCACTGGAGTAAGTTTTTAAGTCAACTTTATTGCTCTCCTTGACCTTCCCCAACATGAGGGCTTGGGGCCAGTTTCCACTTCTGAAGAAATTCCTCTAAAAGTGGTGCTCTGGAGACACTTCAGTAAATGAAGATAGACTTGGCAAAGAAATTCCAAGCGTACAGGCAGATAATTAAGAGAGATTTTCAAAGCCTAGGGGGAAATCAAAGACCATTATGTATGTATGGTTTGCACTAAACCACTTTTATTACAATTTGAGCTCCGTACAGCTGTGCAGCAATTGAGGAGTGAAAAAATAAAAGTCACGTGGATGCCAACCTTCTAGCAGCCTACAGGAGCCACACATACGTTTCACAGCTCCGGCGGAATTACAGAAACCAAAATTGGTGATTTTATTGTGGTTCTAATGAGGAAATGATGACATAACAATTGAGAAGAAAAGGCTTCAAAATTTCCCTTCCCTACTTCCACCCTTCTGATTCAATTCCTTATTCTCGGCAGGGATGTGGCAAGAAGAATGAGATTTTGTATGCAGTCATCAGAAGTCTCTGGGAGGCTTAGTAGATGAGTCTGGGCTTTGGAACCAGGCAGGCCTAGATATGCCATTTAGTTCTGTCAGTTAAGAGCTGTGTGATCTTAGGCAAATTAGTCTCTCTGAGTTCCACTTCCCTTGTTGGTAAAATACCCACTTGATACAGTTGTGATGATCCCATGAGATAGGGTAAGAAAGGTGCATGGAACATGATAGGTGCTTAATGAATGACTGTTCATCTTCCTGGAAAGGAAGGTACTTATGGAACTCAAAAAGCATTATCATAGTTTCTTTTTATTATTTATAATAAAGATTATGATATCAAAAAGTTCTTTGTCAAGAACAGTGATCACAAAAGTACATGTCTTTGGTAAACCTAGAGTAGGATTTGATTTGTGATCTGCAGAGGAGAACAGTGGCAAAATGGAGGGCCCATGCCACTCTAATGGGGCAAGTAGGGACACCTGGGTTGCCTTGGGCACTAGGGGCTCAGTTAGTTGAACTTCGAATTCTTGATCTCGGCTCAGGTCATGATCCCTGGGTCATGTGATCGAGTCCCATATTGGGCTCTGTGCTAACTGCACGAGGCCTACTTGGGAGTCTCTCGCCCTCTCTCTCTCTGCCTCTCTCTCTCTCTCTCTCTCTCAAAATAAACATTTAAAAAAATAAAGGGGCAACTAAAAGATTTATGACTGACATGAGGGGGTGCACCCTTCATCTGCTGGAGGGCCTAAGCCCCATTTAAAGGGGGCAGTTGCTACTTAGCTCCTACCTGAGGCTAGTGCAGACCTGCTATTGATATTTTTAAATCCCTCAATCCATTTCTATGTGAAATTTCCAGTTCGCATCAAATGGCTTCTTAGTTAATTAATAGAAAACACAGAAGGGCACCTGGGTGGCTCAGTTGGTTAAGCCTCCGACTTTGGCTCGGTCATGATCTCAGTTCATGAGTTTGAGCCCTGCATCAGGCTGTCAGAGCAGAGCCCACTTGGGATCCGCTGCCCCCCTCTCTCTCTGTCACTTCCCTGCTCATGCTCTGTCTCTCCCAAAAATAAATAAACATTAAAAAAATTTTTTAAAGAAAAGAAAACAGAGACCACGGAAAGCATGTCTGCGGGCTGGATGTAGCCTGCTGTTAGCAGGGATTGCCAGTTAGCAACTTCGGGAAGAGGAACATTCCATGATCGCACTCTCACTCCTTGTATAGTAAAATATTTTAGTTTTAAAATAATTCTTCAAATAATTCCACGCAGAGCAAAGAGTTCAACAGACAAATAAATCTCTTCCTGCATATTTCTATATCTAGGACATCAAGGGCCAAAAATAAACCTAAAAAAACCTATGAAGGATTTTGTTGTTATTTATTCCTCAGAATTCAGCAGATTGCCAGTGGGCACTGTCCAATGTCCGTGTTTAGGTAAAGACAAGTTGATGCCCGCTGATAAAGGTATTTTCTAGATACGTCCTTATAAAATGTGATGTTCCCCGACACTTTCCACTGTAACATAGGAGGGTTAAATTATTAATGAATAGTCCATGAAATTGTTGCCTTCGCATCTTGAAAGAGAGGGCAGAAAGAGCTTAGAAGAAATGATTTTTCAAAGAATCTTCTTATTGGCTCCAAATGAGCCACAAAAAACAACGCTCCAGAGAAGGCGATGATTGGAAATGAAGCGCTGATTGTCTACATATCAGTGGCTGAAAAGTATTAAGCCACCATTGTGTCAACTAACTTGTTCCACTCCATTTCTAAGCTTATAGCAGAGAGAGAGAGAAAAAGAATTGTATTTCAATATCAAGAGGCACAGTAAAAGTCAAGCTCCATTTTTGGTTGACAGTTTCCCATGTACTCACACACCCTAAAACTAGCAATGGTACATTTTAGAGCATTTACAGTAAAACCCAACAGGTTTCTAGAGCATATGACAATCTAGATATCTGTGCAAGGCTTATCCATAGAAGCCATATCTTGTGGGGGAAATGTACTGGGACATCCATTTTGATAGATAACGGGCATATTAGGATGGAATTACCTCAGTTAGTATATGACTATGATAACAAAAAGAGAGAAAACTTGGACCAAAAGAACCTCAGGGCATCTTTAAGGAACATGCTCAGTTCCTTTACCAACACATACAGGGATCTGTTCAGAATTGGCTAAAGGAAATTGAATTACCAACACTCCTTCCTACAACATCTATGTGTTCTGTGGACACACCTTCGCCAAACAATTGCTCAGTCTAGAACCATCCAAATAGCATTGGGTAAGTATTGTATCTGAGGAGGTCCAACTGATTCACTTTACAGACTGGCAATTTATCATATGCAATACAGCAATTAATTAATTAATTAATTGTTAATTAATTAAATTTAAATTAATTAATTAAGTTAATTCGGTGTTCTGCTTATTTTTCCATGTTTCCAACACTGAATTCAAAACAAACTCCAGAACGAGAATGTGGCCTGAAGATGTTCATTTTCCTTATCCATTCTAGGCAGTGGAGGGAGGGTTTCTTTCTCTCTTGAAATAGTAACAGCAACAAGAATTTATAGAAAGGGACAAACGCAATTATTCTACCAAACTGATGTTTCTGCTATAAAAAAATAAAAGGATTCTCTCATGACTGGGAAAAAAGCATATTTTTGACGTTACAAAATTTAGAACCTAAGACACCAATAATAAAAGGATTTTTTTTTTTTTTGTAAAATACATTGAGGTCTTTGAGAGGCAGGCACTAAAATAAAATAGCACTATTGTAAAGTAGCATGGTGAATAGAATTTCTCTTTGAAAAAGGAATCCTCAGTTACTTCTCTTGTTTCTCTCATCCTTTTTTCTTAAGACTCCCTATCTCTAATACTATAATGATACAATAATAGAAATATTTTGCCTCAGAAATCTCACTTGAATGTCGAGTATTTTTATTTTATTTTATTTTATTTTATTTTAAATGTTCATTTATTTTTGAAGAGAGAGAGAGTATGAGCGAGTGTGAGCAGGGAAGGAAGGGGCAGAGAGAGAGGGAGAGAGGCAATCCCAAGAAGGCTTCTGGCTGTCAGCACAGAGCTCAACTCAGGGCTCAAACCCACGAACTGGAAGATCAGGGCCTGAGCCAAAGCCAAGAGTCAGACGTTTAACTGACTGAGCCACCCAGGCACCCTTCTAGTATATTTTAATCACGATATTAAATACACCTTAGTTTGATAAAGGCTTTTTGGAAAAGATAAGTCAAATTCCAGCAAGTGTAAACCAACCTTTTTGCAATCATGTTCCCTGGGATTATGATGTTCCCAAGATAAATTTCATAATCTCACTTGGGTCAACACCGCAGTTGACTTGAATGGCAGAATGCCAAAAGAAGTTGCCACGCTGGGTTGGGCACTTAACGATGCTGCGTTGTGCTCTCAGAGAGAACACCCATTATGGGGATGGAATCTCTGGAGTGGGATTTAAGGAGGTGGTCAGGACTTTGCTTTGCAAGGTTAGTGAAGATCTAATTGGCACGTGGGTAGAAGACAGGACACAAACTCTAATTGGGACGGTGGTAACATTTCAATACTCTTACTGCATGCTGTTCAAATTCCTGCTGTCATTCCAATTAGAACCAAGGGTCTTCTTTCTTACCAATTCCCTCAGATGTGAAATGTCGCTGTGACCCACCAAGAATGTATTAGGTTTCCTTAATAAAGATAAATACATCACAGCAGTGGGCTAAGTGATACAGCTAACAGTTAATTCTTGCTTCGTTAAGCCAAACCAAGTAATTCTCATTTAAATGAAGAAACCCATCCTGCTTCCCAGTAAATATTTGGTATCAGAGCAGCAATGACAGCTCATGCTATGTAAACCTTACTTCTCTTTGGGGGCTCCTGGGACATTTTCCATAGTACCCCATTGAGAATGATAAACATTCAAAGCAAAATGACACTTGCCCAAATAAATGGCCAAAATAAGCTTTGTAGAGTTTCTTCCTAGAGTTTGTGGGTTTTTTTTTTAAGTGTGTGTTCACTCTATTATTCAGTTGTGAACATGTTGTAATCCTCCATGGGCCTCTCAGCCATTAGTATGAATTAGAAAGTCCTACTGAATAAAATAGGCAAATCATCCTGTAGAAACTGCCTGGGCTTTTCAGGCTAAGTGTGCGTTATACATATAAGTCATTATCACTTTGGGGTTGATTAGAAAAGGGCAGGTATTTTGCAATCTTGGCAATGTGTGTATGCCTGTGGCAACTGATTAGCTATTTCAAATTAATAGCTTAAAATTAAAACAAGCCTGGGGTTAGAACAAAGGGAAATGGTTTTTCTATGTAAAAAAAGTTTCAACCTCCTCAAAAAAGCCCCTTCCCCGCCCCCCACCATCCTTTCCCTTCCTCTTATTATCCAGCCTCAGAATGATATCTGTCAGCTAGAGGACATACAGGGGTATGACTTATCATGTGAGTTTCCAGAGCTCACAGGAAGGGAAGGTGGTGGGAACAACTGAAAAGGAGGATGTCAATACAATGCATTTTTTTCTGTAATCCTCTCCCAAAGGGAGCTTGAGAGTTTCTCATGGGGAGTGGTCCTGCTGTAAGAGGAGCTGAATCCTTCCTTGGGTCTGCCTTGCATCATCCTGCCTGGGTCAAGCAGCTACCAGCGACAGTCTGCCTACATCCAGCAAGCCCACTATAGGACTCAGGTGTCTCCCATTCAGTGAGAAAGAAAAAGCACAACAAAGAAAGGATAAAACAAACACATCCTCTGTTTCCAGGGTAGGAGGGAGGCTCAGGAGCCTGGGGAGTGGGTAATGCGGTTTGGAGGTGGAAAGAGGATCCGGGTTTCAAGAATTTTACAAGATCTCTTTTTTGTCCCATTGTCTTCTTGGCATTTCGGGCCTAGATTTTGTTTGGGAAAGCGTTCAAAATTACACTTGTGTTACTATCTTAGTTTGTCTTTTAAAGTTAAAGCAAGAGAGAAAGGAAGAAAATATTTCGGTCTTTAAAAGACCTTTTTGTAGACAGTATTAGATATGCTTTGATGTCCCTGCTGTTTTCCAAGAAACTGAGAAATCTGAAGTTTGTTTAACCTCAGGATTTTTTTGATAGTTAACTAAGAAGGGCAAGGCCAGATTTCTTTTTTTTTTTCAGTTTATTTATTTATTTTGAGAGAGAGACAGAGAGAGAAAGAGAGAGAGAGAGAGAACAAGCAGGGGAGGGGCAGAGAGAGGGGGACAAGGGATCCAAAATGGGCTCTGTGCTGACAGCAGAGAGCCTGATGTGGGGCTCGAACCCATGAACCACGAGATCATGACCTAAGCTGAAGTCAGACGTTTAAGTGACTGAGACACCCAGGAGCCTTAAGGTTGTATTTCTTTAACTATCGACTTTATTTCCCTAGTGATTCTCTCTTGTTTCCATATTTTATTTGATAAAGAGAAGTTGTCCCCTATGTGATTTTAATTTAATTTTTAAAATTTTTTTTTCAACGTTTATTTATTTTTGGGACAGAGAGAGACAGAGCATGAACGGGGGAGGGTCAGAGAGAGAGGGAGACACAGAATCAGAAACAGGCTCCAGGCTCCGAGCCATCAGCCTAGAGCCTGACGCAGGGCTCGAACTCACGGACCGCGAGATCGTGACCTGAGCTGAAGTCGGACGCTCAACCGACTGAGCCACCCAGGCGCCCCATTCTTTCTTTCTTTCTTTCTTTTTTTCTTTCTTTAAAGCATGAGGTTGATATGGCCCTTGAGCATAGCTTAGCTCTGGTTACTTTTCCTAGAGACTTAGGGGCACCCAGGTGCCCCTAATTTAATTTTTTTAAAAAGATACAAATGCCATTTTATAGGCAAAACTAATTTTTTTTCATCAGATTACCCATTAAGAATGCATTATAACATTTTATCCTCTTCAGTCTTCAAGATTGTTACCACTGTTAAAATATTGAGTGGAAAGAGAGAGGGGAAAAAATCTATGACATCAAGCAAATGTGTTTTCAAATCCTGCTCTGCCATATACTATCTGTGTGACATTGGATAAGTCACTAAATGTTTGTGAACATCTGTTTCTTCACCTCTAAGAGATAAGGCTAATAACACATACTTGGCAATATTTTGTGAAAATTGCATGAGATAACCAAGAATGAACACCTGTCATGGCAGATAGTATGTATTCATTCTATTCATTCTCTTCCTCCCAATTCAAAAATGCTTTCTGGAGATTCAATTTAACTGGTATCCTTAGAGCACCTAGCAGTCCAGCTAGCCCTGTGGTAGGCATTATGAGAAATGATAAAGAAGTAGAAAACCCAAATTATGTCTCAGAAGAACATCCCTTCTATTTGAGGAAACAAGATGTATAAAACAAATGCAACCAGGAAGCCATTAGGGAACATATAGACAAGTATTAGAGGTTATCATATAAACAGCAGGTGCAGAGAAAGATTATGGGAAAGACATGAATTTTATTTAGGCTTTTATGACATATAGAATTTTAAATGGCATAAACAAAAAAATACTTTAAAAAACAAACCTAGGGAATTTTTTTAATGGGAATGATATGATTAAGATTTAATAAGATTTAAGAGGGTAGAAATTGACAGAGCATATATCTTCAGGAGACTGACTAACTGGAACATAGAGCTTCATTGGGGGGAAATGGCTCAAAAAAGTGAAATTGGGACCAACTGATAAAGAGCCTTGCATATTATCCTAACTCATAGCATCTGATCTCTGAGGTCTTCAGAAGGAGAATGAAAACAGACTCTGGAGTGGTTATTGTTCTTCAGGGTAGACTGCGGACCCGCTTTATGCCCAGAAACTCTGCTAGAGTCGTGGGTGGGGCGACTAGGTCTCTGCTTCTGTCTGTGCTTCTCAATACTTTATTCCAGTATCTGTTCCAAGCCACAGGCTCAGTGGGCCTCAAAACTTGTTTTCACCAATTTACCTATAGGTGGTGTGATCCATATGCACTAAACTTCAGGAGAGCTGGCTCATAAAGAGACAGTTTAAAAATATTAGAAAGCAACAGAGAATTATTAAGAAGGATGGGGTTGACATATGTAATTTAGCCTAACTAGTTCCTTTCCAATAGAAACAGCATTCTGGAAAGTTAAATCAATATCAGAAAGTTTATCGGTTATTCACTCAGCAACTTATCAAATATTTTGCTAAGCCTCCACTAAGTGACAGACAGCATGAGGTGAGGAGTAGCATGCGGACACTGAGACCCCCAAGTGGTTTGTGATGTCAGAGGGTGAAGCAGAGGCCATTAGGACATGGGCAGCGTGGAAGACAGGGTCCCGGCCCTAGAGGACTGTCCTAACCTGTGTTAAGGAGCTAGGACTTGATTCTCTACTCTCCACAATCACAAGCCATTGCCATGTTTTGGTAAGTTTAGAAACAATAGAAACAATTCTTTGAACTTCTAAGTGTATTATTATTTAATTTGGGATGGCATCAGTAAGTAGTCAGTATTTTACCTACTACAGACTACATGTGTTTGTACCGATAATGCTCCTGCACTGAAACAATAAGTATTTGAAAAGTATTATTTCTAAATAATAAGTATTTTAAAAAGTATTTGAAAACCAGGTATAACAAGCTCTCAGAACTAAGTTTAAGTTATAAAAATGGACCAGTGGCTGGCTATGTGCTGGCAGCACAGAGCCTGCTTAGGATTCTCTGTCTCCCCTCTCTCTGCCCCTCCCTTGTTTGTGCTCTCTCTATCTCTCTCTCAAAAGAAATAAACATTAAAAAAAAAAAAGAAGAACCACTGGCTGAAGAATTACTATTATCCATGGGAGTTATCTGCATAAACAAAGAAATTGAGATATGTATAATGTGTCCAAATCAAGGAACAAGTTAATTCCTAAGTACATTAGAAAAAAGAACATGGCTGCCTGAGTGGCTCAGTGGGTTGATCCCAGGGTTGTAGGATCCAGCCCTGAATCCATGCTTAGTGTGGAGCCCGCTTGAGATTCTCTCTCTTTCCCCATCTCTGCCCTGCTCCCCTGCTCGCATGTTCTCTCTCTCTCTAAAAGATAAATAACAATAAATTTTAAAAATTTTAAAAGAACTGAATGGGGGGGAGAGTAACTGGCTGACTCATTTGCTGGAACATGAGACTCTTGATCTCAGAGTGGTGAAGTTGAGCCCCACATTGGGTGTAGAGATTACTTTAAAAAAATTAAAAAACCTAAAAAAACAAAAACAAAAACAAAAAAGAATATAATGGAATAAAATCAATGTATGGGAAAAACCACTATCATAAAATTGGGTAGGCTTCCACCAGGGAGGCTCTAAAATGTATAGGTCCTAAATTAATTCTTATTACAGATTTTTAATTTAAGTTTTTGGTAGCTAATAAATTTACATGTTTAAAAATCAAAACAATATAAAAATAATATATAGAGAAGCTATGTTCCCACTCCCATCCCTGTCTACCCCATACCCACTGCCCAGTCCCGGTGGATAGCCATTTTTATTAACTACTGCTCTGCTTTTCCAATCTTCCTTTATGCATAGCCTGCATTCATCTTAGTAAGTATGAAATTTAATTAGAAAAGAGGAAGGAAATGAACCAGCCTTTGCTGGGCAACCACTACTTGCCAGACAATGTTAGGTGTTTTTCCTAACATCAGTTAGGTCATTGATTCCTTAAAACAGCTCTGTAAAGTTGGTCTTTTTTTTTTTAATGTTTATTTATTTTGAGAGAGAGAGAGAGAGAGAGAGACAGGGTGATTTGGGAAGGGGCAGAGAGAGACAAAGAGAGAGAATCCCAAGCAGGCCCTTCACTGTCAGCCAGAGCCTGATGTGGGGCTCAAACCCAGGAACAATGACGTCATGGCCTGAGCCAAAATCAAGTGTTGGACGTTTAACTGACTGAGCCACTCAGGTGCCCCTAAAGTTGGTCTTTTTATCTGCCACAAGACCAGACCTCACATCAGGTGGGCAGAAACCCCAGCCCTTCACACTGTACTTTAGAAGTATGTTCTCTTTGCGCTCTGACTTCTAGTGTTTCACGTGGATTGAACAACCTTTTGATTTTTATATTTCAACTCAGTGGTCCACGTAAATAACATCTTTAAAATACCCATCTTTCAGGGTCGTTTTCAGGATTGAGCTGTTAATGAAGTCTGTGGCATATAGTAAGAGTTCTATAAATGCCAGCTCTCATAATGTCTCTAAGAGAACTTCCTGTGTCTGGCTATGTTCACTCAAAATGTATTGACTTCTGTTTAACTCATAGAGATGGCACCATTTTTGGATTTGGTCTATTTTGATGCCAACTTTACCTTTGTCTACTCCTTATATAAATAAAAATAAATCTAGATATTATGTCACCAGATCCTCTCCTGAACAGCCAAGTTTAAAGCCTAGGAACAAGGATTACCATATTCACTCCGTATCAAGAGTCAGCAAATTTCTGTAAAGGGCCAAGTAGTAAATATTTTTGACTTTTTGGGTCTTTTTAACAACTACTCAACTCTGTATTGTAGCACAAAAGCAACCACAAAAATAAACATAGCTATGCTCCAATACAACTATTATGGACCTGACATTTGCATTTTATGTTTAATATTAAAAAATATTAATATGCTTAATTTGAGGGGTTCCTGGGTATTGGTTGAGTGTCAGATTTTGGCTCAGGTCATGATCTCACAGTTAGTGACTTCAAGCCCCACATCAGGCTCCAAGTTTGTGCCCCACATTGGGCTATCTGCTGTCAGTACAGAGCCCAATTCAAATCCTCTGCCTACCCCCTTTCTCTGCCCCTCCACGGCTTGTGCTGTCTCTCAAAAATAAATAAACATTTAAAAAATATGTTGAACTTGAATTCACCATGTATTTCAAAATGGTTTTCTTCTTCTGATTTTTTTCAACCATTAAAAAATGTAAAAATTATCCTTAGCTCGTGGGTCATACAAAAGTCGGCATAGTTTGCCAACTCCCACCCTAAATTATAACGATTTGATAAAACATCTCTTAAATCTCACCAATTCTCTTTCATGCAGTGTCTTTTAATCTTTCTCTCCCACTGCCCCACTATCATAAACGAGCAGACAAGAAAGCAAAAGGCCCTTTTGGAAGAAATACTCCTACTTACCTATGGAACTACAATTCTATTTCTCATAAGTAGCTTGGGGTTTTGAAAATACAATTTAATGATTCATATACAAATTTAGACATATGTTTGAGTTGATGTCAACTAAGCATCGTGACCCCAATGTTGGAAAACACAACAGTAGGCAGCACTGTCCAGCTGCTAGGAAATTCAGCAACATTGGCCTCTAAAAGTATGTACTTTATTTGAAAACCAAACTTCAGAGAAGATGAAGGTAATTTTGCATCTTGCTACTTGTGTCCCTCAAAGGCAGGGGCTGCTGTTGCTGCTGCTGCTGCTTCTTTTTTAGTGTTTAGTTTTGAGAGAGAGAGAGAGAGAGAGAGAGAGAGAACACAGAGTGAGACAGAGTGTGAGTGGGGGAGGGGCAGTGAGAGAGGGAGAGACATAGAATCCAAAGCAGGCTCCAGGCTTGAGCTGTCAGCACAGAGCCTGAAGCGGGGCTCGAACTCATGAACCCTGAGATCATGACTTGAGCTGAAGCTGGACATTTAACCGACTGAGCCACCCAGGCACTCCAAGGCAGGGGCTTCTATATCCCAGTGCCACTTTGGGCAGGGGATGCAGGGAGCTCAGGTACTCCCCGGTCTAGCCTTCCTGGATCTTTGCCCTGGCTGAAAGATTAGAAGTCAGGCTTACTGCCTCCTTCCGCCTTCATCTCCTCCCTATTACCATGATTTCCTCAAGAGTTCGGGCCTCTAGAAACAAAGGTCAAGAAGGCAGGTTGTAGAAAACATCTGCTCTCCTCAACGCACCCCTATCTTGAGGGAGCACAAAAGCCTTGCTATCTGTTTAGAAATGATTAGGGAAAAATACTTCAATAATCCCATAGATTATCCTTGCCACAAGCATTTATTTATCATCTGGGGGAACCAAACATTTCAAAGGGGCAAATAGCTGCAGTCCACTCAGGAAAATTCCATCTGCTTTTGTGGATTTTTCAGATTTATGGTTTCCTGGAAAGAAGATCTGGAATGATGGCATGACCGGGAAACTTCTAGAATTGTTTTTAGAATTGTTCTTAGCACAGAAACCTAGCCTTTCACAGTGCTCAACAGAAATCTAGATGTTTACATTTTAAAAAAGAAATATTGGAACTAGGGCTTAAAAAATTACAATTGTCAAGAGAGAGTGGAGAGAAGGTAATGAACAAAAGCATAGGGAAATGAAGGCATGAGCTATTTTAAGCTCCAAAAAAGCAAGGATCTTGTCTGGGTTTTTTTTTGTTTGTTTGTTTTTTGTTTTTTTACCTTGCTGTCCTTCACCATCAGCCCTTGGAAGAGTGCCTGGCTCAGTGAATATGTGTTGAATAAATGAAAGAGTGAATGGATTTATAGAGAGAGGAGGGAGGAATAAGACCAGAAAGACAAAGTCTATCATTCAGGTCTCAGCAGGAAACAGAATTTCCTTCAGATAATTCAAGTACCACTTTAGTGAATACATGACTTAAAAAGGTATGGCTAAGGGAAGAAATAAGGGATACTGAAGCACCTAGAGCCTAGTAAGAGGAGGCTGATAGCACCTCTATAGGGTGGGAGCAGCCATTTGACAGGAAAGATGCAGTTACTTCCAGAGACAGGCACTTTCGTAGGGAGGACATGAGGAAGAAATACCCTGACCTCTCTCTCCTCCAGCCCTCTATTCTCCAGCCAGTGCCTCCTATTGGCTGAACCCAGCCAGAAGCCAGAAGGCATGAAAGCAAGACAGAGAAGATTGGAGAATGGATCTGAGAATGAGAGCAAACCAACAGCTCATAGGGTGAACTGAAACTGGAAAGCTGTTTTTTTTTTTTTTTTTAATTGAGATACAAGTGACAAATAACATTTAGTTTCAGGTGTACAACATAATGATTTGATGTGTGTACATGTTGTGAAATGGTCACCACAATAAGTCGTTAACATCCATCACCATGTGTAAGTTACAATTTTATTTTTCTGATGAGAACTTTTAAAATTCACTCCTTTAGCAACTTTCATCAAAGCTAGTTTTAAAAAAATGTTGTGTCTTTGCTTCACTATTCCTTCATTCATTCTCTGCTCTCCAAAGATACATCCAGCCCAATGATCTCTTATCAATTGGATTGATAGGCTATTAGCTGCCATTGGAGATTTTGGACAAGGAAGTGGCAAAAAATAAATAAATAAATAAGGCTTTGGGAAGCTTTATCTATGTTCACATTCCAGCCCTGCCATTCCTTAACTATAAATGTGGGCTAGTTATTTAAACCTCTGTGTTGCTTAAATCTCAATTTCCTTATCTGTAAAATGAAGGAAATTATGGTACCTATCTCATAAGGTTGTTATGAGGACCAAATGAGATCATCTAAGTAAAATGCTTGGGTCTAATATTACTGCTTTTTAAAAGCTTATCTTGGACCAGATTTAAGCAAGTTTATCTTATATTGAAAAATTTACTCCCAAACCAATGTTAGGGCGAGGTTGTACTGAATTTGGCAATCATAACTAAAAGAAGAGAGTCTTTTTATGACTTCATGGCCATGCAATTTTATTCTGCTTTTGTCTCCCCAAGCTAAGAAGTTCCCTTCCTTAAGCATGGATTTTTCTGCCTTTAAATAATATTAGGATGTTATAGAGGCTTTCGGTAAATACCAGTGAGGTCCACCTACATGTGATCTCAATATATAGCCGCGGTTTCTCTACCAATGTGTTTCTGAAAATTGCTTCTTTGGCATTTCAGCATTTTATTTGAAAGAACAACTGAAGCAGAAAGAAAATCAAGCAACAACAGGAGGGTGTCGTTTCTAAACTCATTAGTTGGCAAGCTAAAAATTTGCTTAGATCAGTTGGGGTTTCAAATTTAAGAACTGTCTTCTGATAAGAAAGTCAGGAGCTACAGTTTAAAAGTCCAAAGCAAATTTTCCTCCCCTGCCCCCACCCACTTCCTTATTTTTCGAACAAGAGTTTCACGTGCCCTCTTAATAGGTGAGATATGTATCTATGGCACGCAAGGTACTCCTGTTTACTCCATCATTAACACTTAAGCAGATGCACACTTTATGGAAAACCGGACCATAATTACGATTTTTAAATCCCCTCCCCCATTTCCAATGTTTAGCACTACACAAGAAACATTACTCTCCCTGAGTTCTTGACAAATATTTGTGGAAATTTCTAAAACTGTAAATTCATGTACAATTCTGATGCCTGATGTAACAATTTCATTTGCATGGGTTAAATAACGAAAGGATGTAAAAGTATTTAAATATCATTTGATACGTGAGACTTTTAGTTATTTCAACATGTAGGTGAACTTCATGATGATTCTTAAAGATAAATGGTTTATTGCTATAATACACTTCATACAAGTAAGTGACTATTTTTCCAGGGAGGTAAGTTTTAAAATATAGTATAAAAATTAGTATCTCTTAGGCCATGAAAACCCTTTAACAATGATTTTCAGGAGAAGTCCTTGAATGAGAGCTATTATTTTGTTACTTACATTCCATATATTGTAGTAGAATGTGACCTCCTGATTGAAATGATAATCGTGTTTTATTTATCTTCTGTGTTCCTGGACCTTAATATGATGATTAGCAAATAAGAGATACTCAGTAAAGATTTGTGAATACATGAGTGAATGAATTTCACATGTAGTGTAAAGGGACACAGAATGTCACCATTTCATCAGTAACGATCTAATTGTAATTGTCCTCCCCCTAGTCTGTGACCTTTCTTTATTTTAGCCTTCACTGTTTAACATCTGCTTTGTAAGTTTCCCAAGCCTGTCTGCACTGATCCAGGTCACTAGTAAATGGTTTAACTCATGATGACACACGTAGAGACCAAAAGAGAGCACTTAAGAGGAGTGTCAGTCTAAGATATACCAGCCTTCCTACATTAAAAACATTCATTACCTTTCAGATTCTCATATGGGTTATAAACACTAGGTCATATCTAGGGGCACCTGGGTGGCTCAGTCGGTTAAGCATCTGACTCTAGGTTTTGGCTCAGGTCATGATATCATGGTTTGTGAGTTCAAGCCCTGCATCAGGCTCTGTGCTGGCAGTGTGGAACCTGCTTGGGATTCTCTCTCTCTCTCTCTCTCTCTCCCTGTCTCTCTCTCTCTCTCTCTCTCTCTCTGCCCCTCCTTGTCTGTCTGTCTCTCTCAAAGTAAATAAATAAACTCATTTTAAAAAAAAAGACTAGGTCACATCTAAAGTGTAAGTTTGAAAGGGTCAAAGGCACTTAGTCCACATGTGAAGGCAGGGTTTATAAACCAATCAGTATTTCCCTTTAGTGCCATGCAGCCCGAAACTATTGGGCAAAGCTGCACTTGCCTCAAATTTTCCGGGAAGTGTAAGAATCCATATAAATGGCTGGATTACATCTTCACTGAGAAGGAGTTGGATTGCTTGAATGTTCTCCAAACTTCACCAAATTTTAAAATGAATACTGTTTTATAAAAGTGCAACTTGCTTGGGCCACCTGGGTGGCTCAGTCGGTTGGGCATTCAACTTCGGCTCAGGTCATGATCTCGCGGTCCGTGAGTTTGAGCCCCGTGTCAGGCTCTGAGCCATCAGCACAGTTTCTGAGCCTTCGGATTCTGTGTCTCCCTCTCTCTCTGACCCTCCCCTGTTCATGCTCTGTCTCTCTCTGTCTCAAAAATAAATAAACGTTATAAAAAAATTTTTTTTAAAGTGCAACTTGCTTAAAACCTATTCAGAGTCTCTTCTGATGAAACAAAAATGATTATATTCAACTAATATATATTGTAATTCCTAACAGTTGTGTCTCCTTGCAAAGCTAGTTGTTGAGTGAAAATCTCCTCAGCTCCCTTCTGTCCGTGTTTCAGTCCTGTTTCTTGCTCTCTGGCTGATGCAGAGGCCCACCTGAAAAAATAGTAAACACACGTACATGTGCCATACCCAATCTTGTTTGAGTAAAGAAGATATGTATTATTATTACCCCCCTTTAAGATGAGGTACCTAAGGCACCCAGAAGTAGGGGAAAATGAATCACCTTAGAGAAGTACCCTACAGATCTTCCAAGGGCTGTACTCCAGCATCCTTAACTGCCCTTTATTAACCCATTATGGGTTATTACTTTATTAAATGAAACCATTAAAATACCCAAGGGATGAGGTGGGAGAAATGGATTGGCCGTAATGAGTAAGCACCCAGTAAATAAGGAGCGATGGAGGGAATTTACTAGAGGAGAAGATCACACTGGCTAGTATTTATAAATTAGATCACACTGGCTAGTATTTATAAAATGTCTAGCAATTTGCAAAGTGCTTTTTACATACAGGAAGAGAGTCAACAGAAGAGGATAGTGAATTAGTATGAGTAGGGAGTCTTTAGACCTGTTGTGACTTTAAGTTACCCTGTTGTGACTTTAAAAATTGCCCTGTTGTGACTTTAAGTTACACCAAGGTAATGAAACCTATTATTGAGACTACAGAGAAATCTAGATATTCCCTTATTTAATTTTAAATGTAAACCAGGTGGATCAAAATCTGCCTTAAAGTTTTGTGAACTTTTATACCATTGCTCCTATTATAAGGAATTTTTAAACATAATTCTAAATCTTAACACATAACCTGGGTTTCCGAAAGCTTTCATTCGTCTGTTTCACAAGCCCCACCCCTCACCCACGTACCATGGTTGTGGTGAATTCAAGTATCACAACAGAATTGTAGCACAAGGACAAGAATGACCAGTGTCCTTCAGAAGCCTGAGGTTGACCAGGAAGAAATTCTTATTTCTGAGCACTTATTCTGACCCAGGCTCTGGATCAAGAAGCAGAGAATTATTTCTACTGAGAAGACTGCTAGGCACCCCTTAACTCAGTGGCAGCTTGTCTTCTCAAATCACAACCCGAAACATTGCCCAAATCACTCAGGGTGCCAGTCTCCACCTCCCTCTCCACCTTCCCCACCTCCCAGGTAAAATACTATTCTGTATGAAACTTTAGAAAAAGAAGAGAGGGAAGTCTGAGAGCCAAGCCTACTCTCCATCCCAGGGGGCCATTATGTACCATTTTACTGCAATTTCTCTTTGCTTTGTTTTCTCCAATGATGCATTTAGCTACAGCAAGTAGAGAAAAACCCTATTCAAGAGAGTGGGGTCATTATCCTCACACAAAAGGCCATTTAGAGAAAGAACAGCTCCCCCCACCCCGCCCCCTCCCGTCAGTTCACGCTGTGGCTGCCAGAGTCCAGACCCATTAGAAAAAAGGTTAGCTGTTTAAGTGGGAATGTGAAACAAAATGTAATAATTAGGGCTAACTGGGCACCCTCCCCCTGACAAGAAAGCTGCCTGGGATCATAAACTAATTCCCTGAAAGTCTTAAGCTTAGGGGAAAGCAAATCATCAACTCTAAATGACAGTTCAGTTGTTAACCTTTACCCTAGAGGCTAGGTTTTCATTCTTTCTTTTTTTCTTTTAGGTATGTTTTTTATAGATGCCACTTTTATAGGGTTGGGCTGTTCTTTTTCTAGCTTACCACCATGGACATGTTTCAGATTACTGTTCGTGTGTGTGTGTGTGTGTGTGTGTGTGTATAAAAACCATGAAAATAAATAACTCCCCCAAATTTACAGCAGTTACCTTCCATGATGAAATATGTGGGAGAACTAGGAATTGATTTTTCTTTGCTTTCCCTTCTGTACTTCCTAATTACCCTTTTATTAACATGTAATGTAAAAGGGGGAAAAGATTCACAAAATATTTCAGATAAAATTTTCTACCGTGCTTCCCTTAAAGGAAAAAGAAACAATTAGAGTTTCAATATGGTTAATCACGAGGAGATAGGAGGTAGATGCCTCAGAGAAGAGGCTGCATCAGGAAGGGATGAGAAAGGACAGGAACGGTAACCAGATTTCACCTCTCCTTTTCCTCAGCCATTTAGCGGCATCTGGGTGAAAGCAATTTCAGACTAAGTTATTTGTAGTTGTTAGTGATACAGGAGATTCTCGGTATTTAGCATCCTCAGAGACACACTGTTCTGGTTAATAAAACAGTGGTAGGATGAGCACATACTAGTCATTTAATAGGTACTTCTTGTTAGACTGATTGGTTGAAATACTCTAGTTACAGAAGGGTGACCACTTCCACAGGGCACGGATAACCAACGTTCAATGGAGAATGTAATGTTGGATGATTCAGAAGGCACTCTGGGATCTTGCAGAGCCTTGACTAATTATTCTGAACATCAATGATGAAATAACACAGGCTGGCATACATACAAATTTGTAAGAAGTTTCTACTGTTAGATTCTATGACAAATTTGCTTTTTATGCAATATTTCTAAAGTGGCTTGAAGGTAAAATGGAATTAGGAATTCTCTATTTGCTTAGCAAATAGAGATTAGGCATTTTATTTATGCCTTTATGGACTTTCATTAACATCTGCTTTCATTTTTATTGCTCTCACAACAAAACATTTACCGAGTGCGGGACATTTAATCCAAAAAGCATGATTTCTGTGTTCACATTGCTCAATTAATAATTTACGAAGTATTTACGGCATTTCCTTTAAAACACAGGAGATTTCTTTAAAAAATTTTTTTCATCATAAAGTTTTGTCTAGGTGAAGTTTTTTTTTCTTCTTTATTTTTTAATGAAAAAAATGTTATTTGAGTATACTTGACACGTGATATTACATTAGTTTCAGGTATACAGTATAGTGATTCAACTTCTCTGTATGTTAAGCTATGCTCGTCACTAGTATAGCTACCATCTGTCACTATACAATGCTATTTCAATACCGTTGACTATGTCCCCTGTGCTGTGCCTTTCATTCCCATGACTTATTCATTCCATAACCGGGAGCCTTTATCTCCCACTCCCCTTCATCCATTTTTGTCTAGGTAAAGTTTTGTGTAGGCAGAGGAAGGGGCAAGAAACAATCTTGGAATCTATAATTGCCTTTTGGTTTGTGGGGGAAAGAAGAGATGTGAACAAAGAGGTGCAGACAAGTAAAAGGTTGAGAAAAGGGCATGAAATAAATTCATCAACAAACATTTTTGAAGGCCTACTATGTTTCAGGTGCTGTTGGAGGCACTCGATATACCTGATATTACTAGAGGAGACAATAAATAATAAATGTCGTAAAAATATCAGTGATTTTAGGTGACGATGAAAGTTATCAAAAAAACAGAGCAAGACGTGGCTGATTCAGAGAGGAGGTTGCTTCTGAAATTTTAAATTGCGTGGTTAGGGTAGGCCCCATTGAGGAAACTTTTGAGCAAAGCCTTTACGGAGTTAAAGAAGTTAGTTACGTGGATATGGGTAGGTGGAGAGGGGAGGGCATCCCAGGCTACAAACAAGAAATAATGGAAATATGGGAAGGGAAAAATGATTCAATGAGGAACAGAGAAAGAGGAGAGGGATAGTCATTTGAGGCAAGTCGGTAGTCAGAGAATTTCCTCGTGTAACTTTGACATGCTTGGCTTTGGAAATTGTGATTGGAAGAAATAATGACAAGTAATCTTTGTCTCCGGTTAAGCGTATGGAACATGGATCTACAAAGTAAATAAATGGGATCCACTTATACAGTCCTTAAGACTGGCATTTTTCTAGATAGCAGCTACCAAACTGAATGCGTTCATTCTTTTATCATTTATGTTCTAAGGACCACACGTGCCACACAGTGTGTTAGGAATTGGGCACAGTGATGAGCAAAACAGATGTGGCTTCTACAATAATGGCAGAGACGTAGTTTATTTAGTTGATGTGCTTGTTATCCAATGATAAGCGCTGTGGAAAACCGCACAGAGTAGGAAAGCATACGGTAGAGTTACTCGACCTATTTTGGAAGTCAGGAGAAGCTTCCATGAGGAAGCGATATCTGAGCTGAGACTTGAGGGGTGCATTAGTATTAACTAGGGGAAGAGAAAGATTCACCCAGGTAGAAGTGGAAGGAAGCCTGGCATGTTTGAAGCACTGAAAAGCCAGTGGCTTGAGGAGGGAAGAATGATTCAGTCAGGGGTTTAGCAGAAGACAGGGCATACTCAAACAGGGCCACTGAGGACAGGTGAATCAAGGGACTCTTTACAATAGTGTCTGGATGGTAAAGGGGAATCTACAAGGGATGTACGGCACCCACTATGAATGCAAAGTGGAAAAGAATGAAAAGCTGTCACTATGCCTGGGCACCACAGTGGAAGGCGTGAGTGTTTATGGAAAGACAAGAGCTACAGGAAAGAGACAGCTCACAGAAGCCCTGGCCGTAAGGAGATGCAATCAGTCTGAGGTTACACAGCAGGGAGACATTCAGGGGAATAAATACCGTGCTGCAATTTCCAGCTGCCTTCCCATCTCCCATCTTTCTTTAGTCAAATGAGCTATAAATCATACAGAGAGGGAGCCCCTTGAGGCAGAACATAAAAGTCAGCTCCTGGGTCCCAGGACGGGGTGGAGAGGGATGATGCGGATACGGAGGGGCAAACAGAAAATGTGCAGAGTATGGGCCAGATCATCCCAGATGTTATGGGCCAAGTGAAGGGTTCGGGGATTTGTTTTTCTAAAAGTGGTAGGCAGCAAGGGAAAGACGAGATCTGATTTGCATTCATAAAGGAAGGTCGCTCCTGTACTCTGAGGAGATTGGAGCCACTTGTAGATGCAGGAAGCTCTTGTTGGAGGTGTTGTGGTGGACCCAGTGGGAGATGACGGTAGTTTCTACCGATCTGGTAGTTGTGGCAGGTGGGGAGGTGTGGGAAGACTCAGCAGGTAATGAGTCTGTGTCGGTTTGTGCACGGGAAGTATGGGAGAAGGTATGAGAGGTGTTAGAGATGAATTCCAGACTCTAGTTTACATAAGTGGATGGGTGATGGTGCCATTCTTTGTTTTTGTTTTTTGTGGGTTTTTTGTTTGTTTTTTTTAGTTTGTCACCATTTATATATAGTTTTATTTTTTTTAATATAATTTATTGTCAAGTTGGCTTCCATAAAACACCCAGTGCTCATCCCGACAAGTGCCCTTCTCAATACCCATCACCCATTTTCCCCAACCTCACCCACCCCCCGTCAACCCTCAGTTTGTTCTCTGTATTTAAGAGTCTCTACTGGTTTGCCTCCCTCTCTGTTCATTTTTTCCCCCTTCCCTTCCCCCATGGTCTTCTGTTAAGTTCCTCAGGATCCACATATGAGCAAAAACATATGGTATCTGTCTTTCTCTGACTGACTTATTTCACTTGGCACAATACCTTCCAGTTCCATCCACATTGCTGCAAATGATGGTGCCATTCTTTGAAGGAGGACCAGGTTTGGGGGAAATCATGAGCTTGGTTTTGGACACACTGAGTCTTTGAGAAAACCACCGTGAATGTCAAATCAGCACCTCCACTTTGGTATGTGTTTACCAGCCTACTCTTAACTCTGCCCCCACAAGACATTGTGCTAGGCATTTTATATAAAATATTTTCCCCAATTCTCACAATGAGGAGGCAGCACACATCATTTTTCCCATTTTACTGATGTGAAAATTGATGGTCAAGGAGGTTAAATATTCTGCTTGCATTCAGTACTTGAAGTCCAGACATTTTAAACTCCAACTAGAGATCTTTCTCCTTTGTAGTGCTTTATCTGCCCGTCACAGGAGCGTCAGAGAAGGCTGTACAAGAGATTGAGCAAAGTGAAAAAACTCTGTTATGAGGTCTTGTTTCATTTGGGGAAAAGGTGGGTTTTGTCTCATTAGATTCTAGAAGAGTCTCACGTGAGTTTTGATTAATCAATCAATCAATCAATCAATCAACCAATCAATCAGCATTCCCTGAGCAACTATATGCTTAGGACTTGGCTGGCCATTGTAAAAAGATTATGAACAGTATAAAGTATGATCCTTAATCAAGGGCTTAAACTTTACCTAAGGAAGCAAATACACTCAGGAAATAACTTTATGTATGACAACACTATAGGCTGATAACGAAATGCCAGATTGTATAGGGCTGACAGCCTGAGAAGAGGATAATATGTATCATGATAGGGTCTTATTTAGGGGACACTTGCATTGTGTGTACAAAAGGAAACTGAAGAAGGAGAGAATACTGTGTGTGACAGTCTAAGAAATCTCAGCAGTTGAGTGTTGGTCTGCAGACTGGATGTCTCCTTCTTAGGAAATTTCTTAAGATATGCAATTATTACAGTTAGCCAAATTCAGTACACATCAAATGACCTAACGGTCGAAGTTTCTAGGTACCTATTTTATTTAACATTTATTTTTGCAGTTCCTGCAACCAAGAGTGCTTTGTTTTGTTTTGTTTTATAGACAAGAGACAGCAATCTGTTCATATCTTTGTTGAAGGAAAGCTGAAATTGCAAATGTGTTTCAATCTGATACAATCTAAATCCTTATCCCAATAATGAAAAATGTCATCAACAAATCTTACTCTGAGATCTTTGAGACTCCATGAAGATTTTTCTTTATGGGAAAATAACCTCAAATTTATTTCCAAAAGGAAAGATAAGACCTCTCTTAAATAATGGCATGTGGAAAATAGAGATTTTCTTAGTAGTAGGCGTTATAATGAATGACATTTGTATAGTACTTTACAACTTGCAGAGTACTTTGTATACTTTATCTCGTTAGATAACTAAGTAAAGCTAAGCTTTCCTCAGAAAGTTATGTTGGATAAATAGTTGTCTAAAGAGGGGGAAATATGTTGGTTTTAACCAATTTAGAAACAAAAAATCAGTCGTAGCTTCTTAGGCATTAAGAGGGATGTCATAGGTTGCCATATAATATATTTATTAACTGTCTAAAGATACACTAATGATGATAGTTGCAAGAATCATATATGACTTGAGCCTCTGCTTTTGTATGGTACTGGTCTATGCATTTATATGTATTAAATTGTTTAATCCTACAAATAAACCCTTGGAAAAGATATTATTCTCATATTACAGGTAAGGAAACTGAGGCACAAGTGTTTAAGTAACTTGCCAAGTTCACAAAATTAGTAGTTAGAAGAGCTGGGCCTTGAACTCAGGAAGTCTGGCTCCAGAGCTCTCTCTCTTAATCACTAAGGACTCTTTCCGAAATGTAAATTGTCTCTTCCATAAACATTGTTTCATAAATAAAAATTGTGAAACAGCCAATGATTTACAAACAAAAAGTAAAGGGACAAGGGGAATAGACACTACTATGAATGCTAATCACGACTCCTTAATAAAATCACATAGAAAGGAAGAAAGAACATGAAAAATTTTTAAAAATCTCCTTAAAGAATAGGAATTGAAATATTTGTAACTTTTTGGCCAATCTCTGAAAAAGAGAAAGGAAGGTTAAGAAGGAAGAGACTAATTTATGATCCAAGAACAACCCAGTGTTATCATAATTATAAAAATATGTTTCTAGTCTTTCCTAAAAATGTTTCCTGCTTTACTTGGAGAGGACAGTGGTAGCTCTTCTAATATAAAATAATCCCATTCCCAAGCAAGAGAGTCTAGAGACAAATAGAACATTCTAAAATCATGGCTACCTCACTGAGGATCCCACACCCTTAAACCCATTCCCCACAGAATCTGTTCTTCCAACTCTGTCCTCTTTGGGGTGAGGATACCTGGCGCACAGATCGACCCAGCATTCCAGAATTCTCTTGTAACAGGAAGGGAACTGTGTCCATTGAAGTTTGAAGATGTTTGCAACCGGGATGAAAAATAAAAAATCTCCATCATCTCTGATAAAGCACAAAAAGGACCGTTTAGAGTTGCTTCGCATTTCAGGATACATGGAAGAGTCTCTTGTCCAAGAGACTCTTCTCCTCAGGAGGTTAAGGTCCAGAATTTTTCCGAGTGCCTTTATGCAGTCAAAGAGAGAGATAGGGGTAGACCTCATGCCCACTGTTTAGAGATGGAAACCCACAGAGGAGATGCTCAAGCAGAAGGCTTAGCTTTTTGGCCCCCCATCTGGAAAGCCACCTATTATCTCCTATGCAAAAGAAAGGAAAAAACATTTTGCTTTGTCTCATGACAAGATTAAATTTCCTAAAGTGATATGAAAAATTATCTTATTAAAAACTCTGGTACATATTGTGCTGGGCTTTTTCAAAATTTAGTTTAGATTTAAAAAAAAAGACTTCTAGAAGTGTTTAAGTTTGTGGAACCATTTTTTTCATCTCATTAAGGGAGCTTTATTGATGTGAGAGAAAAGATCTTAATATTCATAGTGATGGACATAAAGAACACCATGCATGGGGGCACCCGGGTGGCTCAGTCGGTTAAATGACTTCCTTTGGCTCAGGTCATGATCTCAAGGTTTGTGGGTTTGAGCCCTGCATGGGGCTCTGTTCTGTGCATGCAGAGCCCTCTTTGGATCCTCTGTCCCCTCTCTCTGCTCCTCCCCTGCTCATGCTGGCTGTCTCTCTCTCTCTCTCTCTCTCTCTCTCTCTCTCTTTCTCTCTTAAAAATAAATACAAATTTATACAAAAATAATATAGTTTTGGGGCGCCTGGGTGGCTCAGTGGGTTAAGCGGCCAACTTCGGCTCAGGTCATGATCTCGCGGCCCGTGAGTTCGAGCCCTGCGTCGGGCTCTGTGCTGACAGCTCAGAGCCTGGAGCCTGTTTCAGATTCTGTGTTTCCCTCTCTCTGACCCTCTGCTCTGTCTCTCCCTGTCTCAAAAATAAATAAAACGTTAAAAAAATAATATAGTTTTATAAGGAAATAAACCTATTTTTTAAATTTTGTACTTGATATAAGTCTGACTTATATATCAGATACAAGGTCTGACCAACCTTATTCCTTAAATACACCACATATCCCAGCGATGGAGTGGCCAATAATAACCCAGACAACTAAGTTTATCTAAAAATAAGATTAGCTTTCAACCAGCTACGTGGAAATGACAGGGTAAATGAAGATCATTTTCTCAAAATTGCAGGCTCCCCTCTGGGCCCCTGCATAATGTCCTTCTTTTCATTGCCTCAGTTTCTCCAGCTGCAAAGAAAAAATTATGTGCAACTTTGGGTTCCCGTTCCCTCCCCACTCTAATCTTCAAAGAATAAGACCAAGCATCTCTGAGCAGCACTTCCCAGACCTGCTATTTGATGGACACACCATCAGAAGAGACTTTTGGATGATTGACAAAATACCTAGCCCCAGTCCGGACAGCACAGTTCATTGCCTAGTTCAGCTCTCCTGCTGTAAAGGAGCACAGTGCTTCTTGAATGGGTGCAAGACCAGCTGCCTGCTGTTTCCTGTCTTCAGAGAATTCAATTATGTATCAAAAAATGTTAAGTGCTCACTCAGCAGCAGACAGTAGTTTGTATATGCAACCTCACTTCCTCAACGTAAACACACAGTGTCCCCAAATCAAACCGTCTGTGTTCCCAATTGCCTGCAAAGTGGATTGCTTGCAATTTAAACTATCTTTTCTGAAGGAGACCATGCTAGAAATCATGAAATGAGTCTGTCTACAGGTTTCCAGAGGAGAAAGTACTGATAGTTCCCCTGGTCCCTCTTGCCTCCAAGGCCTCATAGGGTAAAGGGTTTGGTGGGGAAGACTGAGGGGCTGGGCTATAGACTTGGCAGATACATGAGAAAAAGGAGAGCTGGTACATGCCAGCTTGGGGAGTGTCCCTTGGGGACCACTTCTCAGAGGCGCTCTATCCTGGGCAGCTGACAGGGAGGCGGGATAGGAGGAGAGGGACTTTCAGTGGAGGATGCCAATGTGAAGAGAGGCTTCCAAAGGCAGGCAGGCCAGATGGGACTTCCAGCAAGTGCCAGAGGACCCATTTGTAAGTACTGAAGAAAAAGTGCCCTTCACACTGTTGGAAATTAAAAAGTATGTCCCACCACTTGTCTGCTAAACTGTTCAAGGCACAGAGAGAAGGAAAACCACTAGGCTGACGTACTGTTCTCGTCCTTCCTTCTTTTGTTCCTCTTTAATGAAAGGGCAATACTTCCAGGTGCCTAAACCACAATAACTCCATTTTTTTTTAAGTTGATGTATTTATTTTGAGAGAGAGAGAGAGCCCAAGAGGGACAGAAAGAGAGGGAGAAAGAGGGAATCTCAAACAGGCTCAGCCCTGTCAGTGCAGAGCCCAATGCAGGACTCAAACTCACAAACCCTGAGATCATGACCTAAGCCGAGATCAAGAGTCCGACTCTTAACTGACTGAGCCACCCAGGCACCCCCACAATCACTCCATTCTTGGTGGTCAGAGAGCCCAAGGCCATAGTCCTAAGCCAAAGGCAAACGGAAGCATGGCAGTTACAAAGGGTCACCTGGCAGGGAGACGTGATGGAGAACTCTGGTCATGACAACATTTTATACATGTGTTAAATTTGTTCATGGTCACTGGAATCAAGTGATGTCTCTCAACTTAAGGAGTCCATTCGGTTGACAGGGCTGACAAAGTCTGGCCACTGAGGAATGATAACAGGAGCTCCTGGGCAATTGTGGGAGCAGCTCCATCCTACAGCACTTGCCAGTTGACTTATGGTCTGAAAAGGTCCCGGTAAATTTACATCAACAACGAAATCAATGCCAATGAAACCCTTTTCATGCTTTCCTGTCACGATCCAAAGTAAAAATAGGTATGGTAGCTAATTCTCAAAATTGTCATTTTATTTATGTATTTTTGACTTAGAAAACTCCACTTTATTGACTCCCAAATCTAATAAAACTCGGAACTCTGCACAAGTGTTGTAAGAGGACTTTGACCTTTTTCCTAATGCCCTGTCTTCAAAGTCAGCTCATTTTTGTTTCTCTAGACTCTGTATCAGTTTTCTGAGATGTTAAGAGGACTTCATGTGTCCTTTGCCTTCATGGCCTCTCAGCATTTGTGATCATCATGGGATACAGAGGGAAAAAGCCAGAAAGACCCAGAGACTTCTCCACAGGCTTAAAGAGGTGGGCCCCACGGCCCATCTAATGCTAAATCTGGTCCAGGTTGAGAGCGACCATTTTCTCTCCATGACTATTGGGGAGTGGATCATAGGAGCCCAGTTGCTCCACCAACGGCCATCCCTGGGATACTTGTAACTAGCCACAATGTGGTAGAAATGCTGGTTAGTACAGCCACTCAGATCAAGGCGGATGGTTACGTGACCTCCATGGTAGCCCTTGCAGAGGACAACAGTGAGCTAAGCCATGGTGCAGCTGTGTGCACTGGGCCTGTGTGCCCCTTGCAGCACCTCAAAGCTTCCCGCCACTGACCCAGGTTGGCTCTGAGGCCTCAGGTGGGGTGGAGGATGGACCTCACCTCTCTGCTACCCAAGCTGTAGCAAACATTGTCATTTTAAAGTTCAAAGATTTGGGGGCGCCTGGGTGACTCAGTTGGTTAAGTGTCTGACTTCAGCTCAGGTCATGATCTCATGGTTTGTAGGTTTGATCCCCACATTGGGATCTGTGCTCACAGCTCACAGCTCGGAGCCTGGAGCCTGCTTCAGATTCTATGTGTCTCCCTCTCTGTCCCTCCCCCACTCATGCTCTGCGTCTTTCTCTCCTCAAAAATGAATAAATATTTAAAAAAGAAAAGTTTAAAGATTTTGATGATAAAGAAACACCAAAGGTACAATGTAGGTCTACCTCAATACAATCATACAATCAGCAAAGATACTAAAACTAATGCCTAAAGATGTTGGACTTGAAGAAACATGTTTTTCAGAAAATAAAGATTTTAACATAAATGCAGTCATATCTCCAGCCTTGGGACAAATCTGTAGGATACTATTTTGAGCTACCAGCTGAGTCATTTTCTTTTCTTCTTTATCTCTCTCTTTCATATAATAATTATTAAGAATTCATATAATGTTTGAGACAACATAAAGGAATGAATAGCAATAACAAAAACTATAATCATTTTCTTAAATGGAAAAAGGATGGGTAAGAATTTTGCCGATGGTAAAAAGACTTTGCATCCCCAACGTGATCTGAAAGCCAGAGGTTATAGTAGAAATTGTCACTGGACATTAAGTCCCAGACTAAAACTCTATGTGATTCTTTACAAGTTTGACATTGAATCGACTATTAATAGAAGGAATATTTTAGAGGGAAAAATAATGTAAGAATTAATATATCTAAAAGTAAGAATATATTATCTTATTCTTTATTATTTTAATAGCTTATGCTCCAGAAGGTCAATATTTTATTTTTGTCTAAGTTTATTAATTTACTTTTGAGAAAGAGAGAAAGAGAGGGAGTGCACATGCAAGTGGGGTAGAGGTAGCGGGTGGGGAGAGAGAGACTCTGAAACAGGCTCTGCAGGTCAGCATAGAGCCCGATGCGGGGCTCAAACCCATGAACTGCAAGATCGTGACCTGAACCGAAGTTGGACGATTAACCGACTGAGCCACCCAGGTGCCCCTAGTAGGTCAGCACTTTAATTAAATCAAGATTGTAACATCACTTTGAAACACACTAGCATCCTCAGGCAAGGACTTGGCAAAATACTTTACAAAAGATTCAGAATAATAACGAACCAATATAGTTAAATAAAATTTTATAGGCACTGGGATATTTCTTGGCTTCAAACTCTTTAGTTAATCATGAAATCAGCACACTCAGTCTTCATTCAATCAGAAGTTTATGTGGATTTCACTCATTCCAGAAAGGATGAATTTACTGAGTGGCTCTGTTTGAGAGTCTATGAAGAATGCAAAGAAAATCAGGCACAGACCTCATTTTTTTTCCTAGGGAGCTTTGTGCCTAATAGGTGAGATCAACATACCCATAAATAACTAGAATACAAGGTCAAAGTAGTGATTACCACAGGAGAAGTGTGGATGACAAATCAGGGAAAGCAGATTTGGGGAAACGTTTGGGAGAAAAGAGACATACTAAGCTGTGAACTAGACATACAGGATGGACAGGAAGTGCAGTCCAGCTGGAGAGAAAAGTTACGGGCATGGTTTGGGCAATTTCAAGTAACTTAGTTTAGCTGGCTGGAGACTAGCATGAAGGAGAACGCTAGGAAATGTGGAAGCAAAGGACTGAATGAACACTTCATGGAGTGAAGAATGAGGAAGGTCAGGTTAAGGAGGTATGTTAGACAACTCAGATCTCCTCTCACAGGCAGCTTGTTTGTCTCCCTACATGAGCACCACCCCAGCCACTGTTTAAAATCACCACTGAAAAACTCTTATTTACGGATTGGGAGTTTAGTGCATAAGGAAGTACTTATTAGGAGATTTTAAAATAATATGACATTTACTCTTTTTTTTTTTTTTTTGTCATTTGCTCTTTTATCTACCCTAAACTCACAGAGTAATTTTGCCTTTACTCTGTTTGCAAAGAAACCATGTCACGTGAATATTGTTCAACAAATTAACGTAAAGGGATGGGTGTGGAGATGGATGGGTGGGTGGTTGTGTAGGTAGGTGGACATGTGGTGGTCGCATGACTGAACGGATGGGTGGAGACTGGATTTGTGAGTGGATGAGTACATGGTTCGACAAGTGGATAGAGAGGTAAATGGTGGTGAGTGGATTAGGAGGTGGAAGAGGGTTGGGTGGCTGGCCTGCTGGCTACCTAAAGCACTCGGGTACTTTGCTATATGATCCCATGATTAAGTGTTCGACAGCCAACCAAAAAACATGTCTAATATAAATCCAAACAATTGTTTGCTAGTAAAATTTCGTCTGGCTATAGGAGTCAAGTACATTTTTTATTGTGCTTGTAAAGTGCACATCTTTCACTGTGCATTGAAAGAGAACTCAAAAAACACATGTCTTTTTATGTCCTTCACCCCTTCTCACAATGGTGCAGGACTTGAAGTTTTCCCAAATTACAACTTGAATGAAACAAAGCAAAGCCACTGAAAAGGTAAAAGTCAACTGGGTAAACTCAGAGTGATTTTTTAAAATGATATTCACCATCCTTATAAAATGAGGGGATTCAGCTATATTAATAAGTCTCAAAAAGTATAAAACCCTGATGTCTACTTTCAAAACCAACAAACACCAATCAACAAGGCAGCCAACCAACCAACCATCTCAAAAAAACAATTACGTATAAGGAGGGCATGCGTATTTACTAGTTTCACAAGTAAAAGAAGTTTTAGGAAACCTATACCCTTGCTATTCAAAGTTTGGTTCTTGGACCAGGAGCATCAGCCTCACTGGGGAGCTTCCTAGAAAAGCAGAATGCCAGATCCCATCCCAGAACTACGCAATACGCAATTTTAGATGCATTAAAGTTTAAGAAGCACTGCTATATGCCCTTCCTGAAAATTCAATATATATGTAGTGTTCTAAGTTGTTAAGTTTGTTTTGTTTTGTCCGTTTTAAATCTTTATTAATTTTGAGAGAGAGAAAGTGCAAGCGAGGGAGGGGCAGAGAGAGAGCCCAAGCAGGCTCCACAAACCATGAGATCATGACCTGAGCTGAAATAAAAAGTCAGACGCTTAACCGGATGAGCCACTCCAGGTGCTCCTATAAGTTCGTTGAATCCAATTCATCATGGATTCCCTTTTTTTTAATGTTTTATTTATTTTTGACAGACAGAGCATGAACAGGGGACAGGCAAAGAGATAGGGAGACACAGAATCTGAAGCAGGCTCCAGGCTATGAGCTGTCAGCACAGAGCCCAACGCGGGGCTCAAACCAGTGAATCATGAGATCATGACCTGAGCTGAAGTCGGACGCCTAACAGGCACCCCATGGATTCCTTTTTGTAAAGGAAACGCCTTAACATTGCATGCAAATTGTATAACACAGTTTGGGCGGTGCTAGGCTCAATGAACCTTAAAGTCCCTCCAAGTAAAGCATTCTGTGTATGTGTTGATCATACAGATATCTGTATACATACATCTGAATATGTGGGTGTATATGTTTATCTACATCCATGCCATCTATGCATCACCTACGTATCTAATAGAAAATAGCCATGATTCTACTTACGCATTTAGTGAAACCTAAAAGAAAATAGACTTGTTAAATTTGAGAGAAATGGTGAAATGCAGTTTTAAGTTCTTGGTGAAGAGAAAGAATTTTGTGAAAATGAACCAGTTCAATCAAGAGGTTTACTAGGGAACGTTTATGTGGGGCTGGGATTTCCTTTTACTCTCCAAGAGCTTTTCCAAAATATACATTCTTCACTAATGAGAGCTAATTTTTTATGCGCTTTCTCCCACTTGTTCCTATTCAAATATTTTATTTTTGAAGGAATGCTGTTTTGGGGCTTGTTAAAATTTCCATAGTCTTTTAGGAATGTTATTAAAGAATGTTAGTTTTTAGATCAAGTGTCCTTGGGTACGTACAAATTGCTATCAAAGATTTGGACTTAATTTGGTGCCATTGGAAGTAATCTGAAAATATACTTTCTCATGGTGGTGATTAGATCCTTTAAGCAATATTTTAAACAGGAACTTTTACTGGATTTGCCTTCGTGTTCTCTTGGTGCTTACTCAAAAGCACATGGATCCTACCACAACTCCCTTCCCCCCAAAAAGCACATGGATCCAAGGTGGTGGCTTTTTTATCCCACAGACTAAACACTTGAGAATAGAAAGGGTTTCATGGTCCCAAATCTTACTTTATTCCGACTAGACTCGGGGATGAGCAGGAGTAAGACTGAGATTCTGCCGGGCCATAAGGAAGCCAGAGTGGTACATGAGGTGATTTTAGGTGGTATTTAGACAGGTATTTATTTTAATAGTCATGAAATTATCTTTATATTAGAAAAAATGAAATCGGGGCGCCTGGGTGGCTCAGTTGGTTGAGCATCTGACTCTGGCTCAGGTCATGATCTTGCAGTTCGTGAGTTCCAGCCCCGTGTCGGGCTCTGTGCTGATCGCACAGAGTCTGGAGCCTGCTTTGGATTCTGTGTCTCCCTCTCTCTCTGCCTCTCTCTCTCACGCATGCTCTCTCTCTCAAAAAGAAATATTAAAAACAATTTTTAAAAAGAAAAAATCAGTATAGCAAATGTGCTAGACATTATGGTTTAGGATGAGGTTAAGTTTAAAAAGTGAAGCCATTTGAAAAAGTAAATAACATTACAGATATGTATGCAATAAAAATTGTGAAGTGGTGATGTAAAGGATTGCAATATGGGAAATACGCCTTTAATCCAACCCTTTTGTTCTGCTGAGGAATATGAAACCCTCTTTACGTAGTAAATTCATGGGGATTAGGGCCTCGAGTTTTTTACTTCTCAAGGCCCAGTTGATAATAACAGTCGCAAATGAAAGTGCATCTGAAATATCTTTGGGATGTAGAATTATCAATCATAGTCAATGTCTACTTCTTTCGATATTAGACAACTGATTATGTTCATTCAGTTCATAATTTTCAGGATTCTACAAAACATTCAGATGCATCGTAATAGTAAAGTGAAGAAATCCCTTTCTCAGAATAGGTTGGGTTTATCTTCCTTGAGGTATGAACCATGAACTGTCATGAAGTTTGCCTCACACCTATCGCCACTTTTGTGAGCGTTGGTTGTTCCTACCATTTTCAGATGGAAATGTGAGCAAGTGATGATTCTGGCTCCAATTTCCTTATTTTACAAAACATATAGAAATGGACTCTCTACACCATTTAACTTTCCAGTGCCTTGGTTTCCCTATCTGTGAAATTCCATTAAATAACTGATTTCGAAGGTAACCTATAGTCCCAAGGTCCCATGACTTTATAACTATTAAAAAGAGAATGGCATATTAAATCCATAGAAATGGCCCGGCTTCCAGGAAGAAGTATGTTATGAGATAATAAAACTGGCATTTTTCAGCGCCTACCATGTTACAAGTACTCACAAAAAGTGTCTTGCTTAATCTACCCGGCACACATGCCTGATTCCTATTGCACATATGCAGAAACTGAGGTCCAGAGGGGTGCAATAACTTATTCAAGATCACACAACTAGTAAGTAGTTTGAGCCCTGGTCTCCTTTTCTCCAGAGTCCTACTCCTTTCCTCCACCACATCAAACTACCTTTCTGTGATCAGAACACTCTTATTATTAACTTTGAGATAAAGCTACTGAGGCAGGATGGCAGAAAAAATTTCTATTTGTCCGTTTGTCAACACAGTTGGAAAAACATCCCAAGCACGGCCTTGTTTAGAATTGTTTAGAATATCGAGAACACGTGTCATTTTGTAACTAATCCCTTAAATACATGGAATAGTTGGGTGACATGAAAGTTTATCAAACTCAATTTAGATGCAAATTTGATGTTTAAAAAATCTCTGATACTGATTCAGAAGATAGGGAAAAACTAATATAAACATTACTCTTGAGAGGAAAAAGAATAGAAACCATATGAATATTATAAATAAATAGAAAAGATTTATTACAAATAAATAAAATTTTGTACAAGTGAAAATTTTTCTGTGATTTCAGAATTCTATTAGCTTTCATTTAATGAAATTAGGAAACAAATATTGCCACTATCTGGAAGAGAATAAGTAATTGTTTAGAGAAAAAAGGAAATGTCTAAAATTATAACCATAATATTTATAGATGAAAAGATGCATTTTAGAGCAAAATAAAATTTTGTGTATGCATGCGTATATTTGTGTATATTTAGGAGATGAGTCAAAAATCAAATTAAAAAAAGTAGCATCTATTTGTTGGAACAGTTTTCAAATGTAAACTGTATGCAGATTTGGCATTATCTTCTGAAATAATAACTTAGCTGAAAAAAACTCACTTTGAGAACAAACAGTTTTGATCCGCAATGTGGTTTTGAGGCGGCAAGAAAGAGAATTTCTTTAGGACATAGAGAATCAGTTTTGGATAATGACATCGGCTTTAAAACATTATTTAAGGAATAAGCCTTCATAGTTCTAGTTTGCAGACTTACTTTTTACTCATACTCCAAACTCACTCAGAAATGAACAAAACATAATTTAAAATTCTTGAGCTAGCACATTAACACCTCCTAACAATAGTGGCTTTCTTATTTCAACTGGCAATCCTTTACACAGCAATATGTGAATGATCAGCATTTCAAATGAATTAATCAGTTCATATCCCTACTATAATCGCCTGCTTCAGACAAGGTGCTCTGATGAACAAGTGCTCAGTTAGAGAGTAGAATAAGGGTAGCCATGATTTCCTGGCAGCCGGCAGTTTGTGAGTGAATGAGATCACTTAGAAGAATAATTTAATTATCACTGGCTTCACCAACATGATGCAGGTCCTCACTAGCCATGTAAAGCTTCTCTAGCCTCAAACATTTCTGGAAGCCATCAGGTAGTATCTTGTATTCTCACGTGCAATCATGAACAGACTCCTGCTAGGCAATGCAGCCCCCCACCAACGCCCAGCTACTGCTCCATCAGGCCTGCCTTGTTGGCTTTCTAGGGTGCATGTCACTCCTTTGCCACTACCCTGTTGGGCAAAGCCCACTGATTCCTTGGGCCTTGACTGTGGCAGAGCAGTATCTCGGGTGTATGGGAGAGGAGGTTATGATCCACCCTGACTCCCTATCTAATCCCAATGGATAAAGTACAGACTCTAGGAACTGATAGTTAATTGATGATCACTTATGAGTTTATTAATGAACGAGATTGTTAATGAACTGGGAAAGTCCCCAATGTGTCTTGCAAACTTGGGTACACTTTGGATTGGAGAATGCAATTTGGATCTAAAATCAAAGTGTTTTATCCCATCCCCATCCAAATGCAGACCTTGGGGCCAACTGGAGCCTGGGATGGGTTGGGAAGATGGGTGTTTGGAGCAAACTCAGCACCCAGGCAGATGCTTGGAAGATCACAGACTTGCCTCATCAACCCAGTTATTGGCTGACCAGAGAGTAGAGAGGGAAGGGTACGAGGTTGATTCTCTCCCTTTGTGCTTTCTCGTACGGAAACAAAGGGAGCCAGAGACTCTGAGTGTCCACTGCTCTCCTGAGGGGTCCTACAGAGCAAGAGATCTCTGTGCAGGAGAGTCACTTTCAACATGTGGGCATTCTCCCTGAAACGAGCTCCTGTTCCTCCTTTGTGGGAAGCAGGTGTGGGGTTGGGAGAGAAGCTAGAAGCTTACTTTCAAAGACCACAGTCCCAACAGGAGGAGAATAAGGTTCCTTCTCTGCAAACATGAAGATAGGAGATTAAACTTCTTCCCTTAAGACTATGTAGTAGAATATGATAAAATGCTGCTGGGGATGGGGCAGAAGCAGAATGGCTGACCCTACTTTGTGTTACACTCTATTTGAGGGATCCCAGAGTACTTTAAACCAGAACCCCAAATGTTGGAGAGTTTATTAAGAGAGTTATTCCAACTTTGGCTTATCATCCTTCTGCCTTCCTTGCATCTAATGGCGGGCGGAGGAGACAAATCCAAGTGACAGACCTGGCTGAGCACAGAATTCTCTTTCCTTCCAAAATAAGGAAAAATGTGCCATTGGCTTGGTCTGTCATGCTTGGTTATTTTCTTTTAAAATTAATTCTCTTCCAGAACATATCACAGTCCCCTAACCTACTTTGGAGCAGACTCCAGAATTTGCCAAACATACCCACATGTGTCTAATCCCAGCAGTTTTGTCACCAGGACTCTCTTCTTCACTCAACACCAAAAGGCAAATGGGGGTCTCTCTTGTGAATTAACCAGACACTGCCAAGCATGCCTACACTCCAGCAGGGAACCAGACCCAGGACTAAGCTGTCATTCTGCACTCTTGGCATAAGTCATCATCTAATTTTACAAGCAGGTATATACTTGGAAGCTGGTTAGCTTACATAGAATTGAGCGTTGAAGTACTTAAAACAGAAAACTAATCAAGGTGATAATAAACAGGAGTTCAGTAATTCAGTTAAGTGGAAGGGTCCGTGAAACATTTATTCATTCTTTATTTTACTCAACATTTATAAAGTATAATTGTAGGCACCAAACACAGTTCATGGGGATAAAAAGATAAAGATTTACTCTCTGTCCTTAAGGAGCTCACAGTCCAGGTACAAAGGCAGACATGTAAGTGACATGTGTCATAAATCCTTTTCCACAAAAAGGTGCATATAACATTTTATAAAAATGCAACATGATACATGCTATAATAACAGATACAAACTGCTGTGAGGTATAGAGGGGGTAACAAGTAATTGTAATATAACATTAGGCAGTCTCTAAATTGGAAAGATTTGGGAACATATTAAAGATGATAAGTACCTTGGCTTAATTTTTTGGTAAATCACTATTTCTAAGCCTGGATTTCTACTGTGGTGTTTGTTCAATGTGCCTATTTTTCGGTTTACTTATGGCATTTTCATGGCAGCCATGATTAGTAATGACCTCTAGCTTATGAAAATAGATCTTTAATAAAGTAAACACACTTACTGGGAAATCACTGGGACAGCTTGGTCTTGTGGAAAAACACAGTTATGTGTTTACTGATAAATTACTGATAAATTTCCTGTTTACGTAGCTGACCTGCCATGTTAAAGCCTCATTCAAGCAATATTTTGGAAAATCAAACAAATATGCTTCTCTGAAAAGAAAGGATTGGATTTAAGTTTTTAAACTTTTTTGTTAGTTTGTTTCTTGCTTTTGCTCAGTTTATCTAAGATAAAAAATTAAAGCGTTTAAAAACATTTCTTTTAGGGGCACCTGGGTGGTTCAGTCTGACTTAAGCTCAGGTCATGATCTTGTGGTTCGTGGGTTCAAGCCCCGCGACGGGCTCTGTGCTGACAACTCAGAGCCTAGAGCCTGCTTCGGATTCTGTGTCTCCCTCTCTCTGTGTCCCCCACCCCCCCAACTCATGCTCTGTCTCTCTGTCTCACTCAAAAATAAATAAAACATAAAAAAAAAAGAATTAAAAAAACATTTCTTTTAGTGTGTAATTTTAAAATCAGAGGTACTTGTTAGCTCAGTTGGTCAAGCATCTGACTCTTGGTTTCGGCTCAGGTCATGATCTCAGCATTCATAAGTTCGGGCCCCATTTCCTGCTGTGTACTGATAGCACTGAGCCTGCTTGGGATTCTCTCTCCTTCTCTCTCTGCTCCTGCCTCACTTGCTCTGTCTCTTTCTTTGTGTGTGTCTCTCTCTCTTTCTCTCAAAATAAATAAATAAACATAAAAAATTACTTGAAAGTCAACATAGATCATTTTTTTCTTTGTTCAATAAATATTTATTAAATAAATTAGTAAATCAAGTGCTCAGTCTTTATTTTCATAATCTTCAGTATTATCTAGCACAATGCTAGTATTATCTATCATAGCAAAGGTATAATAAGTTCTTTGGGGCCCATGGCTTGATATTTTACCTTAGATTGAACAACAAAAAAATGGTGAGAATTTCCACATTTACTTTATCATCAGGAACCTAAATTTGGAATTTCAAATTAAAAAAAAAAAAACCAGGAAATTCAAGAGAATATAGTGTTTGGTTTCTTAAAAACGTGTAAGTGATGAAAATGCAGATAAATAAAAACATCAAATCAAATGCAGTAGGTGTCCTTTCACTCACATAAATTGAAAAGTGAAACACTCTGATTTAATATATTCTTGGTTAATAGTTTACGCATTTTATTTTTATTTATTTATTTATTTAATATAATTTATTGTCAAATTGGTTTCTTTTTTTTTTTAATATATGAAGTTTATTGTCAAATTGGTTTCCATACAACAATCCCAACAGGTGCCCTCCTTAATGCCCATTACCCACTTTCCCCTTTCCCCCACCCCCCCATCAACCCTCAGTTTGTTCTCAGTATTTAAGAGTCTCTTATAGTTTGTCTCCTTCCCTCTTTTTTTTTCCCTGGTCTTCTATTAAGTTTTTCAGGATCCGCATATGAGTGAAAACATATGGTATCTGTCTTTCTCTGCCTGACGTATTTCACTTAGCATAACAGTCTTGAGACAGTTCCATCCGTGTTGCTACAAATGGCCAGATTTCATTCTTTCTCATTGCCAAGTAGTATTCCATTGTATATATAAACCACATCTTCTTTATCTATTGGTCAGTTGATGGACATTTAGGCTCTTTCCATAATTTGGCTATTGTTGAAAGTGCTGCTATAAACATTGGGGTACAAGTACCCCTATGCATCAGCACTCCTGTATCCCTTGGGTAAACTCCTAGCTGCGCTATTGCCTGGTCATAGGGTAGAACTATTTTTAAATTTTGAGAAATCTCCACACTGTTTTCCAGAGCGGCTGCACAAGTTTGTATTCCCACCAACAGTGCAAGAGGGTTCCCATTTCTCCACATCCTCGCCAGCATGTATGGTCTCCTGCTTTGTTCATTTTAGCCACTCTGACCAGCACGAGGTGGTATCTCAGTGTGGTTTTGATTTGTATTTCCCTGATGAGGAGTGACGTTGAGCATCTTTTCATGTGCCTGTTGGCCATCTGGTTCGTCTTTAGAGAAGTGTCTATTCATGTTTTCTGCCTAATTTTTCACTGGATTATTTGTTTTTCAGGTGTGGAGTTTGGGGAGTTCTTTATAGATTTTGGATACTAGCCCTTTGCCCAATATGTCATTTGCAAATATCTTTTCCCATTCTGTCAGTTGCCTTTCAGTTTTGTTGATTGTTTCCTTTGCAGTGCAGAAGATTTTTATCTTGATGAGATCCCAATAGTTTATTTTTGCTTTTAATTCCCTTGCCTTTGGAGATGTCAGCATAGTTCATTTGATTTATATGATCTCTCTGGGCTACTAGGACAAATTTCTAAGACCATTCATAGAGGCAGCTCCTAAATATCAACAGATTGAAGGATTTGGGAGAATACTCTACTGGGTCCACCCTGTTTCTTCTATTTTTATGTTGGTTTCCTTTCCTCTTCTTTATTGCACCTCAATTTCCAAAGCAGTCTCTTAGTTTCCACCTTGCTGCCTCATGCCTCAGGCTTCTCAGTGGTATGTTTGAATACTGCACAGCTCTTTGATGGACCTCACTTTGAGTAAGTGACTGTGCATGTTCATCTTGAATAGCCCAATATAGACTTCTCCTTACAGATCATATTCAAGTATAGAATAGATATATTTGATATAACATAGAAATTGATTCAGCATGGAGTCATTAAATCTCATGGGAGCTCATACTGTTTAATATAATCAGTGATCATACATGGTGGACATCTCTTATTTCTTCTGCTAGTAGCACCCTGGTTCTTCCTTGGAGACTCACCCATTGCTAAGTTAGTCCATATGACCAGGGAGTCAATGAGAGTGGTATATCACAGGACCACAGTGCTTGCATAAGAAATGAACATGTGACTCAAAAAGGGTCAATCAGAGTCAGCACTGGGACCTTTGCAAGACCTAATGGGATGGAGTTTCTGTTTTGGTGGGAGTAAGCTTGGAGCTGTCAGAGCCAGTCTGCTGTCTCAGAATGACACTGTCACAAAGAAAGCAAAGCTGAGATACGGAGGCAGAGAAAGTGCCCCTGGTCCTGATAATATTGTTTGAGCCCCTAGATCTAGCTGGCCCTAAGTCTAGTGGAAACTTATACATTTCAGAAAAGCAAATCAATAAATTACAAAATTTATTATAGCATATTGTCCTTCTCTTTGAAGTTCATATTTATCACATGAATTCTTATTGTCTTTTATCTGTTTCCTCCACTGAATTGTAAATGCCTGGAGATGAGAATTCCCTACTACATGGCAAGTAATAGATGCTCAATAAATATTTTTTCAAATGAACAATCCAGAATCTATCCTTAAAACAAAAAGTCACACAGCTAGGGTCCCTGGGTGGCTCAATTGGTTAAGCATCTGACTTCAGCACAGGTCATGATCTCACAGTTCATGAGTTTGAGCCCCACAATGAGTTCTCTGTTGTCAGCGCAGAGCCTGCTTCAGATCTTCTGTCCCTCTCTGTCCCTGCCCCTCCCCCACTCATTCTCTCCCTCTCTCTCAAAAATAAACATTTTAAAAAATCACACAGCAGAAAAAATAAATAAATAAACTAAAATAAATCACACAGCTAGCTATTTAGCATCATTGATGTTAATATTACATATATATTTTTAATGTTTATGTTTTATATATGTTAACACTGCTTTCTTTTTAGAAAGGCTAGATTTTATAAACAAATTACTATGTTTCTGGACAGTAAATGGGATAGCACTCAGGTTAAAAACAATTGGGAAATAATTTTCACCATATTCTGCTTACGCAATTGCAAAAACATATTTGCGGAAAGAAATGACACTTTCTATTATAATTAAAGTTACTATTATTATAAGCACAGACTGGACCCCTACATGGAGTACCACAATCTAGTTCCTACCATGACTAATCTAATCAATTAATTGCAAAGTTCTGTAATATGTAATAATCCTGATAGTTTCACTTTGCTCTCCTTAACTCTATTGGAATGGTCATGCCCCAACAATAGAAATCATCTGTTATTTAACTAAATATGTATTTTACAATTTGGAATTTTGCCTATGTCCCACTCCTGAGAAGTCTACAAATGTAAGACTAGAAATACTACTACCTGTCTCTGCTTGAATTGCTACTCTTTATCCATGGATTTCTGGATAAATAAGAATTAATAACCAAGAAAGATCAATGACTCCCAGCACATACAATTTGTCATTCGAGACAAGAAGTGTTTAGAGTGGCAGGAAAAGGTAGAGGCTAATCACAAAACATTATCAGAGTGAAGACATGTATAATTAACCTACATTCTACTTCCTCAATCATGAAAGATTTAGATCTGAAAGGAACAAGCCACACAAAAATGAACAAACCAATATCATACCATCCTTCCCTGGCATACCCAGCATCTTTCCTCTCCCTCAGATCCCCTTGCCTCCAACCAACATCAGCTTCCGATTGACAAGAGGTCATAGGGGTAGCATTATTGGATGTCTCTTTCAAGGTAGTTACCTCTGGCTTTTCTTTCTCTAACCTGGACCTCCCCTTTAACCGACATGTAACTGAAAGTTCAATGTCTGATGGCTTCTTGCCAGCAGACTTCACCTTCAAGATGTCTTAGCTTCATTTTAGAAAATATTCTTTTTATCCTGCTTCTGCAAATCTAAACCAAACTTGAAACACAAAGCATTCTTTATTTTGTGACTGCCTTTATCCTTCCTGGTTGAGGAGGAAGTTGAGTTCTGTGAGGTTTTGTGGTCTGACATTTGGCGTGCTTTGTTATTTTGTTATGTTTTGTTAAGCAGTTATATGGCGATTCGCCATACTGATTTTTGAATTCTAATTACTGAGATTTTCACTTTGGAAGGCAACACAAGCTTACTCTTTCTTTGAAAGCTTCTGCTTCATATGACCAACATTAATTTTTATGAATATAAATTTTTTTTGGTAAAATTCTTTTTGTTTAGTTCTTCTTAATCCTCTGGATTTAGAATAAGCTCTGCAAGTTTATCACTAGCCGGTTAAGCCAATTCTTTACCGAGAGGTTCCTGTGTCCTTCTCTTGCAATGGCATGCAGACTCTTCTTTTTTATGATAGGACTATAATTTTAACCAATAAATAACACAGTTTACAACAACTATTTTTACTGAAATATTGTAGGATGCATGTTGGTCTCAATGATCCTGGCAAAAGTAACTTTTAAAACATTTTGTGGAAGGGCAGCCTGTGTGGCTCTGTTGGTTAAGCATCCAGCTCTTGATTTCGGCTCAGGTCATGATCTCATGGTTGTGAGATCCAGTCCTGCATCAGGCTCCACGCTGGCATGAAGCCTGCTTTAAGATTTTCTCCCCCCCCCCCATGTCAAAAATAAGAATAAAATATTTTGTGTAAGATGCTCTTGCCCATATGGATAGGAAATAAATGTAGACATGTGCGTCGTACTCTTAGGTATTGCTAAGTATGCCCGCAAGCACTGTAGTTTCCAGGGACCTGTCGGTTTGGATACTTTAAATCAAATCCACCTCTCCCTTCACTTTTCTGTCAATACTTAAATCACTTGTTAGGAGGTGATATTAAGTGCTATAGAAGTCCTTGAACTTCATTCGGATACATTTTAAACAGCACTCACTTGCTCTTTTATGTGACTTTCATCTCTATCTGCAGAAGATGTGTATGCTTGTTTTTTAAAAATTAGAAAGACACACAAATAAAAAAAAAACTCCACCTGCAATCCACCACTCTGTCTCCACATTATAATGTTTATATGTCTACATCTTCTGTATTTTAAAATTTTTCTTTCACTTAAAACTAAATTGTGGACAACTTTCCAAAATGTAATATTCTTTTACATAGATTTGCTGCCTATGGCATTTTCCCTTCAACCAACTTAAGCAGAACCTTGAGGTGATTTCTCATGGCCTAAGTAGGCATGTCTAGATTTTTTGGAGTAAGTCTCTCTTGTTTTCTGCTGACTTATCAAACTCTGTCTTCCTACATATCATGGACAAAATAATTTTGAAGCTGCTCTTTGAATTTATGAGTCATTTTATGATGCTGTTTCCCCAACTCAGGCTTTACCTGGATCAGTAAAATTTTCCAGTGTCATTGATTCAACCAAAAGAAATCACCAGGCAGTTTTACCAAGGACTCCACGTACAAGGAACTCTGTCGAACACCTATAATGGTATTCTGGGTCTATGAATGACTCAATTTTGTAATAATACTTGTGCCTGGCACAGGGTAAGCCAGCAATAAATCCTGAGTGATAAACAATATGAAACAAATTACATAAGAAATTCCAAATCTACAGTGTCAAAGGTGGTGCCAAAGCCCCATAGGCTATTGCCTGTTTTTAAATTTAAATGATATGAGATACTAATGAAAGATTATTTAATGAGGTAACAATTTTATAAAATAGCCTCGAAGTGATACCGTTATTGATAATAAACATTTTTAAGATTTAATATGTACCTGACATTAAACACATATGAGACTTTACATGTACTCTCTTACATACGTGTTTCAGAACAACTCTATGTGGCAGGTGTTTTAAGCCCCATTTTACAGGGGCACCTGGGTGGCTCAGTCCATTAAGGATCTGACTTCAGCTCAGGTCATGATCTTGCAGTTCGTGAGTTCAAGCCCCGTGCCGGGCTCTGTGCTGACAGCTCAGAGCCTGGAGCCAGCTTTGGATTCTGTGTTTCCCTCTCTCTCTGCCCCTCCCCTGCTTGCACTCTGTCTCTCTCCCTCTCAAAAATAAACATTAAAAAAAATAATAAATCCCATTTTACAGATGAGTTAACAGGCACAGAGGTAAAGTAGACTGCCCTATATCACCCACGTGGCAAATGGCAGAGGAAGTTAAATCAAGCTTCATGTGACTCAGACGCCCTTTGTGTCATCCGTAATGCATGTGGCGTTCCACAGATGTTGGAATGTGACTACAGAGGCCACTTCATCCTCACTACCCTAAACTTGCTGACCCTAGCAAAACAGGGAAGTTAGACACTCTAGTGTGACTTATATTTGAGTCCCACCATTGGGCTGTCCAGAGATGTCCTTCTTCAAGGTAAAAGGAATACCTCTCAGATTACAAGTTTCCAGAATGCAAATTGACTGATAATCAGATTTATCATTGATTACTTCAAAATAGACTCCAATTGCCTTCTCCTTACTTAAAGAGGATCCCTTTCCTGGCTCCCAAAACACTGTCAATGGGGTGGTAGCAATAGTAGAGAATGAAGTGAAGTGAAATGAATTAATAGAACTGTATTAAAGCTGATACATACATAACTACATTTTAAAAGTAAAGAAAATCACAATTCGAGAGAAAATGAGCAGATTGATATAGCGTGTCAACAATATTATGGCAGTCATAAAACTACTACAGTATTAAAGAAAGAAACAACGTTTCTAAGGCTGTCTGATGAGTCATTGAAACAGAAGCCCAACTGGCTCTAACCTTTTAGAAGATATTTTTTCTAAGATATTGCTAACAAGCGTATATGACTCATTCCACACCAAAGATAAACTCTAAAGAGCAACCTGACTCTAAGAATAACTTCTAATATCTAGGAGGATTAACTGTGGTTCTGTTTGTTCACTAACTCCAGAGTTACTCCATCCACTGGTGGATACAGTATTTCTCTCAAATTTATTTTCTTCTTCTTCCTTTTTTTTTTTTTTTTTTTTTTTTTTTTTTTTTTTTTTTTTGGACAATATGAATTGACAAGCTGCCAGCACCACTGTAGTTGCCAAAATTTCAAAAAGGACCTTTGGCACTTTATTTCAGGTATCTCTCAGGCAAGTTGAGAAAGGAAACATGTGAACAGACAGTCAAGATATTGTGATAAATGCCATGACAGGCCATAGTTGCTCAGGGCTCCATGATTGCACAGTGAGGGGGAACATGGACAGAGCAGTGGTAAGAAAGTACTTCTTTTGAGATATTTCAGATAGGATATGTGTGATCCAGGTAAAGAAAGTGGTGAGCAAATTCCACACCCGAAAAACAAATAACCCAGTGAAGAAATGGGCAGAAAACATGAATAGACACTTCTCTAAGGAAGACATCCAGATGGCCAACAGGCACATGAAAAGATGATTAATGTCACTCCTCATCAGGGAAATACAAATCAAAACCACACTCAGATATCACCTCACGCCAGTCAGAGTGGCCAAAATGAACAAATCAGGAGACTATAGATGCTGGAGAGGATGTGGAGAAACGGGAACCCTCTTGCACTGTTGGTGGGAATGCAAACTGGTGCAGCCGCTCTGGAAAGCAGTGTGGAGGTTCCTCAAAAAATTAAAAATCGACCTACCCTATGACCCAGCAGTAGCACTGCTAGGAATTTACCCAAGGGATACAGGAATACTGATGCATAGGGGCACTTGTACCCCAATGTTTATAGCAGCACTCTCAACAATAGCCAAATTATGGAAAGAGCCTAAATGTCCATCAACTGATGAATGGATAAAGAAGTTGTGGTTTATATACACAATGGAGTACTACGTGGAAATGAGAAAGAATGAAATATGGCCCTTTGTAGCAACGTGGATGGAACTGGAGAGTGTTATGCTAAGTGAAATAAGCCATACAGAGAAAGACCATGTTTTCACTCTTAGGTGGATCCTGAGAAACTTAATAGAAACCCATGGGGGAGGGGAAGGACAAAAAAAAAAAAAAAAAAAAGAGGCTAGCGTGGGAGAGAGCCAAAGCATAAGAGACTCTCAAAAACTGAGAACAAACTGAGGGTTGAGGGGGGGTGGGAGGGAAGGGAGGGTGAGGGATGGGTATTGAGGAGGGCACCTTTTGGGATGAGCACTGGGTGTTGTATGGAAACCAATTTGACAATAAATTTCATATATTGAAAAAAAAAAAACAAGGGTTGCATCTAATACATCACTGTGTCAGCCCCCAAAGCCACTACAGGGTCTTGCATATTGCAGGTTCAATAAACACTAATTGAATAAAAAAAAAGGGAGTGAGGATGCTCTAGGCTGAGAAGGTACACAGATAAAGGCACAGGGGATGACAGAGCAACCTTGAGGACCTGGAAACAGTTAAGTATGGGTTACGTGTTAAGATGCAGAGAGTGACTGTTGGGATGGTAGGTCAGTCTCTAATTTAGTCAAATAGTCTGCACCTTTGGCTGCTCACTAGCTGATGAACTAGCCTCTTTTGAATAAATATTAATAGAACTTTGCTGTTTTGTTCATGTGCTCCTTCCTGCGTCTCAGTGTGGAGCGTGTGCGTGTACTTGAATATTCCTTCCCACTAAGTGGTTAGCTCCGGCTCCAAGCACAGGGGCCATATCCATCAAAGAATGTTTCAGACAGAGCATCATCCTCAAAGTCATGGGCAGTGCCAAAGCTGTGCCCTTAGAGGAGCACAATATACACAAATTCGAGATCGGTTAGCATCTTTCAAGTCAACTGCTGAGTCAAATGAAAGGAACGTAGAATGTGTTTCAAGCATACAGGGACCACAACACACCACTAATAAAAGGCTGTTTTATTAATAATAAAAAGAGGGGGATAACTGTTGGGTCTAAAAGAAAAACAAACAGGAACTGGCAGGAGAAGCATTTGTAAAGCAACGGAAGACCACATGCGGCTGATAGCAGGCAGATCTACATAATGTGCAGTACTTTGGGACTTTGTCAAGAGTCAGTGAGAATGAGGACAGTACGATAGATGATGTTAACTAGACAGAAAGGTCGATCCAACTAATCCTTATGGGGAATGGGTGGGATATAAATAATAAATAAGCAAATTGAGTTGGTGGTGGAAGATCCTGATAGCCCAACAGAAAATAAATAACTGGATTGAAACCAAGTAAGGTAGCTCATGAGCTTTTGAGGAGGGAAAAATATTATGACTAAAAAGATATTTAAGAGAGGCAGTGTCTGGCAATAATTTCTCTCTCTTCACAGAATGGAGATACTGGATCAAAAACATACAGGGCACTGATGGTCCCCATTTAATGGCCTTGTTTTGATATGACCAATTCCGTATCAAAAACTGAGGAGACATGGGGCGCCTGGGTGGCGCAGTCGGTTAAGCGTCCGACTTCAGCCAGGTCAGGATCTCGCGGTCCGTGAGTTCGAGCCCCGCATCAGGCTCTGGGCTGATGGCTCAGAGCCTGGAGCCTGTTTCCGATTCTGTGTCTCCCTCTCTCTCTGCCCTTCCCCCGTTCGTGCTCTGTCTCTCTCTGTCCCAAAAATAAATAAACGTTGAAAAAAAAAAAAAAACACTGAGGAGACAGACTAAATAGACCAAGATTTTGGTTCCAACCTTGACTTTCTCCATGCTACTGTTTATTTCTCCTTTCCACTCTGACAACCTAGATCTTTTCATTTGTTTTTTAACTTCTTTTTGTATGTTATCTGGGGTGAGTCCCATCATCTCCCTGGGTACTGGATTCTTCAACTGTTAACATGTAATAGTCCAGATTATCACTGAGGGTGCCTTTAAAAATCTATGAAATTCTATGAAATTTCATAGGATTAATAAAGTATAATCTTCTGTACCTTTCCCCATGAATAAGAAAACTCCTGTTGGTTTTACCTAGGGAAGAACAGGGGACCTAGAAGGCTTGAAGAGAACTCTTCAAGTGATAGGTCTAGTATTGATTTAAACATTTTTTTTTCCATGGGGTGCTTGAGTGGCTCAGTTGGTTAATACCTGGCTTCGGCTCAGGTTATGATCTCACGGTTTGTGGGTTCAAGCCCTGCGTCGGGCCATGTGCTGACATCTCAGAGCCTGGAGTCTGCTTCGGATTCATTGCCTCCCTCTCTCTTTGCCTCTCCCCTGCTTGCACTATGTCTCTCAAAAATAAATAAATGTTAAAAAGATTTTTAAAAATCTTTTTCTCACATCTTAACATCTCTGAAGCAGAGATGTGTCATATAACCAAAGGCATTTTGGAATCACAACTGACAGCATATTTTCTTTCTTAGCAGTTCATAAGATAATAGTGTTTTATACAATTGAATTTTCCTTTAACTCTCAAATACAGTTAAGGTCAGAATATATATAGACGCAGATCTTTCAAAGACCTAATGCAACCCTATTTAGATGAATCAGGAACACAGGTGGAATGGGGACAAAGAGTCTCCGAAGTGATTGTCAATTATTATCTCAGAAAATCCTCCTGCATTGGAAGACAGTTCCTCCATGTCTTCTACTGTAGGTCACTCTTAACTCTGATTATTTTAAATAAGGCTCAGGGTCCTGTTGGTTGATGCTTTTATTGTATTATTATTATGTACTATTTTTATATTTATTATCATCATTATTAATCTAGGCCAGTGTTTTTTAAACTATGGCCTGCAACCTATTTGTGGATTACATAGTCAATATAGTAGGTTGCCATACGCTTTTAACAAACAAAGCAGCATAGACTTAAATAGAGGCTCATGGTACATCCCATATGGTGGGTATATCATCTCCTGAGACTTTTTTCAGATCTTTTTACTTATATTCATACATACCCGTATTCATATATGTGATTACTGGTTCGTAGTTTCAAATGTATTTCTATTGCATGTTGTGTTCAGAAAAGAACTAAAAATGCTATTGTAGATCCAGACTTACAGGCGGTCATGGTTCTTGTAAATAGCTTGCAGCATGAACAGCCAACGAGAGATGCGGAATTCGAGCAGTGTTTTTGGCCCTCGTGAGTGGCATGTCCATACTCCCACCAATCACCTACTTGGCAAAATAAAATGGTACTCTGGATGGACTTGAACTAGCCACTCCTAAATAAATCTTTGATGAATCCATGCTCTTTACAAGACATCTCTATTACCAGCCTTGCTCAAGAGCTTTTCTACTTGATGGCTCCCTCACTGTTTTCTATTTAACTGGTACAATTATAGGTATTTATGACAAAAAAATATTCCAACTGACCTTTGACATTAGGTGACAACATTTATTTCCCCTATAAGAAAATTCTTAAGGGAGGTTTTGCCTTGGAATTTTGACTCATACACTTAATACCTTTTAGGCAGTACCTTCATATAAGGAAGGTATTATTTGAGGAAGTGGATACTGTTAAATACCTCTCCTTCCAAATTACTCAAAACCATAAATAGCCAGGACCCCCATCCAGGCATATAGGTTCACTCAGTGTTTCCTATGTTGCCTGGAGTTTCTGCTCTCACTTCCATTGCAAGCATCCTTCCTGTACATCACAGCAGGGGATTCCTAAAAAGGAGGAAATGAAACCAGCAACTGTAATAATGAAAGTGAGAAAGTATTGATTTTTTTTCCCCTGCAATCTCTACTGGTAGTTGAATCAGTGTCCTACCTAAAGGATATCCTTAGCTTAGCTTTTCAGATGGACTGAAGTTCTCATGCAGCCTGTCTTTGAGAGATCCCAGGAGATATCAGATCTCAGATCTCCTCCTCCAACCATTTCATTTTACAAATAAGGAAATTGAGGCCTAGACAAGCCAGTGGCTAGCCCACAGTCAGAAAGCATGTTACTAGGAGATCTGAGATGGCTAAACTGTCCCTCAGCAAATTAGTTAGGTTACTTTAACTTATTGCATTTAGACTCTTTTTCAAGGAAACCTTAAATCTTTGGGAGAGGCCTAACACCTGGCTTATGCATTTCAAATCTATTATTGAGTCTCCAAAGGGAAGTTTCTCCTTTTCTGGAAATTCATGCTAGAGAATTAAAATTAATAAATTCTAATAAATTTGATGTCATATAATCTGATTTTAAATTCCTTGCTATATTTTTTCATGTACTTCAGAAGCACAGAAATGAAAGCTGTGTTTTCTTTCTCAAGATATCTGTGAAAAAGATCAGTAGTGAGCAGATTTCCCTGTGGCATATACATCTATAATAGCAATTTTCTTTGCCCATTGGGATGCTGTGAAATAATATCTTTTATTTCCAGTGAATATAAAAACAATATACCTGGTTTAAATATAAGGATTGAGTCGCCGCTACTTAAAAAGGAGCCAAAGAATTTTATTTATAAGTTGGAGAATACAGAAGATTCAGAAAAAGAGTGCCCTTTGAAAATTATTACAGGTGACCCTTGAACAACACAGGTTTGTGCTGCGGGGTCGTCTTATATGCAGATTTTTTCCAATAGAGAACAGACTGCAAATGTATTTTCCTTATGATTTTCTTTTTTTTTTTAATTTTTTAAAATGTTTATTTTTGAGAGAGAGAGAGAGATAGAGAGAGAGAGAGACAGAGTGCAAGAGGGGAAGGGGTAGATAAAGAGGGAGACACAGAATCAGAAGAAGTCTCCAGGTTCTGAGCTGTCAGCACAGAGCCCGACATGGGGTTCAAACTCATGAACCGTGAGATACGTGACCTGAGCCGAAGTCAGACGCTTAACCCACTGAGCCACCCAGTTGCCCCCCCCCCTTATGATTTGCTTAATAACATTAGCTTTTCTCTAGCTTACTTTATTGTAAGAATACAGTGTGTGATACACATAACATACTAAATGTGTGTTAATAGACTGTTTATATTATTGTTAAGGTTTCGGGTCAATAGTAGGCAGACGGTTGTAAAAAATAGTGTTGGGGAATCAAAAGTTATACACAAATTTTTGACTGCTCAGGGGACCAGCAACCCTCACTCCTGAGTTTTTTAGGAGTCCACTGTATTTCATTTTTTTTTCAGTATATGAAGTTTATTGTCAAATTGGTTTCCATACAACACCCAGTGCTCATCCCAAAAGGTGCCCCCCTCAATACCCATCACCCACCCTCCCTCCCTCCCACCCCCCATCGACCCTCAGTTTGTTCTCAGTTTTTAAGAGTCTCTTATGCTTTGGCTCTCTCCCACTCTAGCCTCTTTTTTTTTTCCTTCCCCTCCCCCATGGGTTTCTGTTAAGTTTCTCAGGATCCACATAAGAGGAGTCCACTGTATTTCAAATGAAAAAACAAATACAGAGTTTAAAATCAGTAGGATGAGCAAGAGAGAAAGAACTTTCTGACATCTGAGTAAGCAAAACAACCTCAGATGTCTTTGATTAGTGTGTTTTCACAGAGTCTGCTGTCAGGAACATTTCCATCTAAATGAATTGTTTTTTAGTTCATCTCTTTGTAAAAATATATTTCGCTAGAAAAAAATGACTTCATTTTGAGTAGTATGGTTAAAACTGACAAAATAAAATCTTAAGAAAAACTTTTACAACCATCGAATAAAAGAACAATTATGTTCAAAACACCAAAATTTTAACAATGCCAAAATTAGGGGTGCCTGGATGGCTCAGTCAGTTAAGCGTTCAGCTTTGGCTCAGACCACCATCTCATGGTCCATGAGTTCAAGCCCCGCATCAGGCTCTGTGCTGACAGCTCAGAGCCTGGAGCCTGCTTCAGATTCTGTGTCTCCCTCTCTCTCTGCCTCTCTCCCACTCACGTTCTGTCTCTCTCTCACAAAAATAAGTAAACATAAAAAAAATAAAAATAAATAAATATATATGCCAAAATTAGATAAATTCATAAAGTGGGAAAATATGAATATGCCAGTATGTACAATGATCAATAGATATGTACATTGAAGGACATCCATTCAACGTATTATACAATCATTAAACTGTCAAAGGAGATTATCTAGTAAGGCAAAAAATAATTATGATATATTAAATAGAGAGGCAACAAACTTGCATATACAAAATGACTAGAGTTACTTAACACCTCCATCTTATCGGTCTATGTAGAAAAAAAAAAACCAGTTATTTAAATGGCAGTTCCCGAAAGATTTTAACATTTTTTAAAATTTTTACTATTTTTTTTCACGTTTTAATTGAAATTCTAGTCAGTTACTATAAAGTGCAATATCGGTTTTGGTAGTAGAATTCAGAGATTCATCACTTACATACAACACCCAGTGCTCACCACAACAAGTGCCCTCCTTAGTACCCATCACCCATCTAGCACATCCCCCACCCACCTCCCTCCATCAACCCTCAATTTATTCTCTATCATTAAGAATCTCTTGTGGTTTGTTTCCCTCTCTTCTCTTCTCCCTCCCTTTCCCATATGTTCATCTGTTTTGTTTCTTAAATTCCACATATGAGTGAAATCATATGGTGTTTGTCTTTCTCTCACTGATTTATTTTGCTTAACATAATACACTCTAGCTCCACCCATGTCATTGGCACGATTTCATTCTTTTTGATGGCTGAGTAATATTCCATTGTACGTATATACCACATCTTCTTTATCCATTCATCAGTCAGTGGACATTGGGCTCTCTCCATAGCTTGGCTATTGTTGATAGTGCTGCTATAAACATCAGGGTGCATGTACCCCTTCATATCTGTAATTTTGTATGAAAGATTTTAATATTCATAGCAGGTATCTTTGGCAATTTAAAAAAATGTTTTTAATGTTTTATTCATTTCTGAGAGAGAGAGACACAGAGCATGAGTTGGAGAGGAGCATTGAGAGAGAGAGAAACAGAACTCAAAGCAGGCTCCAGGCTCCGAGCTGTCAGCACGCCTGATGTGGAGCTCAAACCCACGAACTGTGAGATCATGACCTGAGCTGAAGTCAGATGCTCAACTGGCTGAGCTACTCAGGCACCCCAGCAATATTTTTGAGATACTTGTTTCCTTTTTATTTTTTAAATTTTACAAAATAACCGTGAATTTGCATTTTGAGAGTAATAAATAAATGTGTTTTGCTTTGGGGGGGGATCTTCCCTCCCTTTCCACAAATATTATTTTTACTGTCAAGGTTGTGTTCAGTAAAGCTTTAATAATTGCCTAGGATTTTCTCTATTTATGTTCAGAGTACTTCATGTTTCCTGAATTCAACTGGCAGTCTCTGTTAACAAGATCATAGACGAGAATATAAAATAAAATAAAACCAACTGTGACAGGGCACCTGGGTGGCTCAGTAGGTTAAGGGTCTGACTCTTGGTTTCAGGTCATGATCTCATAGTTTGTGAGCTTGAACCCCGCATCCTGCTATGCGCTGTCATTGCAGAGCCTGCTTGGGATTCTCTCTCTCTCCCTCTCTCTGTCCCTCCCCTGCTCACATGCTCTCTCTCTCTCAAAATAAATAAATAAACTTAAAAAACAAACAAACAAAAGCAACTGTGAGCTTCCAAATGATGTCACAGAGTTCACAACAGACTGACAAATTTGTCACACTGAAATTCAGGTGTTTTGCTCCCTGTACCGACTCTGAACCTATTTCCCGGTACCTTATCCATAATTTTTGTACACATAACTATTTGAATTCCAAGCTTAGTAGATTAGAGACAAATCTGGAGGAATCTGGGGGTGTGGAGCAGCTGCTGACAGCCTAGCACCAAGGAAAGTGATGGAAAGCTATAAAAAGAAAATTAAGGAGACAACCTTTAAACATTCAGTTGATTGAGAGATTGAGCATAGGAGGCAAACAAATTTACATCTTTCCGCAGGACTCAGATCATCCCTATATCGTTGTAGAGAAAAATAACTGAATTTTATAATAATAACTGAATTTTATAATACTGAGTAATAAAGGAAAGGAAAAATTATAACTAGAATATACTCTTTAAGGAAGAGGAGAATAAATTATGTTTGTTTAATATGATTTCCACATAAAACAATTACAACAAAAATATTCCTGTGTTCCAGGGGATAAATTGCCAACTATATGGAATGACTCATCCCCAGATGTTTCAAGATAGTCTGTTAGTACTGTAATCTTTTAACCTTTTGCTCACTTTTCTCATTACTTGAGAACACTTGCTTCTTGGTTAATGTTAGTCCAATATAGGACCATTATGTTAATCATCCCCCTATAGACTGACAATATACAGACAAGAGGTAGTAGCGTGTAAAGACAAGAATGTGGCTAAGTTGTGCCATCCTTGCTTTTTATGGGTGCTCATCTCAGTATCCACTGTAGGCTAATAAATGTCTTAGACTAGTAAATCAGCAGATTATTCTTGTGCAGCGAGTTCTTTTGGTGTCCTGTGTAACTTGCTCTGTGACTCCCTTGGGTACAACCAGCTGCTTGCAAAGAGCAGATGATGGTTGACATAAACTGGTTGCCACAGCTCAGCCTTAAATTGGGGGAATCCGGGATCCCAGGAGATGGTAACAACACTGACAAACTGCTGACTCAGAATGCCCAAATTCTTTATTATTACGGAATAAGTACTCGTTAAAAGGAATAATTCAGTTGGGCGTATTCTATACTTGTTTGTTTGATGAATGTTCCTCTTCCTACTTCTGCTCCCCAATTTAAGCACTCAAATTTTTCTACTGTGAAAGTTTCACTTTTGCTGATGCCAATCCCCTTTTCCCCCTTCTCTCAAAGTTTCCATTTCCCTAATATTTTAGTCTGGAGGTGGTTCTGCTCACTCCCGCCGCCCACAGCCCTTGGCCCCAGTCAGAGGCTGGTGGGTGGAACTCCGTGTGTCAGGGATTGTCTGGGTCAAAAGTGACTGGCGCTGATGGCGCCGACGCTCAGCTGCTGAGACAGCCTTGGACTCGGGCTGGGCTGCGTGGCCGGTGGATAAAGGACTCATTCGGCGCCCCCTCTCTTTCTCCTCACAGGATTAGGGATCACAGAAGTTTCTTTCTGCGTCTCTTTTACGCAGCCATCACAGCTCAGCGTTGCCTTTCCTATGCTTTCAGCTTTCCAGAGGGAACCAGAAAGTTTAGGGGACACATCATTTGTGCCTGGAAACTCCTCAGAATTTACATCTCAAAAAAAAAAAAAAAGTCTCCTCCAAATCAAAATACTCTGGATCCTCTCCTGTCACATCCCACTCAATTTCCATTGGATTTTTGTCTAGTGATTTCCACTCCCATTTCTCTTGGAGCCAAAGTCAGCTATCCCTCAGTTCCTTGCTAAGGGGGCTATTTCCCTGCTAAGGGGGCTATTTCCCTTCAACAGACTATTTTGACTCAGCTTCCCTTTGTTTGGATTTCTATTTTTCTCTCTCCCTCCCCTATCTCTATGTGCTTGCTCTCTGACCTTATACTAATTCTGCCCCCTCCCCTCCAGCTTTCTTTCTCTATCATTCTTCATCTTTCCCCTGGTGCACTTTCTTTTGCCTCCTTCCTCTCCCGTGTCCTCCATTCCTTTCCTCATCCTAATTCTTTCCCTTGTTCCTTTTAGTCATTTCTGAGCATGACCTTATCTTTTCTGTCCTTCAGGCTCTGTTTGTCTTGCTTTCCCTCTTCTGATAAACTGAATCTGGCGAGAAGAAAAGACATTTCCTGCCCATGAAATTTTGCCATTCCACTTTTTAACAAAAATAAGCACTGCCAGCAGAATTGCTTAACATTAATGAAAAATAAATATTTGCAGAAAGATAGGAAGCAGGACAAAAAGTACTTATTTGCTATGGTGGAAGTTCAAATTTGATACTATGAACTCAAAAAGAGCCATTTCTTTTAATAGTTCAGGAGCCAAATTTGGCAAGCTCAGTGTTAATATGCTTAGGGTCTGTTGCCAGGTCTGTCCTATTGAGTATTTTTATCTAATAGTATTCAATTTATCACTTTCCCATATGCTTTTTTGTTTTTCTAATTATTAGTTTTCTTAATAGCATGAATCTATAGTAATTTTTAAAATTTTTTTAATGTTTATTTATTTTTGCGACAGAGAGAGACAGAGCATGAATGGGGGAGGGTCAGAGAGAGAGGGAGACACAGAATCCGAAACAGGCTCCAGGCTCTGAGCGGTCAGCACAGAGCCCGACGCGGGGCTTGAACTCACGGACTGTGAGATCATGACCTGAGCTGAAGTCGGACGCTTAACTGACTGAGCCACCCAGGCGCCCCAAAATATAGTAATTTTTTAAATGCAAAATGTAATTTTTTTAAATAGCATAAATCTATTGTACTTTTTAAAAATATATCATGAAAACTTATTCTCCCATCTGCCAAAACCCCAGGTCACTTTCCCAGATGCAACCATAGTTTAGGATATCCAAGAAATCTCCATTCATAAACAGTAATGTGCATGTTATGCATATGTAACTGTATTGTTATGATCCTTATTCCCCTATTTTTATACAGATGGAAGCACACTGTACATATTGTAACATAACTTACCTCATTAGCTAAACAATATATAATAGAGTAAATTCCAGTAAGTACTTACAAATCTATTTCATTCTTTTTCACTGTCACATAGAATTCCATTTTATTAATATTCCATAATCCAGCAGTTCTCAAATTCTTTGGTCTCTTATTAAACCTTTATACCCTTAAAAGTTACTTAAGAGTCCAAAGATTTCTTATTTATATGGAAACTTATGTAAAATTTACTATATACAAATGTCTATGTATTAGAAATCAATTTTGAGAAAAATTTTAAACATATGTTAATTAATTACGATGACATTCATAAGCCCACTGCATATTAATATAAATATATTTGGTGAAAATTAATTATATTTTCCAGACATACCGTGAAAAAATGGCATTGTTTTACAATTTTGTAAATCTCTTTAATGTTTGGCCTAATTGAAGAGAAATGGATTCTCATATTTGCTTTTGCATTCAATTTGTTGTGAAATTTCATTTTGGTTGAAATATATAAAGAAAATCTGGCCTCACATAGACATGTAGTTGGAAAAGAGAGGAGTATTTTGATAGTCTTTTCAGATAATTGTGAATATTCTCTGTACAAAAAAAAATCAAAGAGGGTGCAGTATATTAATGATTAGTTGCAAATAGAATCTGAAATCACATAAATAAACTTTTCCTACTTGGTTATATTAAAATCTATTGGTCTCTTACACTTTGAATGGATCATTTACCTCTGCATGTTTTATAGCATCATGCATTAATCATTTGGAAAATAGGATGTACTGAGTAATGCAGATCTCCCAAATGTTGGTCTATTTTATTATGTTGTATCACAGAATAGTATTTATTAATATCACCACCAATCTCCCCACAAAAGTCTTTAAGTATTGAGAATGTGTCAAGTTCTTGGGGGCTCTCCAAAATTCTGATTTTCTATTGGAAGCTCAAATTTTACCACTGACAATTAATGTGGTCCATTGTTTTCCTTGAAGAGGTAAGTCCACTTCTTATTTTGGAGAAAGTATCTGCCAAATACCCATTTCTGAATAACTACAGTTTGCCTGTCAGCTTTTCAAGTAAAAATGTCCCTTTATAGTTCAACTCAAACACTTATACAAGTGCTTTGCCTTGAGCCAACTTCTATACTTCTGTACATAACAATGCTTCTTGCATGCTTCTCATTTCGTCACAGAGATTATTAACAGACAAGTACTCAAGGGGTAAGATTTAATGAAATTGGTCCTTTGTACTGCTTCATCAAGGACATTCTTAAATAAAACCTGCTGTTTTTTTTTTTTTTTTTTTAACAGACATGTACAGTGGTAAAGACAATAACGCCTACCGGTATAGCTTGGTGCCACTGCCTTGATTCATGCTAAGGCACCAGCAGTGTTACCACCATTGCTTTTGTACTATCAGTGCCAATGTCAAGACAATGAAAAGGATGAAGAATGTCTTAGCATTATTAGGAAAATAGTTTTGACTTCACAGTTAATCCCAAGGGTTTATGGATTACATTTTGAGAATTGCTCTTATTACTTATTTAAACACCTTTTTGGACATTTAGATTGTTTCTGGTCCTATGCTAATTTAACAAACATTTTTTGTACAATATCCTCAAATCAATATTCCTTGATTTTCCATTTGTAAAATGATTTAGGTTTCAAGGATATTAAAGAGCTAAAATTCCCTTATTTTCTGTCTCTCTTATCATGACAACAAGTATGAGATCCTGTTAAAATGAGGAGCAACCAGCCTTTACTGTTAAAATAACACTCTTAAGTATATGAAGATGTCAGTTGCCCTGCATTCTGAGATTCACAGGCAAAGGATATTTTATTCTATAAATTCTATATAAAAGAAAAAAAACGGGGGTGCCTGGGTGGCTCAGTCGGTTAAGTGTCCAGCTTCAACCCAAGTCATGATCCCACTCCTTGTGGGTTCGAGCCCCGCATCAGGCTCTGTGATGACAGCTTGGAGCCTGGAGCCTGCTACGTCTCCCTCTCTCTGCCCTTCCCTTCTTGCACTCTCTCTGACTTCCAAAAATAAATAAGCATTAAAAAAATGTTTTTAAAGAATAAAAACAGTAATTTGAATAGAATTGTACTATTCCCTATTATTTTGGTTCTTTGGAAATTTTCAGATATAATAAAAAATGAGAATTGACTTAGAGTGCTTTTTATTTGGGAAAATTGGATTAACACAGAATTTAAATCATTTAAGCATTCAAAATTATTTTCTGAGGAACCTACTACGTTTATTTAGTACATAGTTCTGATACTAGGCACTGCAGTGACACTAAAAATGTATTAAGGACAGATTCTGACTGCAAGATTACCAACAGTGTTTGAAAAGCTTTTGCCAAGTGAACAGCAAAGACCACATCCTGTTCTCTCAGTTTAAGAAGGTAGAATAGATTGGGGTAAGGCAGTGCAATTATGCAGTCTTTCATCTTACTAATAATCAGGGTGACTGTAAAGCCCTGGGGTTATTCTGGTTGTCTCAGCACAATTATTAATAGCATCTCCTTTTGGAGCACCTGGGGAGCTCAGTTGGTTAAGCACCTGACTTGATATCGGCTCAGGTCATGATCTTGCCATCAGGAGATCAAGCCCGGCATGGGGCTCCACGCTGATAGAGTGGAGCCTGCTTGGGATTCTCTCTCCCTCTCTCTCTGTCCCTCCCCCATTCATGCTCTCTCTCTCTCTCTCTCTCTCTCTCTCTCTCTCTCTCTCTCTCTCGAAGTAAATATTAAAAAACAAATAGCACTTCCTTTTACTCGCAGAAGTGTCCATGTCTGAGTAATAGATTACATAGTCATGTACTAATAGTGGACTTAGAGTTTCCCTCAAAGTTTCATCCTATCATTACACCTTTGCTATAAGCCACCAAGGACCTTAGGTAGAAAACTAACATTTATCAGGCCCCCAGTGTATGCTCCATGTGCTTTTTACACACATTTCATTCTATTTTCACAGAGGTCCCATGAGAGTATTAGATTCTCATTTTACAGATGAGGAAGCTAAAACTCAGAAAGTATAATAACTTGACTAAGACTACAAACAAGTAAGTGGTTCAAATTGGGATTTGAAGCCTTCTGTCTGATTCAAACTCTATATTTCTCCCCCAGTTTTTCAAAGTGACCTTCATGAGACCAGCATCAAAATCATCTGGGTGCTTATTTTGAATATGTATTACTGAGCCTCATTCAGAAGCTCCGAAGTTGAATCTACCACAGTATGGCCTGGATATCTGCTCTTTAAATAAGTTCTCCAGGTGATTCTCATGCACTTGAACACTGAAGGACCACTGTTATATTATACTCTCTTCAGAGCTCAGCTGTCAATTGTTTCTTCAAACAAAATATCCTTTTCTAACATTCAAATAAAGTAATGGATTAGTGGGATCCAAAAGTAATGACAGATCCTTCATTCAAACTCTGATTTCCTTAGATAATAACCAGGTATATATATTGGCTACTTTATACAGTTGATCCCTTATGATGATTGAATTGACCATTCATTCTGTCTGTGAATGGCTTCCCTTTCCAAGAGGTTTTCCTAGGCTTCTCTCAGGGTTACATGGGAGCTTTTTCTGTGAAAAAGCCATTTTGTGTGTTTACATTGCAATTTCAGCAGTATTAATTGTGGTTATATAGTCTCTGAACTTTAGCAAGGAGCTTTGGGGTAAATTATTTTTTCCGATTATTGATAAACTATAAGTAGAATAAAATTTATTTGGCATTCATTGCAATAGAATCATTTAATGGGTATTACTAAATTTATCTGAGATGCATTGCTCAATGCCAGCTGAATATATAAAATTCACATATTTTAATAGTAAAGAATAATAAATATTAATTCCTCATGATGTAACTTCCACAACACACGCCTGGTTTATAATTTAATGGATTTGAAAAGCATATTTTCTTAAGCTTGCCACACTCCTGAATTTGCAAAATGATGTTAGAGGTTACCTTCGGCAGTTTCTCATCTGTGAGAATATTTGAAATATCCTAGATTGCTGATGCTCTTGGAAAGTTCCCTTTGTGTTATGCAATACACCTCTATGTCTCATTGCATGGATTAGCCAAGGCTATGCTATGATAGAAGCTCTTGCCTGGGAGAAAAGACTAAGCCAGTACCAAGTCAGTCTCATTAAAGCTGGGAAGCGTTGCTAGATCAAAACAAATGTTGAGGGATGGTGAAGAACCTCAATCCAATCTGGGTCAGACTCAGTGGTCAAAGGAAAGATAGATCTGAGAGGTTTTAGGGGGTCATCTTGTCTGGATCTTGAGGCATTTGGCTCTAGTTGGCAATGATGTGAATGTCCAGTTAATCCTGGAAACCTAGGATGAGACCAGTTAAGGAAGGCAAGAGGCAAGGTCCAGTTCAAAGGAAAATGGTTACACAAAACCAAGTAAGAAAGTCATCTCGGGCTAAAGAGTTAAAGAAGGTAACTAGGCACCAGAGACTTAGAAGATGGGCTAGGCAAACAGAGTCGCCATGCTCATAAAGTTTAAGGAAAGCTGTGGATCAGGGCTCACAAGGGCATTAGGGTTGAGTTTAATCAGAGGAAACACTATTTCCAGACCCCACTCACTAATGAACAAGATTGGGGCACAACCTAATGTAACAGCTCTCTGGTTCTCATTGGCCTGGGGTCTTGGTTGGTCTGAGTTTAGAAGTAACACTATCATCAATAGCCATTAATTCATTTGTGTGTTTTAATATAGTCTGACAGCTGATGCCTTTTTCTTAGGCCATTATCAATGTCCTACTTAGATTCATCATCAAGGATGTTAAATGGGAGTCTTCTGTTAAATGCTTTATTGAAGCTGTAAGAGCTATTATACCCAACAGTGATATCCTGAACCACCCGTAAAGGTGGACCTTAATTTATTGCAACCCAGCTCCAATTGATATTTTGATGCTTTAAAGCTTGTCTGATTCACCTCATTACTAGAATAAGAATGCACAGTTGATTCGTAGGAGTCCAGATTGATTCCCATCAAACTGGGAGACAAGAGCAGTCAGAGCCTCTTGAAATACTAGCATGATTTCCTCCCTAGAATGCATCATTTATGAGCAAGGCATTTCTACTGATGGCTTGTGAACAGTTTTATTTCTGACACATTCATATTTTATCTTGGCCACACTATACACGGGACATCTGAAAACTATTAAAAGAAGAAAAAATTTTGGCCAGAATCAATGTCTAATAGCCTGAAGTAGAATTTGAGAAAAATATAAAGGTGCAGGGCTGTAGTAAAGCCATAGAAACTGATTAAAAATCATTAGACAAGAAACTAGACTGACTTTGCAGGACTGGAGAATTTTCTTAATTAGATGCAAAATCACATTAATTTTTCTTGTTTCATCCCTCATATTAACAGTTCATGACTCTGCATAGAGGAATGGTGCTTGGAGATTCCTGGCAATGAAGTCTGTAGTTGTCTCAGCTGACTTTCAGAAATGTGTGGCATGGAAACTGACCTGGGTTGACAGTATGATGCTCTATGATATGAACATGAATGGATGCTAAAAGCGTGAGCCTGCCTAGTAAGGACACCTGTACTGAACATGCTTCCTTACACACTGAAAAGAATAAGTCAGTCTTGGAGACTTATGTACAAGGATCCTCTCTGTCCAGACTGAAATACAAAAATGTATATATATATTTTTAAAAACCCAACGGTAAAATGGATCCTTTTGAGTCTGCTCTTACGCTCTGCTCATTTTTGAAAAAATTGTGAAATACTGAAAAGAACCACAAACAGAACAATGCGAGCTATTGATATATTTTTTTTAATATTTATTTATTTTTGAGAGAGTGAACGTGGGAGAGCGGCAGAGAGAGGGGGACAGAGGATCCGAAGCGGGCTCTGCTCTGACAGGCTGACAGCGGCGAGCCCAATGTGAGGCTCGAACTCATGAACCGCAAAATCATGACCTGAGCTGAAGTTGGACACTCAACCAACTGAGCAACCCAGGTGCCCCTGAGCTTCTGCTATTGTGAGGAAAGCTACAGGCCTGACTTCTGCAAGAGCCAGGGTCCAGGTGTGACAGCAGGAAAGACAGTGAAGGTGCTGTTCCCAGGGTTGCTAGGGAAGAGTATCCTAAAAGGAACTCCTCTACAGCTGCCAGGTATGGATATTTCAGCCACTCCAACCTGAGGGTTACCAGGACTGTTAAAATATAGATTAGAGATTCTTCATGGGTCCCAGCAACTGCTGAAGACATCTGATATTTCTGTTCCTAATATAGACAGACACAACTTTGAAAAAGCATCCTTCTTGCATTTCATAAGACTGCATGGAAGACATTACATAATTTAGTGATATCTGGTTCACTGTTGTCATTAAGCTCCGTGAAAACAAATAAAGGACACCTCACTCGAAATGGAGTCAGGAAGCCAAGAAGAGAGAGCTCTCAAGCTACCAATCCTGGCAGCTTAAGAGTCCAGCAGGAAGGAAGCTTTTCTCTCAGCCAGGAAACAGCAAGCTGGCCTACCCTGTAGCCAATGAGAAGCCACCACCACTTCCAACTCTCATTTTCCTCTAATGAACTTTTGTTCAAAACAAGCTGGGCCAACTTTATCCTTTCCTCTCTATAAAAGGATGCTTTCCTCCTTTGTTCTCTGCACTTGCCTATGGTTTGCCATAGTTTGCAAGTCCCGAGTTACAATTTTTCTGCTACTTCTGAGTTTGCTACCAGGTCAACTCCCACCATGTCTCTGGCAGAGGCTGAGAGGACCATCATCCTGTACGTGTGGAGTAAGATCTACACACAGGAAAGCCTCATGGGTGCTGAGGCCCTGGAGATGCTCCTCCCCAGCTATCCCTGTTCCAGGCACTTTGACCTGCAGCCCGCTGGGTGCAACTGCACACAAAGGATTCCAGGGTGGGGGCCATCAGGGGCAAGAGGATCAATGGCATGCCAACATGGTGGACTTCCTGTTGAAGCTGAGGGAGCTGAATGCCTACCTCCTGCAGGTGGATCTAATCAACTTTAAGTTCCTGTCCTACTGTCTGCTAGTCACGTACCTTGTACTTCCCTGAGATTTTACGGCCAACTGCCCATGCTGCCTGGGACAAGTTCCCGTCCATGAAGTCCTGTGTCCTGCCTGAGAAGTAGCTCTGAGGACAGGCTGTGACTCCTCCACTGCTATAGGGGGTCTTCCAATCCCCCCACCTCTCCTGTGATGAACCAATAAATTAATCGATGTCCAAAATATAAATGAAATAAAGCAAACTCATTGGCTGTTTGACAACCTTTGTTGTTTAATTTTTAAGCTGGACAGCTCTATCTATTTTCCTACAGTTGTATCTTTTCGTGAATGAGTGTGGGTTTCACCAAGCATGACTTTGCTTCAGAGCTAACGCATTTTAAAAGAAAATAGTCATAGGTTACCATTATTGTCTCTAAAATAGTTGTCGGACACCCTGAAGTAAAGTAACCTACAGTCAACTGTGTTGTGCTATCTGTTGAAGGAGATGAGTATTCCAAATAGTGTGTATGAATCTTTCTAAGAACACGACTCGTATCCTTGAATCCTCAGAATATGGACTCATTAGACAGCCAAACCTAAGCAGCAAGCAACAATGAAGATATGGTCAGCTTGCTAAGGAGAATGATTGTTCTCCATTGGGGAATTAATTTGTCTTTTCTTCTGTTGAAAAGGATCACATTTCAGTCCCAAAAGTAGTAGTACAGGCTTGGTCGAGGATTTCTCCTCCCTGACCCCTCTCCTCACAAACCCAGATGAACTTTGGTGGTTTTAGCAAATTGCACGCAACCTTAGAGATTGCTTATTTTAAAAACTTGATTTAATTTGTAAAAAAAAAAATACAAAGAAAGCAGCTAGTTGCAAGGTAGGTCAGGAGGAAGTAAAACTGGAACTCAATTTGCCAGTTGCCTCATGTCTAAGCAAAAGTCCAAAGAACCAGTTGGATACCACTAACGCCTCCTGCAAAATTAACCTCCATTTAACTCCCTTTTTTTTTTATCTTAATGCTTAATGCAGGCCAATATCTGCTCACACATTAACCAGGGAATAGATCAGATCAAAGGGCCTCTAATTATCAGATATTTCTTGAGAACTTAAATTTCACCAGCTCAACTCATAAGATACCTCCGTATATACGTACTGAATAAAGCTGCTAGATATTCAAAGACAGCACCATAGGGGAAGATGTTGGTAACAAATACACACTCATTTGTTTTCTAGCTCACTTAAACAGAAATGCAATAAAACCACATTCTTAACTTGAATACACTGAAAGATTTGAACTGAAAGTCATATATTACAGGTGGTTCATCAAGGTACATATACCCGAACAACACTCATCTAAGGAGGTCAAAGCATCTGAAAAACGGAGGAGCATTAAATCAAGGAAGTTTAAAACAGAAGTTCATTTTAGCATGAAGAACATATCACACTATGTGGGTTATAACCCCAAATAAAACTGCATCCTGAGGAACCATGTCTTTCTCATGTTTGGGTCCTGGACCCTGACACAGTGTCTGCCTAGCTTGTGTCAGATGTCCAATAAATGCTTGCAGAGAGAACTGTAGGTAAATACGGTAGAGATTTCATAACACCACCCCCACGAGTGTAAGTGAACTCATTACTTGAGGCATGCATGGGGCAACCGAGACTGCTGGTGTTTTGCTGCTCTTTTAAGTCATTTTAATATCCTAATTTTCTCAATGTTTACCTTAAAATAACAAGGGCACTAAGTTAATGCAGAGAATAGTGTAAAAAGAGAAACAATGCTTTAAATGACTGTTAAGTTTTAGCAGACAGACTCATATCATTAGTCTTAGGAGAACCCCCACCATCATCTAGCACATTTTGAAACCTCTGCTAAAACTCTTCTAAATAAGAGAACTCTGTACAGTTCATTCCAGTTTGGGCATAGCTCTGATTATTATAAAGATCCTCCTCATTTTGAACTGGAATTTGCCTCCTGTAAATTCAACCTGTTGGTCTTTTACCAAAGACTTCTTACTGCATAAGGATCCTTTGAGCATTTTTTTAAATTTAAATTTTATTTTTTTTAATTTTAATGTTTTGTAATTTTTAATAACATTTATTTTTAGCATAGTTGACACGTAATATTATATTCATGTCAGGGGTACAACATAGTGACTTCACAATTATGTACATTACTAAATGCTCACCATGATAAGTGAAGTTACCATCTGTCACCATACAAAGTTATTACAATATTCTGTCTCTATTCCTTATGCTATACTTTTTATCACTGTCATTTACTTATTTTATAACCAGAAGTTTATACCTCATGATCTCCTTCACCCATTACACCTAAGCCCCCAACTTCTTCCCCTCTGGCAATCACCAGTTTGTTCTGAGTCCGGTTCTATTTTGTTGTTATTATTCATTTGTTTGTTCATTTGTTTTGTTTCTTAGATTCCACATATAAGTGAAATCATATGGTATTTGTCTTTCTCTGACTTATTTCACTCAGCCTAATACAGTCTAGGTCTATCATGGCAACATTTCATTCTTTCAATGGCTGAATAATATTCCTTTGTCCATATATACCATATCTTCCTTATTCATTCATCTATTGATAAGCACTTAGGTTTCTTCCATATCTTGGCTATTGTAAGTAATGCTGCAATAAACATAGGCATGCATATACCTTTTTGTTTTCATTTTCTTTGGGTAAATACCAAGAAGTGTAATTGCTGGTTGTATGGAACTTCTATTTTTAACTTTTGAGTGAAAAAGTTTTCCAGAATGGTTGCACTAATTTACATTTCCACCAGCAGGGCATGAAGGTTCGCTTTTCTCCACATCCTCACCAACCCTTGTTATTTTTTAGCTTTTTGATTCTAGCCATTCTGACAGGTGTGAGGTGATATCTCATTGTGGTTTTGACTTGCATTTTCCTGATAACTAGTGATGTTGAGCATCTTTTCATGTATCTGTTGGCCATCTGTATATCTTCTTTGGAAAAATGCCTATTCAGATCCTCTCCCCATTTTTTAAACCAGATTATTTGATTTTTTTTGTGTTGAGTTACATGAGCTCATTATATATTTTGAATATTAACCCCTTATCAGATGATCATTTGCAAATATCCTTCCCCAGTCAGCAGATTGCCTTTTGGCTTTGTTGATGGCTTCCCTTAGTGTGCAAAAGCTTTTTAGTTTGATGCAGTTAGTCCTGACAGTTCATTTTTGCTTCTGTTTCCCTTGTCTGGGGGGACATCTCCAGAAAAGCATTGCTAAGGCCAATGTCCATGAATTTACTGCCTATGTCTTCTTTTAGGAGTTTTATGGTTTCCAGTCTTACATTTAGGCTCTAATCCATTTTGAGTTTACTTTTGTGTAAGGTGTAGACTGCATGTAGCTGTCCAGGGTTTCTAACACCATTTTAGTGAAGAGACTGTCTTTTCTCCATTATATAAATTCTTGCCTCCTTTGTCATAGGTTAATTGAACATATAAGCACGGGTTTATTCCTGGGGTCTCTATTCTGTTCCTTTGATCTCTGTGTCTATTCTTGTGCCAGTACCATACTGCTTAGATTATTATAATTTGTAGTATAGTTTGAAATCTGAGAATGTGATACCTCCAGCATTGTTCTTTCTCAAGATTTCTGTGGTTATTCAAGGTCTTGTGGTTCCATACAAATTTTAGGATAGTTTGTTCTAGTTCTCTGAAAAATGCTCTTGACATTTTGCATTGAATCTGTAGATTGCTTTGAGTAGCCTGGACATTTTAGCAATGTTAATTCTTCCAATCCAAGAGTATGGTATATCTTTCCATTTATTTACATCATCTTCAATTTATTTCATCAGTGTCATAGTTTTCAAAATAGAGGTATTTTACTTTCTTGGTTAAATTTATTCTCAGGTATTTTATACTTTTTAATGCAATTATAAATGAGATTGTTTTCTTAATTTCTCTTTCTGCTATTTTGTTGTTAGTGTACAGAAATGCAACATTTTTATATATTGATTTTGCACCCTGCAACTTTACTGAATTCATTTATTAGTTCTTATAGTTTTCTGGTGGAGTCTTTAGGGTTTTCTACATATGTCATCTGCAAGTAGTGACAGTTTTACTTCTTCCTCTCCCATTTTGATAAGATTTATTTCTTTTTCTTGTCTGATTTCTGTGCTTGGACCTCTAGTACTATGTTAAATAAAAGTGATGAGAATGCATATCTTTGTCTTGTCCCTGATCTTAGGGGAAAAGTTTTTAGCTTTTTACCATTGAGTATGATATTAACTAAGGATTTGCCGTAAGTGGACTTTATTATATTTAGGTATGTTCCTTCTGTACCCACTTTGTTGAGAGTTTTTATTACGAATGGATGTTAAATTTTGTCAAATGCTTTTTCTTCATTGATTGAGATGATTATATGATCTTAATCCTTCATTTTATTAATGTGCTGTATCATGTTGATTGATGTACATATACTGAACCACTTTTGCATCCCTGGAATAAATCCCACTTGATCATAGTGAATGATCCTTTCAATGTATTTTTGAGTTTGGTTTGCTAACATTTTGTTGAGGATTTCCGCATCTATGTTCATCAAGGACATTGGTCTTTAATTTCCTTTTTTTGTAGTGTCTTTGTCTGGTTTTGGCATCAGGGTAATGCTGGCTGTATAAAATAAATTTTGAAGCATTCCTTCTATTTTTCTTCATTTTTTGAATAGTTTGTGAAAGATAGATATTAACTCTTCTTTAAATGTCTGTTATTATTCACCTGTGAAGCCATCTGATCCAGGACTTTTGTTTGTTGGGAGTGTTTTGATTACAGATTCAGTTTTGTTACTAGTAATTGGTCTGTTCAGATTCTCTACTTTCTGAATCAGTCTTGGAAAATTATATGTTTCTAAAAATTTGTCCATTTCTTTTAGGTTGTCCAATTTGTTGACATATAATTTTTCATATAGTCTCCTACAATCCTTTGCATTTCTGTGGTGTTAGTTGTTACTTTTCCTCTTTATTTCAGGTTTTATTTATTTGAATCCCCTCACTTTTTTTTCTTGGTGAATATGGTTAAAAGTTTACCAATTTTATTTATCCTTTCGATGAACCTACTCTTAGTTTCATTGATCTTTTCTATTTTTTTGTCTCTATTTCATTTGTTTTCACTATAATCTTTATTATTTCCTTCCTTCTACTAACTTTGGGTTTTGCTTGTTCTTTTTCTAATTCCTTTAGGTGCAAGGTTAGACTGTTTATTCAAAAATTTTCTTCTTGAGGAAGTCTTCAAGCATTTGAAAACCATTATATATTCATCTTCCTCCCTACCCCAAACTGAATATCCTTATCCAAGATAAATATTCCTGATTCCCTAGGACATGATTTGTGTACTCTCTTTCCTACTTTGAGCATGTTCCAGTCTGCTTGTGCCATTTTCTAATATGAAATACTAAAACCTTAAAAAATTATTTTGCATGTTTTTCCCTCTATTCATTGTTTTGGTTGTGCTTAACTCATATTTAACTTGAAATTAATACCTCAAAGATGTTTTTATGTCAACTGCTAGCAAGCAACATTGCTTTATCTTTTACTTTCATGATTAATTTTTGTTTTTTTCCGTTTAGAATTTATATTTATTTATATTAAATTTTTTTTCATCACATTTGTTTGGGAATGATTTTTCAAGCTACCATTATAGACTACTGAGATTTTCTGAATCTTGTGCCTATCATTCTTGTGACATATATCGTATTAACTTCATCTTAGAAGACTAAGCCAACAATGAAATAAATTTTAAATGGCCCAGGGACTTCTACCTGAATCACATCTCAAGCTTCTCTGAGGCTGTAAGCAAGAGGAATTCACATACCTTAAATGTGTTAGAGCTGGATTATCACTAAGCATTTCGGTGGCCAGAACTGACTAAATCCCTCAGGGCTTTTGTTTCCTCCAGGTTAAGCAGGAGCCAGTTTCAAACTGTGTGGGAACCTTTTCCTGTCAGGCCTGGTATATCATGGTAGCTTGATGGCCTATTTTTGAATAAAACCTTAAGAGTGTTCTACCTTTTCTTTTCTTTTCTCCCTTAGTGTAGATTTGATTTTATGCCCCTCCTACCCTCTACTTCACTCTCACCCCAAAAGACTTTATTCTCTTCTTAAGAGATCATGTTAATTCATCAAGAGAAAACACATGGGAGGGAAGGAAGCCAAAACCACCTCAGTAGACAGAGAGATGCAAGTGTAGAGGTAGATTGTACTTCATGTCTGGAAATTTCTTAATTCTTCCGCGGCATCACTACTGTTGGTATTATTTTAACACAAAGCAGAGCTGACAGTTTGAAGTGTGTAAGTAGAAGCAAAATACAGTTCATAGCAAAATGATCGTTTAATGAAACCTGGTTATTGGAGTTCTGTTTCAAGTCAACTGGGTGTTATTTTAACAAACTTGCCTAAGTCCTAAAAATTTAGAGCATAGTTTATGATAGTTAGATCTCACACTCAGGGATCCACTACCTACAGGCTCTGACTTGCAATCACGGGCATTTATCTGATTTGGTTCAGACAAAGCAGTGTTGCGCATTGCTGAGCTTATTCAGGAACAAGTCAGGAGCCTTGGAGCTTAGCGTCTCCCTTGTTCTGTGACCTTGGGGAAGTCACTCAGGGTAAGCCATGTAATTACGTGGGCTTGCTGCAACCTTTGTAAATGGAAGTGGTGTTGAATTACATCATCCTGAAATCTCTCTTAGTTTTAACACCATTTTCCTTTAGAAATATTTTTTAGTATTTTGAAGTTTATTATGTTTGTAATTATAAAATAATATGTGCTCATTGAAGAAAAATTAGACAAAATAAAGAAAAAGAAATCAATTTGCAGTATCACTGTACAGGGACAACTGCTGTTAATATTTTGGTTTATTTCCCTAAATCTATTTTCCATCCATGCCTATTTCCCCAAAGGATTTAAGGACTAGCCACATTTGTGATGCTTCTTACCTAGGGTTCCTCCAGCCTAAGGGTACGTACCTCATACCAAAGTGACCTGATCTTTCTAGCCCAGACTCAAGGGTGGCCTATTCTTAGACTGACAAATTGTGGTCTGACTCAAAAAGACAAGCTGAGCCAATCAGTTTAGGAATTTGGAATTGGGGGACTGAGAGGTGAGGCCAGTGAGTAATATAGCTAAGATGAACACATGTGAGATATAACAGAAACTAAAGAAAACATCTGGAGATGTGTAAGCTGAAGGTATGAAACAGCCAAATCTATGTTTAAGGAGACGAGGTGGGCCTGGTAGAGAGAAAAATATGGAGGATGCAGGTAGAGAGAAGTTCTGACAGGGAAATTCAGTGCCCAAGAAAGGAGTTTTAGGCTCAGTAATTTTCCAGATGCAAATTCCAAGAGATCCATGCATCCTTGATTCCTATGCTTTGATTCTCATGAGACTTCTAAAACATACTTAAAGCCCCTTTTATCTGAGCTTGTTCACTGTTGCAGACAACCAAAAGAGACCTGATTCGAACAACTTAAATCTGAATTGACAGTAAAAAAATTTTTTTAATGTTTATTCATGTTTTGAGAGAGAGAGAGAGAGAGAGAATGAGTGGGGGAGGGGCAGAGAGAGAGAGAGACAGAATCCCAAGCAGCCCCAACGTGGGACTTGAACCCATAAGTCATGAGATCATGACCTGAGCCAAAGTCAGACGCTCAACTGAGTGAGCCACCTAGGAGCTCATGAATTGAAATTTTTATTGACTGTTATAAAACAGCTTCCTTAAGTTATTACATATGCTTTAAATACATAGTTTTTAATGGCTAGATAATATTTCATAGTATGGGCACACTGCATAAGAAACCTAAATGACAACAAAATTGATTACTGTTAATGCTATTAAAATTATCCTGAGTATTAAGACATCTAAGAACTGTTGTCCAAAGGATTCAGAAAAAGCTCCAATATTCTTTCAAGAATCCTTTCCCTACCAGAAGTGGCAATACACACACACACACACACACACACACACACACACACACCAGTTTAATGGAGAGACATCTAGTCTTTCTTCAAAAAATCCCTTGAGTACTGTTTTCCTAACTGAACCCATTACAAATACTTTTATGAGGGCACAGTGGGTGTTTTCCAGCTTCCCCATGCCATTGTAACTCAGAATAAGAAAGGCAGAGCCCCACCCTAACCTGATCTTAGTCAGGGGACAAGAAAATCTGGGATAAAGGCCACTGTGAAGTCCAGCCAAACAGGTTAGGCACACAGAAACAACACAGGCACCTAAACCCTAAATCTACATTTTCTTTGTAATGGAAAGATTGGAAAAACATATAATGCTATGATTGTTCTTGAAAGAAAAGCAGAAACTGTATCAGTTCATAGATTGGCACCAATGCTTGTTGCTAAAACCTCAGACAAGCTGTGAGGAATCTGGGCTCTATTCTCAGTTTCAAAATATATCAAATGCTGCTCTTTGTGGGTTTGGAAATTGTCTGGGGGAAAAAAGCTTATCACCTTGCTTCATACAAATTTCATCCACATGTAACTTGAAAATTCTCCTGTAGTTCTCCTTTTCAACATAATAGAAAAATGAGTCTTTCCATCTGGGTTTCTCCCAAACCCCTAAACTCACACCAATCCTCTTATAAAATTACACCAATTCAAGATTATCAAATATATATGAAAGAGAAAACCCACAGATGTAATTAAAGCATCAGGGGCATATCTGAACTGGAAGAACAGCCATTCTCTGAGGGCTTTGCCTTACTTTTGTTTTGTTTTGTTTTGTTTTGTTTTGTTTCAGGAGGTGGATGATACTGTGAGGTAGCTAAACCATCTATGAGGTAAGAGACAAAGTTTTAATATTTATTTGGTATTATTTAGGAATGATCCTAGGCTCGCTTAACTCAAAGGTGAGTTCTGAAAAGAAATCAGATGCAAAGTATAAAAGCATTTTATTAATTTTTAAGCAATTTACAAATAAAATTCTTCACTTTTGCTAAAAGGTCAAGTAGGCAAAAAGGTCTAGTGCACAGCAAGCACACTGGCAAATCACAGACATGGGTTCAAACCCCATTTGCTTGACCCTTGGCAAGTTCCTCACCAGTCTGCATTTTGGTTTCCTCATCTAAAATATGGTATCATTGATGTATTAGGTATTCCCTCAAGCTTAAATGTATTCTGTTTCAATAATGCCTTCCCCATTAAGTTAATGAGAAGGTTAAATAACATTTGAAATGTGGTCTTAATGGATATCCTTCTCTTGTTTCTAAATACACAGGAATGTCTCTGGGTGTTCCATAGTTAGCCATGATCTTCCCATTGTTTTTCAATATTAGGTAAAAATTTTCCTAGAAAATCTTCCAACCAAAGTATAAGAAACAAAACTGATTATATGTCTTTCCTGGCATTTTACTCCTAGTTATAGATGACATAAATCTGTTTAGAAAACTCTGGGAGAACCAACTAATAAAATATTAGAATTAATTTTTTTAAAGTTCACTATGATCAGATTCAAAATAAGAATTCAAAGTTCAAAATTTGTTCTAAGTATTCACAATAACCAGTTTGGAAATATTATGAGAAAAAAATCTCATTTATAACATCAACAGAATATATAAATGTATAATAATAACTTTGACTAAAAATTGTGTGGTACCTTTCATAAAGAAAATTTTTCCAATAAACAGACAAAATATCAGAACAGAGAGATATTCCTTATTCTAAATGTGATGAGCAAACGTGGTAAAGATCTCAATATTTTGCAAAGTCATTTATAGATTTAGAATACTTTTGATAAAGTTTCAACAAATGTTTAGAATACACCCAAAATAATTTTGAAAAAAGTAATATGGAATATCAAAAGGTACTATAAATTTACAAAAATAAATGCAGCATACTCATAAAAAAGAAAGGACAAAGGCCAGTGATTCTAAGAATTTGATACGTAATAAAGTGAGTGTTACATACTAACAGGATAGGAATTAACTTTTCCAGTGATGACATTAGATCAAATCGGATAATTTAAAAAATAATCAACCTAGATTCTCAACTCATCCTATATCAAAAGTCATTTATCCCATAATTATTTAAGTGTTAAATATAAATATTGATGCCACAGAAAAACTGGAAGAAAAGCAAGGTGATGATATTGGGTAAGTCCAACATACACACACATACACACACACACACACACACACACACACGTAAATGTAGCCATATAAAGACATATATGCAGCTATAGAGACTCACTTAAATGTAAAAAAGTATCATAATAATACAAATAACTGCGAGCAGACTCACTGGTTGTGACAAGTCATCTCCTACTTGTGACCTACTTGGGCGGGAGGGTGTTCTCTCAAACCTCACTGTATTACATGTGTGTGTAATATCACACATTTGGAGGAGGTGGGGGGGGAAAGAAGGAAGGAAGGATGGAAGGAAGGACACATCTTTCCCAAATAGGAAAGGACCGTTCTGCAGTCTAACTTTTCTAAGTTGCTATTTCCACCTTCTAGAATGTCTGTGCAAATTCTCTTAAACAAAATGGAAGAGCCAATAGGGGGGAAATATTTGTTTAAACACTTTACAGCATTATTTATATTTATTATGTGAGTTCAGCCTTAATAATAAACATGGGCTATCTGATCCTTTCTTAAGGTGCATTCTAACTTAATTACACATACAAAAGAAACACAAATCCAACTCCATGACCTTGAAGAGTAATAGAGTTACTTACTTAGGGAACATGGTTTTATTTTGTCTTGAGAAGCAAAGGTAACAGTAAATATGGGGTTTCACTGCATAAAATACAGTAAAATTTAATAAAAATCCTCTTTGCCTATCCTTCTCATGAAGCCTCATCAATCAGAGCAGCTATTCTTATCTCTTAGTATCCTGTCTCCAAACTATAGCCTATTCTGGCTTTTTTTCTTTTCTCCTTCTCCCTCTTGTCCAGTGTCTCCAACTTCTTGCTATTCCCATAACTTCCCCCCCGCCCTGCAGCCCCCAGTTAACTGCTTCCACATGTCTACATCTTATTCATTTATATATTGCCATGCCTTTACTTAGGTACATAATTCAGCCTGTATTCTCCCAACCACATTTCTCTCCAATTAACAGAGCCGAAGGCTCAACATTCCTTCTTATGAGAAGAGAAATGGGGGATGGGAAAGAGAGAGGAAAAGGGGGAGGGGTCACAAACATTTACGGTTCAGTATGGTTTCCTTTTATCCTGTCACACATATAAAAAAAAAGGCCAATATAAAAAACTGAAGTTCTGGGACACCTGGGTGGCTCAGTTGGTTAAGTGTCTGACTTCAGCTCAGGTCATGATCTCATAGTTCATGGGTTTGGGCTCTGTGCTGACAGTGTGGAGCCTGCTTGGGATTCTCTCTCTGCCCCTCCTCTGTTCATGTGCTCTCTCTCTCTCTCTCTCTCTCTCTCTCTCTCTCTCTCAAAAATAAACATTAAAAAAAAACTGAAGTTCTTATAAAAAAAATGGATCAAAGATGTGAACATATACTATACAGAAGTATAAAAATAAAGAACCAAATAGATACAGGAAAAGAAATCAGCCCCATTAGTAAATAATAGCAAATGAAAACAATGAGATGTCATGATTTGACCTGGCAGATTAAACATTATAATATTCAGTGATGATAGAGGTATAGTGAGATTAGCATTCGGATATAATGCTAGTAGAACTACATATACTAAATAACCTTTTGAAATGCATCTAGGCAGTACATATTGTGACATTTTAAAAGTTTCTGGCCTTTGCCATGTGTAGGAAAAATTATAAAGAAATAATTAGAGAAACATATATAGATCTATGTATAAGTATGTTCATGTTTTTTACTTTAGTATTATTGATAATGACAAAAGTTAGGAACAACAAGATATCCAAAACTTAAGAATAATTTAAGGGGAACCTGGATAACTCAGGTAGCAGAGTGATCGATTCTTGGTTTTGGCTCAGGTCATGATGTCACAGTTCATGAGTCTGAGCTCCGCATGGGGCTCCGTGCTAACAGTTTGGAGCCTGGTTGGGATTTTCTCTCTCCCCCCACTCTCTGCCCCTTCCCTGCTTGTGCTCTGTCTCTGTCTCAAAATAAATAAACATTAAAAATTTTTGTTTAATAATTTAAGCTATAATGATATACTCAAATATTATTTATTAAGATTGAGATTTTTGACATTATGTTATACACCTGAAATGAATATAATGTTGCATGTTAATGTATGCCTCAATAAAAAAAAATGATAGTTTTGAAATCCATGTAATGACATTATAAAATGCCCATATAGGAATGTGAAGTAAGAACTGAATACAAAACTGCATATGTTTTATAATCTTAGTTATATAACACAAATGCATGCAGAAGTAGGAAGAAAATACCAAAAAAATGTTAACTTTGGATTGTAGCTATCTTCGGATTGTGGAAATTTTTGTTTCCTGCCGACCTTCCCTGAATTTTCCAGATTAGCCATAATGAAGAACATTGAAAGTATTACTTCCATAAACACAAAAAGAGGATTTTTTTTTGTAGAACTAAGCAAAGACAACCAAATTCTATTGCAAATAATCTATTGTAAATGCCATTCTAATTTGTCATTAATTAACATTTTCAAACTCATGGATGAAACTTACAGACTAATTCCCTTGTCCCCAGGAAAAACTTTCTTGAGGACAGAGTATAATAATCAGGTTCCAGGTAATTTGATAAAGTTGGAGCAAATTGAGAAGACAAGTGGGGAAAGAGAATTATAGAGCATAATGTGAGTTGTATGGTTTCAGGGAAAGCCTTAATTCCTTGTTCTGAATGACTTTTTAAATTGATTATCTCCACAGTTGTATCAACAAATGATCACATCTTTCTTTGACATTTTTGGTTGTTTTTATCATTTATAATTTCTTTTAAAGTGCATGACCGGGGCGCCTGGGTGGCGCAGTCGGTTAAGCGTCCGACTTCAGCCAGGTCACGATCTCGCGGTCCGTGAGTTCGAGCCCCACGTCAGGCTCTGGGCTGATGGCTCAGAGCCTGGAGCCTGTTTCCGATTCTGTGTCTCCCTCTCTCTCTGCCCCTCCCCCGTTCATGCTCTGTCTCTCTCTGTCCCAAAAATAAATAAACGTTGAAAAAAAAAATAAATTCTGTAAAGTGCATGACCATGGACAGATCATGGTTGAGCACCTGATGCTAAGAATAGGATTTGATATTGACCTGACACAATTGCTTTACACGCCAGCCTTCTGGACACACCAATTACAAACTGCACACAGCATCTTAGAGCTGAGAGTTAACACTGGAGTACAAACTTGATTGATTTTGTAAGATCATAGCTTAACCAAATCATCTATTCTTTTACCTTCACTTTCCATCTTATGAACACATGGTATTAGTCACCTGGGGGAACTAGGTAAAAAGATGAAAAGAAATAAGAATAAATCCATCTTCACTACTAGAAAACCATTTGAGAGTCTGCCCATTCTTAGGATGTCTTGATGCTAGCTTAATGTGTAATGTATATGGAGCTCTTCTAGCCATTAAAATATCCCATATGGATGGGATTAGAAAAAGAAACAGGTCCAACTCCTATGGAAAACAGTATGGAGGATCCTCAAAATTTTTTAAAAAATAGAACTACCACATGATCTAGCGGCTCTGCTTCTGAGAATATATCCAAAGGTAACTAAAAAAATTAACTGGAAAAGTTATCTGCACCCTCGCGTTCGATGCAGCATTATTTATAATAGCCAAGATGTGGCAACAACCTAAGCGTCCATGGATGGATGGATGAATAAAGAGGTTGTGATATATACACATGATGGAATATTATTTAGCGTAAAAAATGAGGAAACCTTACCATTTATGACAACATGAATGGACCTTGAAGTCATCATGCTAAGTGAAAATAAGCCAGATAGAGAAAGAAAAATACCATATGGTGTCAATCGTATGTGGAATCTTACAAACAAACAAACAACAACAACAACAAAAACTCATACAAAAAGAGATCAAACTTGTGGTTGCCAGAGGCAAGGTATGGAGAGGGAATTGGAGGTAGTTGGTCAAAAGGACAAACTTCTACTTATAAGATAAATAAACATTAGGGATATAATGTACAAAATGGTGACTATAGCTAACGCTGCTGTGTGATATATAGGAAAGTTGTTAAGAGTGTAAATCCCAAGAGTTCTTATCATAAGGAGAACACCTTTTTTTCCCTTTGTTTTTTTCTTCTTTCTTTTCTTTTTATTGTATCTATATGAGAACATGGCTGTTAGCTGAATCTACTGCAGTCATCATTTCACCATATATGTAAATCAAATTATCATGCTATATGCCTTAAACTCCTACAGTACTGTATGTCAATTATTTCTCAGAGAACTGTTGGCAAAAAAGAAAATTCTCAGGGAATTCTTGGGTTTTTCTGGGGTACTCTAATTTTCAGGTAGTTCCAGAGATGAACGCTTCTTCAACAGCCAATGATGCGTCTGGGGAGCCCCTAGAACCAAACATGAGTTAAGAATTTCTCTTGAGAAACAGCTTGCACCACTCTAGAACCTCAATGGAGTCTGCTACTCCCATGTAGACCCCATTCCAAGGCAGTCATCCTCCTCTTTGCTCACTTAGGGCAATTTCAGGCCAACCACCACATAAGGCAACTCAAACCATGTGGGTGACCATACTGGTTGGACTTTACTTTAGAACAAACTTTTATTATAAGATATAATGCATGTATTAAAATGGTATGAAATCTATATATACAATTTAAGAAATAGTTATGAAGGACCACTCACATAGTTAGTAACCAAATTAAGAACACTGTCAACACCTGTAGAAGCATCCTGTGAGGCCCTTCCGTGTCACAACCCGCTCCCCGAGTTCTTTTTTTTTTTTATGCACTCCCTCTTCAGGCCCATCATGCCTCTTGGCCAGGATTTTATCAGCCCTGGAGAAGTGTTGGTCTTTCCCAACATAGTTCTTACTGTACATGACACTTCTCTGGCATTTAATAAAAAATCTGTTGCTATTTTAAAAAAGTTTCTCCATTGATCATAGGAAATGATTGTCTTCCAAGGCACAAAAGGCATATATGTTCTGGAGAACAGCTTGCTTTAGCAGTTCAAAAGGATTTAACTTGCTTTTTTATGATTATTTCTAAAGTGATATTTTAAGCAATTTGCATTATCCCTTTTGAATTCAATGTTTATATCATTTAGCTATTGGGTTCTTAGCATTTTTCCTATCAGCCTGTATGCATATATGTATGTGCATGTATGCATTTCAAAATGGATGTTAATTCTTCGTCACATTTGTAACAAATATTTTCCCCAGCCTGTTGTTTAAGAGAACATAGAAACTCTTAATTTTGCTTATGTTGTATATTACCTTGACCTTTTCCTTTGTGATATTTTTTCCAACAACTTTCAGATAATTTGAACAGACACTTCCAAACTTATATAAAAATAGAAAAAAATATTATAATGAATCCACATGTACTCATTACCGAGGACAAAAATTATCATACATTCCCTCCCATGCATTCACTGTTTTTTTGCTAACGTATTTTAAAGTAAATTTCAGACACAATATCATGTCACATATAAGTTCTTCAAAATATATTTCTAGTTGATCACAGCTTTTCAAAGAACAATCAATACACCCATCAACATTTACAATAATTCTTTAATACCTAATATCTAGTCAGACTCAGTTTTCTCTGATTTTTAAAAATGTCATTGCAGAATTTTTTAAAATCTAGATTCAAGTAAGACCCATGTACTGTGTTTAGTCATGTATCACAAAAGTTCCCTCTCCTTTTTATATTTTATGCCATTCATTTGTTGAAAAAATGGAGTCATTTGTCCTAAGGAATACCCCCCCGCCCCCTTTCTAGATTTGGATGATCATATCCATGTGATGTCATTTACTACATTCCTCTATCCTGTGAATTTTCTATCAAGTGATATTTATAGGTACAGATTCGGTAAGCTTCAGGATTAATTTTAGAGAGACAGAATACTTCACAGGTGATACTGTGAACCTCCTTTTGCATCATGTCATGAGACACATAACGTCTACGTGTCTCACTTTTACTGATGTTAAAGTTAATTAGTGGTTGCAGGTAATCAACATTGCAGGCAATCAATGTTTGAGCTATCAGTTTTAATGGTCACTGATAATTATTTCCTGGATCCAGTAGTGCATTAGGGTTCTAATACTTTTTTTTAGGTTTCTAATACTTTTCAGCTTAGAAAGTCTTGCTCTATTATAGTATCAGATCATTAAATATTTTCCTAGGACTTTTTTTTTTTTCTTTTTAACATTAAATCTTGGAATTTAATGGAAGTGAATCTGAAATTCACTTCAGTGTACAAGGGAGATGAGGATTTAAATTGATTTCTTCTAGAAAGTATGTATTCCAAGAATGTCTCCAGACAAGTAGTGAATATGGCCTTTATTGCACCATCCACCTAGTGATGGAATTCTGACTGGCCATAGAGCTTTTCTCAGTGGGACCCCAAACTATTTTCCAAATATTCAATAATTTTCCCAGCACTCTCTGTGCCCTGACATTGGTACATTGATTGGAGAGAGATTCTATTACTTACAGAGACATCACACTAGGACTCAGACTGAGAGTATCTGACATGGCTGGGTGTCTGTCATGACCTCTTACTTATTGTAAGAGCACTTCTATACCAGAATGGAAAACTAGGACTTTTGTGATTACTCAGGATTTTGTTCAATCACTAAGTTTTAAATCTTGAAAGTGTCAGCTTTTTATTTCTGCAAACTATCATTTTACCATTGAGGGAAATAACCTTGAAAATTCTGTACACATGATATAATGACTCAAATATAAGCAGAAGTAGTTACATTCCTTTTTCTTCTTCTTTAAGAAAAAGAACATAGTCACCTCTTTCCAGATGTTGACATCTTCTGTCTGCTCCTTAAATCGACAGAAATAAATCTCATTGACAGGGTAATTATTTAGGTCATTTTTGTTTTGTTTTGTTTTTTACTTAAGAAAAAGTTATCAGGTACTCGGTTTAAATCAGGAATAAAAAAGCTGTAAGACTTTCTCAATGGTTTCTTGACTCAAAAAAATGGTTTCTTGACTCAAAAAATTTAACTAATATGAGGTTAGTTGTGCAAAAATTTGAATCACATTATCTTTTTGATCAAAACCATCCATAGTTCCTCGTTATTTACAAAATCAAATTCAAATTCAAGTTTCCACCTTCAAGTTCTCTCATTATGGATCCCCCACACCTGGCCTCCCTTTCTCTCACCACATACTCTTCAGAGGAACTCCTCAAAATTGTCACTCAGGTCTATTCTGTGTCTATTTGGTTTTACACATGCTAATTCCTAACCTGAACACCATTTCTCTTTTAACTCAGATTCTAGCCTTTTCTTTTTCAAATCCAGATCAAGTTTACAGTCATCTACATTTCTTTTCCTGGTACTGGCCTTAAAGATCTCTTTGTTCTTTATATGTCTTTAGAAAGAAAATGGCATAGTTTATTTAACATGTAAGTTTTTTCTTTTACTGTTTACAGTGTGTTTGTTATGGTTGTCTAAGTAGGTTGTAAGAGCCAAAGTACTATGCTACATAGGACTTCATTTTTGGACCCTATTAAATTGAAATTCCTATGAATTTTTTAGAGGATAATTTTGATGATGTGATTATCAAATCCGCAAATGGCATGACCCTAAGAGTATGAGAGATTTAAAAAATGGCCACAATTTTCATGTCTTCTGATATGGTGGCCTTTTGTAAAGTGACTTTGAAGCTCCTCCCATCAAGAGATGGAGGCTGTTTTCCCAGCCTTTGAAGATTCCTGGCCTTGGGACTTGTTCTGGCCAACTGGCTGAAGGGAAAATGATGGTGTCTCTGTCCTGAGTTTATTAGGACTCAAACAGTCTTTCTTGGTTTTGTTTACTATCTTGGGACCTCTCTTCTGATATGTGAGCGAGTCCAGACTAGCCTGTTGGAGGATGAGAAACCATGTAGAACAGAGACTAGCTATCCCAGCTGACACTTTTTTAGACCCACCAGCCTCCAGGTGACCTAGCAGCTAACCACAGATATATGAGTGGTGAAGTCCAGAAACACTGCTAAACTGAGCCCAGCATAAGTTCTGACACATAGAATTAGGAACCAAATCCACCAAGTTTAGGGTGGCTTAATATATGGCAAAAATTAAAAATACAAAGGGAAAGATAAAAAATACTAAATTGCAGCATTTTGATCCTAAAAGACTATAGCATTCTAGAAACAATATACTATACTCTTAAGGTAAAATGTAACTGAGGGAAGTATGAAACTCTAAATTTCAGTTAAAAAAGCTAACTGTGTAAAGAATACACAATACCAGATAGCTTATCAACATATATGCAAAACACTTAGTGGCTTTGGTTGACCACAAGCATATGACTCAACCTTGTGTTTCTACTCTTCTAACAAAGCTGGATTTTAAGCTATGATTTCATGACTTTATGCTGTGTTAAATGTATCAGACCCCAAAGTGGGGTTTGTCCAGAGGACATTGACCACTATGTTGAAGGACCTTGAAATCAATGCACACAAGGAAAAATGGAAGGCAATGCACTTGGGTATCCAGTGGAAATATCGAGGAGGTAGAGTGGATAAGATAAATGTCTTAACTATTTAAAAACCTACCATGTGGAAAAGAGGCTGGACATGTTTAGTGCCACCTCATTAAAAACTAGGACCTTTGAATATTAGGACCCATGAATAGAAGCTATAAGAAGGTATATTTCATGTCACCAAAGGGAAGAGGCTGAATTAGAGAGGCTGCATGTGCATACTGTTTAAGATTGTAGACTAGGGGCATCTGGTTTTCTCAGTTGGTTAAGCGTCTGACTCTTGGTTTCGGCTCAGCTCATGATCTCATGGTTTATGAGTTCAAGCCCCATATTGGGCTCTGTGCTGACAGCATGGAGCCTGCTTGGGATTCTCTACCTCCTTCTCTCTCTGCCCATTCTCTGCTCATTCTCTCTCTCTCTCTCAAAACAAATTAAAAAAAAAAAGAATGTAGGCTATGTTGGGGTGTCTGGGTGGTTTAGTCAGTTAAGTGTCCAACTGTTGATCTCAGCTCAGGTCATGATCTCGCAGTTCATGGGACTGAGCCTCATGTGGGGCTCTGTGCTGACAGTGTAGAGCCTGCTTGGAATTCTCTCTCTCTCTCTCTCTGTCTCTCAAAATAAATAAATAAACTTTTAAAAGAAAAGAAAAGGAAAAAAAAGGAACGTAGACTATGTAGTCAAAACCAGGTCCTCTGCTTAAAGCTGGATGATGTTGGGCAGCTGCCCAACCTCACTAAGCCTCAGTTTCCCCTTTCCCTGTAAAATGGAAATAATAACAGTACCATTTAATGAGGTTATGATAAAGATTAAGCAGGATTTTTGAAGATAAAATGCTTAGCCCAGTGTCTAACACATAGTAAGCACGCAATGCACCTTATTTATTATCATTAATAATAAGAGCTATATAAATATGAAACGAACTGCCTCAGGTGGTAGAAATCTCCCTCTAACTGGAAATGGCCACAGGAGGGTTGGCAGGTGTTTGTAGGACAGATTTAAGCATCAGATGAGAAGTTGGACTAGATGACATTTAAATTACCTTCCAGTGCTGAATAAGCCATTCTTTATCCCTTAAGACAGGAATAACTTCTTTAGTATCTCCCAGAATACTTAGCACCATGGATCAAATGATATTCACCTACTATTCTTAGTAAAATTGTCTGATCATATAATTATAAATGTATACTTTTCTCATAGTAAGAGTTGTTCCATGCTGAAATGAAAATATGTGAAGATTCTTGATTTTTCTGTATCTAATTTGCTCTTTGAAAAAAGGATGCCATAAAATTTTATTTTTATGATTACTAATACTGACTAAAATGAAAAAGTGTAAGTGTTAGTGCTACAAATTCTTCTTTGTGAGACACTGAAATCCATATGTACAAGCCTCTCATCTTCTCACACTTGGAGTTAACCTGTCAGAATGCCTGATTTTAAGCTGGTCAGATATTTTCAAGGAACAAAAGGCTGAACTTTCTTTCATGACCGACTTCCTATCTGTCCAAGCTGAAGCCAGTAACCAACCATTTTTCCTTCTCTTTGCATAGGCCGCTTCTGGAAATGCTGACCATGATCACTCTTACCTTCTACAGGCAGAGCAGACACTTCTAGCTCCCTTGGCAATCCTATTTAATAAAATAGATCTGGTAGAATTACCTCAACAGGATAATATACCCATCTTCCTCAACTATCTCACTGTTATCAGTTAAATAGGGAGGAATTCACATTGGCCAAGGCCCTGTCTTCATGGTCTCTAATTGATAAAAAACTTTCCTTTTCTTACAATGAGTTCCAGCATAACAGTGGGCATTAATCATCTGTAGGAAGGGTTTTACTTTAATTAATGAAACTTTAGAGTTGGGTTATCTGGCCAAGAGAATCCTAAAATGTGTAGGTGGGAAGAAAAGTTCTGAATTCTGGGTTTGAACGAGCTCTGGATTCCGGGTATGTGGTGAAATAAACAAAGCATTCACAAGCACAGATAAGATTTCCAGACCATTCAGTGCCTGGGGTGTGCCATACACTGTGCCACACAGGGAGGAATACAAAGAAAAGAAACATGGTCCATCACTAAGAGGAGATGGAAATCCAAGCAAACAATTTCAACGAAGTAAGAGCAACGCAGTAATAGAAAACAAGTACAGGTTTAACTCAGAATAGAGGGTGGAGGAGGAGCAGAAGAAAAGTGGAAGTGAATGGTAAGACAGATTTTGAAAAAGAGGAGGGGCTTAGGCAGGAACAGCCTGCACAATGGCACAGAGCTGTGAAGTAGTGTGTAGGAGTCGAGGGAATGAGCAATGGAGCTGAGGCTGGGGTGGCCGGGAGGTATGTCGTCATACATGCCTCACTCTGCCATTGAGATATTCAGCCTAACTCAGTAGTAATGGGAAGTCACTCCACCTCTCAGTCAAGTAAGGAGCTTGATCATATTTGCACTTGGAAAGGATAACTCTGTAGTGGTATTGATGGGGTGCTGAAAGAAGGTGAGTGGTGAGAGGGGAACCAGTTAGGGAGTTCATCTGGAACCAGAGGAGAGATGACAAAGTCCTTAATTACAACAATCACAAGGGGGGGAAAGAGGGTGAATGTCAAGGATTCAGAGCCACCTGAATTGCGTGGCTGACTGAATGGAAGAGAAAGAATGAGGGATGGCACCCGCCTTAAAGTTTTGGGAAGAACGTAGGAACGCTTCACTGGGAGAGGTACAGAGCATTTATACAGCAGCAGAATCAGAAGGGAATGAGGGGCCAATTGCTTTAGTTTTTGAACATACTGAGCAAATAAAACAAGAGAATGAAGAAAATTTCTTAAGGAGAGAGAGTTGATTTTTTTTTTAATGGGCACCAGGAATGGAACACTAGAGAGCAAAATCGGAGGCATCACTGAGGAAGAAAGATGAATGAAACAGTGGAGGAGACTGAGAAGGTCAGATGGGAATTTGCAGGGTCAGCTCTCAAAAAAAACCAAGAGAGGAACAACTTGCAAGAAGAGGTCAGTTGAGTCAAGCCAAAGAAGAACTGAAATGTACTCTGGATTTAGCAGTAAGGATTTTCCTACTGACCTTGGCAAGACTACTTTCTCTGGTACAGTGAAGGAAGGAATCTTCTATGCCACAAAGAATGGAAACACTTCCCACCCTCCCACCCTCAACCTCTTTTTCTATTGTAATCTAAATGCTGATTTCCCTTTGTAAGTTCTTGCTATAAAAATCAGCTTCTGCCTTTTGCAAATGAATAATGTCTTTTAAGAGTTACCCTGTAAGCAAATGTCTTTTAAGGTGAAGTTGAATTTTTCACTGTTTTTCACTGTTTGTTAGGTTTCAGAAGGCATTGAATGAAAAGCAGGCTGAACCCGGGTGATCAAGAAAACAGGGATCTAAGATACAACAATATGAGAACTTCTTTCCCTTTCTTTTTCTATCACTTCTCTCCCCTTGGTAACAGGGGGAGCTTACAATGTGGAAAGCAGCTTACCATGTGGAAAGAATTAGGCTTGGCGATTTGAGGACATAAAAAATGAACAAGGCACAATCCTGCCCCGCCTAAGCCCCCAGCCACAGAGATTACAAGCCCTGCAAAAGACAGACATGCAATCAACCAACCCTAAGTGAGGTCCAGTGAAATAAATGTTCATAATAGTAAAAGCAAAGTTCTATGGGAGCCCAAATATAATTCCCCATCTCTCATAAAATGCAGGAAATGACCTTTAAAAATGTAGACACAATTGGGGAGTTCACCGCACCACTAATTACCTCCCCTATTCTTCAGATCATAAACTTTTATGCAATCTACTCTCCGTTCACTTCATTCGTACTCGTTTATTTCACCAGGCACCCAAACGGTCTATATGAAAACCTTAACAGGCATTAGTGGCAAGTGGAGATTCCAGCTCTACCCTTGGCTTTATTGCGATTCTTTTGTTAAATTGAACTTTAATGATATTTAATAATACCACTTTGACTCTTCATTGAAAGTGTTAAAGTTCTTAAAATTAAACGCATAGCCTCATGAATTAGGTGAACACGAAACCTCTTTCTCCGAATGGAGACAAACTGGGACACCAAAATATATGGAAAGGCTTCTGAAGGATACTATTTTGATCTGAGTAACCTCATGGTGATACTTTTGCAGTTCATACCCCCTTTAAAGTTCTTTGTAAAGCAACTGCCTTTAAAGAGACAACCTAACGTTGCATGATCACACATTATTTCCACTTGTGCAGGGTTGCTATTTTTAACTGGGGCCTTTGGAAAATGAAAATCTAAGGTTGGTTAGCTGTAGCCAGAGTGACCCATAATATAAGCCAGGTCATACTTTTTTGGCATCCTTCTGTGTGCTCTCGGGAAACTTTGATTATATTTTAACTAGGAACAGAAAAGAGATCGTCCAAATAAAAACCCATCTCTCCAGCAGGTGGTTAGGCAGGGGTTCTTGAGTCAGGCATGCCTAGTTTTGGATGCCAACTCTATCATTTATTAGCTCTGTGACCTTGAACAAGTTCTTTATCCTCTCTAGGCTTCATCTGTAAAATGATTAAATGGGAGACTGGATATGAAGAACTTAGGTTAGTGTTTTGCAGAGTCCTCAAACAATGGTGGTTATTACAATAATTATTATTGCTGTTATCACTTATACCCAACCGACCTGGATTACTGTTTATAGCAGATTGCCTCACACATGGAAGCCATTCAATATCTGTTTATTTCTTCATGGATATTTGGTTGGCATAGAATGCTTAGACTGTAATTTTTCAAGAAAGGTTTCCTTTGGCTTTCTCAAGGGAACCCACAGTATTGGGAAGGAAGCAAAACTGCCTAAGTTCTATATGAATTCTGCTGATAATGCTACAGTGTTATTTCTCAGAGTTTAGTGATATTATTTTTTTTTAGGTCTATGTGAATAGAGAGTATATGTATCCTATGGCAGTCTTAGATCTTTTTTCCCTATTCCCAGGTTGGACAAATTAAAGTTTCTCTTTCTGTCAATAACAGATGAGGCAGTCTACTAAGCATTTTCTATCAGAAGTTCCGCTTGATATTTTTCAGCTGGGTTCTGGGAGAGACATCAGGGCAGTGTTAATGGGAAAGTGTCAGCACACTGAGATAAGAAAAGAATAAACAGGAGTTTTGTAATATAAATATGACTCCATGACCTTTGATAATGGCACAGTCTCCAGTAGCAAGGGTCTGGTGTGTGTGTGTGTGTGTGTGTGTGTGTGTGTGTGTGTGTGTGTGTGTATTGTTAATAAAACATTTACCTCATATTTAAACATCAAGTACATCATAATATGGCTGTACATGTTGTACCATATATTTCAACCTTTATAGATAAGCTGTAAAGCAAGATCAGAATAAGAATGATTTTTGTTCAAGTTTGTTGTTTCCCATTTTTATAGTGTATAGGCATCTACCTGCTTCTGAACTGATGAATTTTGTAGACCTAATAAAATATATTCTATAGATATTCATTGTTCATATTTCATTTATTTTCTGTAGGTTTTGGGATCTTGCATTGAATATTTTTATATACTGATGGGAGAATATAAGTTGAACAGCTATTGGTTTAAGCATATTTGTTAAACCTTATTATAACTCTTTGGAGCTTATCAGACCTATTAATGGGGCCATTTTTTCTGCTAGGAATACTGGGATGGATAGATTTCTTGTCCTTGTGCATCAGGTTGCATTTGTTACCCACGTGAACTCCTGCCAGTGGACCCAAACTTCAGCCAAGGGTATGCTGGGGTAATAGTGGGAATCCAAGAATCTAAATTTAAAGGATATATTCTCAAGTCTGGTTATTTAATATTTGCAGACAATCCTCTTTAATTGATATTTTCTACTGTTTTATTGTGCTCCACTTTATGGTGATTCACAGATATTGTAGATCTTGTTCTCATTTGTTTTTTACAAACTGAAGATTTAAGACTTTGGTGGAAATCACTGCAGATGTGATGGAAATAGCAACAGAATTAGAAGTGGAGCCTAAAGATATGAATGAATTGCTGGGATCTCATGATAAAAATTGAACACATGAGGAATTGCCTCTTATGGATGAACACAGGAAGTGGTTTCTTGAGATGGAATCTACTCCTGGTGAAGATGCTGTGAAGACTGTCAAAATGACAACAAAGGATTCAGAATATTACATAAACTTCATTGATAAAGCAGCAACAGGGTTTGAGAGGATTGACTTCAGTTGTGAAAGAAGCTCTCGTATGGGCAAATTGCTATCGAAGAGCATCTCATGCTCCAGGGAAGTCATTTGTTTAAAAAAAAAAAAAAGTCACTCGCTGCGGCAAACTTCAGTGTTGTCTCCTTTTAAGAAATTGCCACAGCTACCCCCTGATCAGTCAGCAGCCATCAACATCAAGGCAAGACCCTCCACCAGCAAAATACTCATTGAAAATTCAGGCGATGGTTAGCATTTTTTAGCAATGAAATATTTTTTAATTAAGGTAGGTATTTGTTTTTAGACACAATACTACCGCACACTTAAAAGACTACAGCGGAGTATAAACATAGTATTTACATACACTAGGAAGCAAAAAAAAAATTCACTTGACTTGCTTTATTGCAATATTTGCTTTATTGTGGTGGTCTGGAATCAAACCTGCAGTATCTCTGAGGTGGGCCAGTACAGGACAGTAGAGGGGTTCTGACTTTTGTAAAATTCTTTGTAGATGTAGTAGGTCACTCACATCGAATACTACTTTAACAACCATTATGAACAAGGACAAGAAGTTGAAAATAGCTGACTAAAATCCTGTGTGACAGGGTTATAGCAAAAGCTGGAGCCCAAAATGTTTACCCCAGGGAATCCAAACCTGCTTCCAATGGTGAAAGAATAGAATACAATGTCAAATATATGCATGAAGATATTTATAAATATTTTCAAACTAATGGCAGCTCCTACATACAATGAATATCAATAGAAATGTTATTTGACCAGATAATGGGCCCCATTGCTGTTCCTGAGTTTGAATATTTTCAGCACAGACTGGTTTGCCTCAGTTCCAGGGGGAGCTTTTACGAAATTCAGGGTATGATAGATATCTGAGTTTATTATGTTCAGAATTCAAAGACAGGGTTCTCTGCTAAGCGGATTTCTGCTCATCACCTCATTCGCAGAGACAGACCTTAATGTGTTTATCTCGCCTTCCTTACTCAGGCTCAATTTGGGAGATGGGTCTTAGCAACTAGGCATTTTCACTTCTTTAATTGATATTGCCTACTGTTTTCTACTTTCACTAGATTCTAAGTGACTTCTCACAGAGCACGCAGCCACTTTCCCCCCAGTCTAATTGTGCACTAGGATACCACTGTCCACTGTACCACTGGCCAAAATAGTAGTGGTGTAGACAAGATGCAAGTTGATTTCTGTCTCAGGCAATAGAAGGCTGAACAAAAGCAGTCAACAGTTCTATGGAGTCAGAAACCCTGATGCTTAAATTTCATTTTTCTTCCATCCTCTCTTGGTCTAAGGTGGCTCTTCTTGCTTTTGCTACCTCATCTGTAGTCCAGACAGCAAGCGAGGCATGCCTTTCCCTACAAAAGGCATAACTCACAACTTGCATGCATCACTTCCACTCACATCCCACTGACAATAATCTCAACATGTTGCCACATCTAGCTGCAAGGGAGGTTGGAAAATGTGCTCTTTAGCTGGATGGACATATCCCAACTAAAACTTCCATTATCTCACAAGAAGAAAATTGACCCCTTACTTTGAAAGCTTCATTCTCACCTTGTCACAAAAAGCTCTAGAAGAGAAATACTTAATGCATTTTGCTCCATAGACCAGAAGCTAAATGTATAGAGATAGTGATCCAATCATATAGCTCATGCTCCAAGAATTAAAATTTTGTTTATCTGCAACTGTAGTAGTTGTAATGGCTTCCTTTGCTCAGCATTATTATTATTTTCTAATTACTATTCCTGACTTTGGTATTTTTTTTTTTTTGGAAGCAGCAGCAAGCCTGTGGGTTGGCTTCTCCATTCTCTCGGGTCACTGAGAGCCCTGAATATTGAATATTAACCCCAAGGTGCTTCTCACAGAATAGGTGCTATCTATCCAGATCCAGCTACCACATCATGATGTAACATTCAATGATTCTCAGTGGGCTGTCACTTATAAGACTGTTCTTAAAATGTCCCTGTTTGCTACCCTAAACTTTCCTTTGATAAGAAATATTCTCCAAGTGCTAAAAGGAGCTAAAGATTAATCTGTTACAGGGACACCTCTCTTTATTTTCTTCCCACAGATGCCTCCCACCTTTGAAATAAAGCGGTGCTCCATTTTGTTGATTCTGAGTTCACCAGTTCCTTTCTTTTTATCTATTGTTTATCCAGTTACTTCCAACTACCTCCTCCAGTCTCCCTTTCGCTCACCCGGAAATACAGAAGGCCCAGGGAGCCTTGTTTGTTTTGTTAGCCACCCTTCCATTTAATAACACTGCTATCCTTCAAGGCGGTGTCTCTCTCCATTTCCTTCTAGTCAGATCAAGTTAAAGTTACTTTCCTTTTGACTGGGGACATGCTTACCTATCACCTAAATTCCTTTTGAGAAAGGCAGGTTGGCATAGCCATGGTCATGGGCAGCTCCTAATCTAAAAACAGCTCCATCCGCTTTGTGTATTCTGCGCAATTTGCCAAGGTCATGGCACTTTACTGGGTTGTTTTGACTCGGCATGATCTACACAATGCTTGCTGAGCTGAAATAATGCTTCTTTCAGCCCAGTCTCTGGTCTTGCCAGTAGGGCCAATGAGAATTTTGTGGGAGAGCCTGTTAAGTTAAATTTTATGTCGTCCTCTAATGTTACTTATCTCTCAAAATCCCTGCTTTTGTCTCCATCATCATTGTCTTATTCCCTTTCAACAGTCCACTTTGGATCTGCCATTAATTTATTGAAATCCCAAAATCCCTTTTGCATTTACTGCTAGCCTGTGCAACCTCTTGGGGGCAACATGTTTACGGTCAAATACATTAAAGAGTAGTCTGTCTTAATTCATTCTCCAGAGTATCTCCTATGAATTACAAAGAAAGTCCTCCAGTTATAACATTGTGGGATTTGGGGGAATAAGTTCATCTTGAGCTTTCACAACACGATATTTAGCAGCTGCAAAGGCAAGGAAGACAAAGCTGCCAGGTCATCCCCTGGAAATCCCAAGACATATATTTTTAACATTTGCATTCTTATTTACATAAATTTGTATGCTTCGTTCAAAAGGCGCTGACTCCAATTATGCAAAATAAAACACGCAACTCCTCTTGATCTGAGAGTGGATAATCACACATTCCAGGCTTGCTTTCCTGCTGTCCAGAGTGATTTCTTTGGCTTTTTCCTCTCTGCTCCTGGAAGTTTTCCTCCTTTATATCTACCCTCTAATCATAACCATTAATGAAGAGTTATCATTTAATTATAAGACTGGAGTCAGTCCCAAAATATTCTTTTTTCAGATTGGTATTCTCTGTTGTCCAATTGGGATTTTCATAACACCTTTCCACCCCCCATAGCAAGGGAACAGTAGTCCTTGGTTCAGTTTGGGACACCATAACTGGGTCCGGCGTGCAGCCTTTCACCCAACAGAACATTTTTTGATGTGAGGAAGTTTGGATTCAGGGTCAAGTAACCATAGATTCAATTATTCACACCAATGCTGCTTTCCATTGACCCCTATAATTAAAAGCTTGACTTTGCTTACATTTTTGGCATCATTTTCCCCCTTCAGGTAGATGGCAAACAGAGCTGATTGCAAACTGAATTCATTAGAGTATTTGACAGCAAATGTATAGATCCCAGAAGCCAGAGCTTTGGAGCAATCCACTCAACCCAAGACAGTCCCGGTGTCACTGTATGGATACCTGGCTGCTAATTCTGCCCTGCCAGAGGAGAGAGACCTGAGAATCACAGAGTGAAATACCACCAAACCAAGAATGGTCATACTACACTTAATTTCCTTCTGCTCTCTGAAAAGCATTCCAGAAAGTCACTCCCTACCATTTTTATAGAGCTGTTACTGTTTCTGATCAGGTATAGGAAAACACTGAGTAAACTCAGTAAACTTAGTAAACTGTCTACTGGATGAAGTGAAACTTAGTCAAAACAGAGCCCTCCAAGGTTTATTGACATCTGATGTTAGCCTTTGAAATGTCTTCTTTCTGTCCCCACAAACTGCTGGTCTATTTAGAACCTATATTAACAAAGTTGGGGCACCTGGGTGGTTCAGTTGGTTAAGTGTCTGTCCAGCTTCAGCTCAGGTCCCAATCTCAGGGTTCAGTTCGTGGGTTAGGGCCCCACATCTGACTCTGCGCTGACTGCTCAGAGCCTGGAGACTGCTTTGGATTGTGTCTCCCTCTCGAGCCTGGAGACTGCTTTGGATTGTGTCTCCCTCTCTTTGCCCCTCCCCTGCTCGTGCTCGCTCTCTCTCTCTCTCAAAAATAAATAAGAATTAAAAAAATTTTTTTAAAAAGAACCTATATAGGGGCGCCTGGGTGGCGCAGTCGGTTAAGCGTCCGACTTCGGCTCAGGTCACGATCTCGCGGTCCGTGAGTTCGAGCCCCGCGTCAGGCTCTGGGCTGATGGCTCAGAGCCTGGAGCCTGTTTCCGATTCTGTGTCTCCCTCTCTCTCTGCCCCTCCCTCATTCATGCTCTGTCTCTCTCTGTCCCAAATAAATAAATAAACGTTGAAAAAAAAAATAAAAAGAACCTATATAAACAAAATAGGTGGGGCTGAAGGGGAATGAACAGAGACAAGGCAGTGAAGGGCTGGGGCAGTTGCCTACACATTTTGTGATGTGTGGAGAGGGGTTTTGTTTGCTTTGTGCCAAGTGATACTCTTCTCACTAGGAACTCAAGTCAGCAGAGAGGAAGTGCAGATCCACTGAATACAAAGTACAGAAACTCAGTTCCAAGTAGCTTGGGTTGCTTCCCTTCTATGCCTGCAAAACATCAGGCCTGCAACTTCATGAGGAAGAGGCTTCTTGTTCAGCCAGGGTTGCACACCCTGTGGACTGCTGCATTGGGCGGGACTTGCCACCAAGGCAAAATTACCAGGAATCGCCAGGCAAATAGATTCATTTCCTGTAAAATTTTTTTTAATGTTTATTTATTCTTGAGACAGAGAGAGACAGAGCATGAACGGGGGGAGGGTCAGAGAGAGGGAGACACAGAATCTGAAGCAGGCTCCAGGCTCCGAGCTGTCGGCACAGACCCTGACGCGGGGCTCGAACTCAAGGACGATGAGATCATGACCTGAGCTAAGGTTGGACGCTCAACCGACTGAGCCACCCAGGCGTCCCGATTCATTTCCTTTTAACAAGTACAAAAAAACTCTAACTCAGATATAAATTTTAAAAATAATAAATAAAATAAGATATTTATTGAGTACCTACAAAACAAAAGGTACAACAAATTCTGGTTCCGCCCACAGATACCTATAAGTTGGAGAGAAAAGCCCTATTACAAGAAGTTTTGTTTGTTTTTGACATTTGTCAACAGCAGCTCTGTTTTATCCTGGGCACTGGATTGTGTGTGGCCTTTAGATGCTCTACTAGGCAAACAACAGAAAGGCAGCAGGAATCCCAGATATACTGTGGCCCTTCTGGTAAAGTGTGCTCGATATACCAGACTTAGGCTTCTCTTCCCAACATATGCTTCTCTTCTATCCCCTTCCTCAGTTTCCATTTCTTCTTCTTGTTCTTTTTTTTGTGTTTTTATTTATTTTTGGGAGAGAGACAGAGAGAATGAGCCAGGGAGGAGCAGAGAGAGGGAGAGAGAGAATCCCAAGCAGGCTCTGCACTGTCAGCACACAGCCCAATGCGGGGCTCAAACTCACAAACCATGAATGAGATCATGACCTGAGCCAAAACCAAGAGTCAGATGCCTAACCAACTGAGCCACTCAGGGGCGCCACCCCCCCTCCCCAGCTTCCATTTCTTGACATAAACAAATTGAGGATGTGCTTCCTCTAGGCTTACCACATGTATTGCCTTTCATTTATTCATTCATTCACTTGCATAATTTGTTGAGTGCTTGGATACATAGTGAACAAAATAGGTAAAAATAACAACTTACATAGCGCCTAGGTGGCTCTGTCGGTTAAGTGTCTGACTCTTGGTTTCAGCTCAGGTCAAGATCTCACTGTTCGTGAGTTCAAGCCTTGCATCAGGTTCCACATTGACAGTGCGGAGTCTGCTTTGGATTCTCTATCTCTCTCTGTCTCTCTCAAAATAAAATAAACGTAAAAAAAATAAAAAATAAATTAAAACTTGCTGTTATGGATTTATATTAAATCATGTAATCTGGTGACAGTCCCATGAGGCAGGTACTGTAATGATGTCCTTTTTATGGGTGACTTTGCTCAAAGTCACATAGCAAGTGAATAGCAGAGCTGGGATTTGAACCCAGGCAGGCTGGCTCTAGCAAGCCCACACTCAACCATCACGCTCTACACTTGTTGGTGGGATTGATGGGTATGATTTCAGGTTCAGAAGAGTAGCATTTCAGGCAAAACCTGTAATTTCTCTTCTAGAAGTAGTCGTTCATTGCGCAAGAGAGTTTGAATAACAGGTATGTTGTTAAAAGTAGTACCGTGGCTGGACCTAACACTAACATGTTGAAGGGGATCAGAATATGCCACTCCCAGATAATCCAGTTTGCCAAAAGAATTATTTTGAGCTGAAGTCAACTGAGAAACAGTTCCCCATCACTTTCAGTCTAAAAGCAGGGCATAAATCTCCCTTTCTAAAGGTTATATACATTTTTATTTTTGTTTATGTTTTATTGTTTATTTATTTTGGAAGGAGAGAGAGACAGAACATGAGCAGGGGAGGGGCAGAGACAGAGGGAGACACAGAATCCAAAGCAGGCTCCAGGCTCTGAGCTGCCAGCATAGAGCCTGACACGGGGCTTGAACTCACAGACTGTGAGATCATGACCAGAGCTGAAGTCGGACACCCAACCGACTGAGCGACCCAGGCGCCCCCAAAGGTTACATAAATTTTTAAATGTGTCTTCTTCTCCCATACCAGCAAGAAGATGACTTTATCACCAGAGATGATTCTTATCAATGGGTAAGGCACCAACTTGAGTCTACATAACAAACTTAATAAATAACTCTTATCAACCCATTAATTTTCTCCATATGTTTATCTTCTCACAATTTACCATTCTGAGAAGCCCAACCCCTCCCCTCCCCCCGACCTTCTTCTTTCTCCTGTACTTCTCCACATTTTATTGCTTTTTGTTAAAATAGTATAAGCCCGGAATATGTAACTGCTTCTTTGGCCCCTCACTTCTTTTCTATGAAGGGCTCCTTATTTGTAGTAATAAACATTTTCTCTTGTTTATCTGTCTCTTTTTTTCCAGTTTGATTTGCATAACCCCAGGTACTAAGCCTAAGGGAGTAGAGAAAAAAAATTGGTTTTTTTTCCCCTCTCCCCTACAATGTAAATTACTAAAAGCACCCTCTTTCCTTCTAACAAGTTCTGATAGACCAGGGAAGGTAAGTTAAAGAGATCAGAGCAGGACATTGAAAGGGAGGACATCAGCAAGATGGGAGTGGGGGTAGAAGCTGAACACAGGCACCTCAGATTAACATCTCTCAGTTTAACATTTTGCTAAGGGCAAGGGTACACTAGGGCCAACCAGACTGGTCAAAATTTGGATTTTATCAACCACTTTTATGAGATCAGTTTGATTATTTCACCCAAATAGCTCAAGACAAAAGGCATAACAGCCAACACATGCAGATCGTACTGTTGAGTAAGAAATGGATTCATTCTTACTTTGCCAATTGGCTTCTCAATCAGAGGGCTCGTAAAGCAGACTGGAGTTATGCCACTGCTGTACATCGAAAGCTTCCATTGCTGTTCCTGCAAGAAATGAAACACATGAAGAGAGAAAGAGAGAGAGACACAGAGAGATTTCAGACTTGGCTGGCTTTTCTGCTGCACAGAACCATTTTCCAGTTGCTCACAATAGTGCCTCAAGCACATAAACCTAAGGGTTGTCACTTGAAGTACCTAAGTCAGCAGTTTTGCACGGGCATCTTCAATATGCAGTCTGTGCAAACTCAGTTAACCTTGTACAAGGACATATTACAAAACCGTTTAAGACATTTTGAAGGAATTCATGCACACATATTGACTTAGATGCAAAATACTTCAGCCTAATCTGTTAAGGTATCTTCCTAGAACATAAATCAGACTATGTGAATCTTTTTAAAACAAAAATAACTTTACTAATAGCTCATTGCACAAAAACACTGGCCACAAGTCAATGTCAGTCTTTAAATCTTTAATTCTATGTGGGATACTATCCAAAGTTCTCTAGCTGCTTTTCAGAATACTCCAAATAGTGACTCTTGTGGTGGTGGGGGGGGGGGGTTGTTTTTTGTTGTTGTTTTCCTTTTTCTTTTTGTTTTGTTTTTACTTTTTCTGTGTCAGTTCTAATTCTGTCCCACAATTTAACCTAAAACTCAAGCCACATTACTCAATGTGTTTCCTTCCATTCTATGCCTTTGTTAATGTTGTTCCCGGTTCCTAAAATATCCTTTCCTTAGTATCTGCCTATGATTTCCTACCTGTCCTATTAAGCCCAGCTCAGATTCCCTAAGAAACATTTTGCTATTTTTCTCTACTTCTTTTCTTTATTTTTAAATTTTAATTCCAGTATAGTTAACATAATGTTCTATTAGTTTCAGGTGTGCAATATAGTGATTCAACAATTTTATACATTACTCACTGCTCATCACAATAAGTGTACTCTTAATCCCTTTCACTTGTTTCACCCATCCCCCAACTCACCCCCCATCTGATAACCATCAGTGTTCTCTAGAGTTAAGAGTCTGTTCTTTGGTTGTCTCTTTTTTTCCTTGTTCATTTGTTTTAATTCTTAAATTCCACATATTAGTTAAATCATATGGCATTTGTCTTTCTCACTTATTTCACTTAGCATTATACCTTCTAGATCCATCCATGCCACTGTATATGGTAAGATTGCATTCTTCTTTATGGCTGAGTAATATTCCATTATGTACGTATTTGTGTGTGTGTGTATGTATGTATAAACACAACTTTATTCATCTATTGATGGATATGTGGGTTACTCTCATATCCTGGCTATTGTAAATAATGCTGCAATAAACATAGAGGCACATATAACTTTTCAAGTTAGTGTTTTCATTTTCTTTGGGTTACTACCCAGTAGTGCAATTACTGTATTATATGGTAACTCTATTTTTTATTTTTTGAGGAACTTCAGTACTGTTTTTCGGTATGGCTGTACTGGTTTGCATTCCCCTGCAACAGTGCATGAGGGTTCCTTTTTCTCCACATCTTCACCCACACTTGCTGTTTCTTGTGTTTTGATTTTAGCCATAGTGACAGGTGTGAGGTGACAGCTCATTGTGCTTTTGATTTGCATTTCCCGGATGATGACTGATGATGAGCATCTTTTCATGAGTCTGTTGGCCATCTGGATGTCTCCTTTGAAAAAGTGTGTATTCGTGTCTTCTGCCCATTTTTTAATCAGATTATTTGGGGGTTTTTTTGGTGTTGAGTTTTATAAGTTCTTTACATATTTTGGATACTAAACAGATATGTCATTTGCAAATATCTTCTCCCATTCAGTAGGTTGTCTTTTAATTTTGTTGATGATTTCCTTTGCTGTGCAGCTTTTTATTTTGATGTAGTCCCAAAAGTTTATTTTTCTTTTGTTTCCCTTGCCACAGGAGATATGTCCAGAAAAAGTTGCTGTGGACAATGTCAAAGCAGTGACTGTCTGCGCTCTCTCCTAGGATTGTTACGGTTTCAGGTCTCACACTTAGGTGTAATCCATTTTGAGTTTACTCTTGTATGCAGTATAAGAAAGTGGTGCAGTTTCGTTCTTTTGCATGGAGCTGTCCAATTTTCCCAACACCATTTGTTGAAGAGACTGTCTTTTTCCCATTTCATGTTCTTGCCTCCTCTGTCAAAGATTAATTGACCGTATAATCACAGGTTTCTTTCTGGCTCTCTATTTTGTTCTATTCATCTATTCATCATTTTTGTGCCAGTAGCATACTGTTTTGATGACTACAGCTTTGTAATATAACTTAAGTCCAGAATTGTGACGCCTCTAGCTTTTTCTTTTTCAAGATTGCTTTGGTTATTCAGGATCTCTTGTGAATCCATACAAATTTAGGATTATTTGTTCTAGTTCTGTGAAAAATGCTGTTGGTATTTTGATAGAGATTACATTAAATCTGTAGATTGTATTTTCCTCTACTTCTGACTAGAGTCAGAATAAATCTCTCCCTACCACAAAGTCCATGTACTATCATTAGAGTACTTGTCACTTTCTGCTGGGAATGTGAGCTACTGAGGACAAGAACTCGTGTCTTAGTTATCTTTGTATCCTTCACAGTGTAGCACTGGTCTTATACATTGCTGTGGTCTAAACATTTGTGTCCCTGCAAAAATCTGTATGTTGAAATCCTAATCTCTAAGGTGATGGTGTTAGGTGATGGGGCCTTTGGGAACTGACTGGATCGTGAAAGCAGAATCCTCATAAATGGGATTAAGGTCTGATTAATTAATTAAAAGAGACACAAGAGACCTTCCTTGTTGTGTGAAGATACAATGAGAAGTCTATAACCTAGAAAGGGGCCTTCACCAACAGTGCTGGAGCCCTGACCTCAGGCTTTAGCCTCTAGAACTGTGAGACAGAAGTTTCTGTTGTTTATAAGACACCAAGTCTATGGCATTTTGTCATAGTTGCAGGAACTGACTAAGATATACTGTAGGTGCTTTCTGTTAGAGCAATCTTTCTTTTTGCCAGCTGAATCTTTTTCTCTATGTAGTCACTAATTTCCAAAGACCCTCCAGATCCGGCTCTCTCCAGCTCCCAGTTCTCATGCCCATAACACACATTTTTCACTCTGTTTGCAGTCTTTTTAGAGGAGACACCAAGAGGATTGTTACTGAAGAAAAACACTTAACTGTAGGTACCAATAACCCCATAAAATAAAAATGACCTTTAAAAATTAATTAACAAGTATTGATCCATCCCTACCTCCTGCTGGCCATTAATTGGCCATGTTTCTTGAGTGAAAAGAAGATTTTTCAGTGGTCTTAGCAAAGGATAGAGTTTGGCCCTCTGGAATCTCTACCCCTGCTGTTACTAATTATCTTACCCTGGGCAAATTACTTGTTCCAGGGTGGCCCTGCCTGTGAATGTGGTTTGCATTATCGACACACATCATGCAGGGTATTTTGAGACTAATTGTGGAGATGTCTGTGACCTGGAAAGGTGAGGCGTAATTTCTGGGGAAGAAGCCCTGTAGTTTACCCTTAGGAGAAGTCATTCAAACATCTGCCTTCTTCCCCGGCTCTGAAAACAGGGGTTATGGTTGGATTCCAAGGGAGGTGAGGATTTCTGTCCATTAGGAGTTAAATGGAGACTAGCAACTCACTTCACAGGTCATATTCCAGCCATCAAAGTTTAATTACTATCAAACCCTGTTGGCTCAGGTCCTAACCATATTAGTGAAGCCATGATGAAAGTTCCAAGGGCTCCCATTACCAAACCCCACCTTCCAGAGATAAAAAGACACTGCATGGCACCAGGGAAAAGGTCAAAATATATCTACTTGAGATTACAACTTTTTTTTAATGAAAATGTTGATGATCAGGACATATGATTCTGTTTTGAGGAAGTCAATATGCAGACACAGTAGATGAATCTGAAGAACTCTGCCCTTCACTCTGAGGCTGGTCCAGTTGCTACGGCAACATATAACTAGTTTTCTTAGGTTGTTTTGCAGCCTGATTTTCTTTAGACTAAAGATTCCCTTGATATGTTTGCACTGCATATAGTTAAGACTAAAACAACCCAGTAGTTGCAAAACATAGATTTTTCACCTAGAAATTACTGGTTTGGTGGGGAAATATGTGATGATTTTCGGCCATACCTACAAGGGAATTTCTGAAATCATGGGTTCATATGCAACACAAAGTAGTGATGGGCATACAGTTATTATTAGCCAGTGTCTCCCTTTTTCTGTATCTTTTCCTCATTTCAGGATTTCCACATAAGGTTTTGCTGTTGTTGTTCGGGGGATTGAGCGGCGGGGTGGCTGGTGCTAACTGCTGCTCTGCATTGAACTCCCCATTTGCTAAATGTGGGGGACGAGGGTGCTGAGAATGGACTTGGACCAAGTGGAATTACAGAGAATTAGAGAAAAGTTGTTGAAGCCTCAGGCAGCTCCCTGCAAAAAGAGAGCAATTACTGCCCTCATCTTCTTTTCATAATAACTTCAGAGCACCCCTGAGAAGCTACAGAACTGCTCAGAGATCCCCACAGGAAAGGTACCTGGTGTTTTTGTTCTATGACTGAATTCCTAAAGGGAGAGGGAAGAAGTGGTTAAGGACTTGAACTGTAATTACAACCTTCAGTGTTTATCCTGGCGCCTGAAATGTAAGAGCAATTCCTGGTGCTAAAGGACAGGAATAATCTAGGATTTTAAAGGACATAAGGATCACCTGTTAGGCTCAGCTAGTTGAACAGCGGGATCAGCCGAGATGGCATCTACTTAAGGGTGCATCGCTGGGCAGCTCAAATGAATCTAATAACCCTGAAGGAAAGAATGAGTCCTCCCTCAGAAATCTGATGGACATTGTTGTCCATCAGCTCCCCACCCCTCCTCCCCAACACCTTGGGGCTAGGAACAATGTGTTCTGTTTTGAGATGGAACCAGAACCTAATTTAAAGATTGCCATGCCTCCATCTAGCCTTACCTAGTCACATTATTTATGTGGAATAAATATGATTGGGAGTGCTTTTAAAGAACCGCCAACGCAGCACTTTAGTTGCTCCTCACAAAAGTCATCAGCTGTTTCTGGGACCTAGGATGTTGAGGGAACTGGGACATTGCAAACATTCAGTGGGAACCCAGGAAGGAGAAAGTTCTGGAAAAAGGACATGCTATAGGTCATCAGCGTTGCTCTGGCCCCTGTTTTCTCTGGCCTCCTGACCTGATGGTTGAGGCCAACCAACAGGGAATTGGGTTCACCCCGCCCATCCCCGCTGAAGTTGCTTCCTTGCAAGGGTCAAGCGCACAGATGCAGAGGTGAGGTGGCCTTGGGAAGGGAGGAGAACTGGGTGGAGGGCCATTAAATGTTGACTCACTTAGGCTTACCCAGACTTCCTCCCTTTTTCCACATTCTAAAACAATTTTGGTGAACTTAAGTAAACTGTGCATACTGCTAAGTTTTCCTACTTCCTTTTGGGTTATTATCACAGACCTAGACCAGCTCCAGTATATGAAAATCCTCTCCCTCTAAAACTTGCAGGCATAGAGTCACAGGGGCAAATGTACCCACAAATAGTCCAGTTTCTATATTTTCTGGGCAGAATTCTGGTAGAGGCGCCCTGCTTATGCATTCTTCAGCACCTCCCTCAGTGCTCATTTCCCTTAAATGCTCAGCTAAATTTTTGCATGTAAATTTCCATTTCTTGGATGTTTCACATGCTGGGTTTTAAAATGTCTCCTGTGCTTCTGCCTTTCTTTGCTATGTTTTATGCATCTTCAGTAGCACCTGTACCTACCACAAGGCTACCATTACAAAGAACATTAAAACAAGTGCTTTCGAAACACTCAACAACATTAATGGGACTCCTGAAAGAAAGAGGCACATTCCCTTCACTGCCTGCTTGTGTCTATGAGTTTCCTGCCAGCCTTTATCCAAATGCACGTATAATTAGCTACGACACCACTTTGCATCACACTCTTTTACATTTTCCACCTAACATCACATTACATGTTTTCTGTGTTATTACACAGTCTTTGGACTTAATATTTAGTGACTACATAATATTCCATCAACAAAATAGAACATAATGTATTCGGTATCTTGATAGATATTTTTATTATTTCCATTTTCCCTCTAATTGTTTTTGAAATTTAAAAAACAGTTGTATTGAAACAATTCATGTCACATATAATTCACCCATATAAAGCACACGATGAAGGGGCGCCTGGGTGGCTCAGTCGGTTGAGCATCCGACTCTTGATTTCAGCTCAGGTCAGGAGCCCAGGGTTGTGGAATTGAGCGCCATTTCAGGCTCTGTGCTGAGTGTAGAGCCTGTTTAAGATTTTCTCTCTCTGTGTCTCTGTCTCTGTCTCTGTCTCTCTCTCTCTCCCCTCCCCCTCTCCTCTGCTTTTGCTCACTCTCTCTCTAAAATAAAATTAAAAATTAAAAAAATAATAAGTGCACAATTCAACATTTTTTAGTTTACTCACAGTATTGTACAGCCATCACCACAATGTGATTTTAAAATATTTTTGTCCCCTGTCAGAAGAAACCCATTACCTACTAGCAGTCATTCAGCATCTCTCCAGTGGCTCTCCTCCCTGTCTCAGGCTCCAGGCAACCACTAGTCTACTTTCTGTCTATATTTTTGCCTATTCTGTACATTTTATATAAATGGAATCATATAATATGTAGTCTTTCATTTAGCGTATTTTCAAAGCTCATCCTACTGTTGTAGCATGTATCACTAATTCATCCTTTTTCATCGTGAAAAATATTCCACTGAATGGATATACCACATTTTATTTATCTACTCATCCATTTGAGTTGTTTCCACTTTGTGGATATTAATAAGGCATCCATGAATATTCATGTCCAATGGATGGGATGTATGTTTTCATTTCTCTTGACTATACACATAGGGGTGGGAATACTAGATCATAATTTAGCTGTATGTTTCACCTTCTGAGGAACAACCAAACTATTTTTTCCTATAATTAACACGCAATATACTCTTTTTTTCTTTTGAATCATTTCTTCAGAACATATTTCAAGGAGTAGGGCTCCTGTGCCAAAGATATGGACCTCTTTTATGGCTTTTATTCTATACCATCCAATTATTGTTTTTCAAAAGGATTAAACTGGTTGACACAGCTAAAATTCATATTTGTCATATATGTACACATGTACATATACACACAACTCTTTTTTTATATATAGCAAACTTATGAGAAAGATGTCACAATTAACTACATATTTATAGATGAAGACACTAAAGCCCACGGGGGTTAGTAACTCGGTGTCAGATGACCAACCAAAGCAGTACAACGCCCCTTTTATGGGCTTTATTACTTCAAGTGTCTGTACCCAGTATGTCCCTGGTTTCAATGAGTAATTGCTGACTATGTCTCTATACTGTAATTTCTTCAGATTGTGTCACAGTGAAACAATAAGCATGGAGTCAGAGGCACGAGCTCAAATTCTAGCCCCATAACTCGCTAGCTTTGAGATCTTGAGTAAGAGCTGCTGAATCACGATAAGCCTCAGTTTCCCCAAATATAAAACAAGATGATACCTACACCATAGGCTCGCCTAGAGGATTTAAATTAAAATTTGGCTCACCCAAACAAACAAAAAAAATGCATAAAAAATGCTAATATTATTTTTTCATATGAGTAACAAATGTTCTATTTTATTCTTCCTTGATGCCCTCTTCAGAGTGAAATATCACATACCTACAAATCTCTATTATGATTTAATAAATAGATTTCCTCCCCTTTGTCAGTCAATAAATTATCCTCTGAGTACTATAACTTAGCTCTGTGCTAAGTTTATAAGAATTTTTGTATAGAAATGTTAATAACTAATACAAAGGCTTATAAAGTTTTCAATAAAAATTTTAACAATTATAGATTATAATAATTGTAAAAGCTACAGATACAATAGGAAAGCTACAGAAGTTTATTAAATAACTTTATATAGATAAATTTATTTTTTATCTTTAAAAAATATTGAAAAGTTGGGGTGCCTGGGTGGCTCAGTCAGTTTAATGTTTGATTCTTGATTTCAGCTCCAATCATGATCTCATGGTCGTGAGATTGAGCCTTTGCATTGGGCTCTGCACTGAGTTTGGAGCCTACTTGAGATTCTCTCTCTCTCTCTCTCTCTCTCTCTCTCTCTCTCACTCCCCCTCCCTCCCTCCCTCTACCCCTCTCCACTGTTCATGCTCTCTCTTTCTAAAATAAATTAAAAAATAAAATAAAAAATATTCAAAAGTTTACATTGTAAATCATAATTATAAATTTATTTAAATAGTTTATTTAAAATAAATATATTTTAAACATATTAAACATTTAAATATATTTAAAATAAGCTATTTTAAATATATTTAAATAGTTTATTTAAAATAAATATAAATTTATTTAAAATTAAATAAAATATAATTTAATTTAATATAAAATTAAAATAAATTTTTAAAAAGTAATCAATTATGAGTTAATAAAATAAGCATAGGCTCATAAAAGTAAATGCTTATAAAATAAATATATGTCTAGCTCTAGGGACCTAGTAAATAAGATAATAATGATATAATGGAAAGGGCCCTGGCCTCCTATTGTGAAGATTTGAATTTGAGAACAGCTGTGACACTTACTTGATGTGTGACCTATCTGGGATTTTATTACTTCAGCAATAAAACGTATAGCATATAATTTGTATTTTCTTAAAAGACGATCAAAATAAAGCAAGGTATTTGAAAACAATCAGCACCACCAAAGAATTATACATCTCTTTGGAATGTCAAAACCAAGACGTGATAGTTACACCACACAATGGTCTATTCACTTGTATGATATGAACCCTAAATTCTCTAGCAGTTCAGAAAAGATAGGAAGGAAAATGAAAATGAGAGGTCATCTATGTCAACATGAGAAAACATCACATAGAAAAAATTGATCTCCCAGTTCCCATATGTCACTGATGGTCAACTTCATACCCAAAATGATCCCAAATGTTTGAGCCCTGCGAGATCCAAATCTAAGGTGATCACAATGGAGCTTTCAACAGGAGGGAGGGAGGAAGCCAGGGATGCTGTAACCTGCATCTTTGCAGATGAGGGCTGCTTAGAGACTGGTAGTCAATTTGGGGAAAGCTATCAATGGGTAAGAGGCATCTTCTGGGCTAAATTGTGTCCTCCCAAAATTCATATGTTGAAATCCTAACTCCCAGTACTTCACAATGTGATTGTGTTTGGAGTTAGGGTCTTTAAAGGGGTGATTTAATATTTAAAATATGTCCTTAGGGTCCCAATCCAAATGACTCTGGTCCTTATAAGAAGGAATTTATACATACACATATATAGAAGGAAGATCGTGTGAAGTCACAGGGAAAAGGCGGCCATCTACAAGCCAAGGACAAAAGTCTCAGAAGAAACCAACTCTTCTGACACCTTGAACTCAAACTTCTACCCTCCAGAACTATGAGAAAATAAATTGTTTAAGCCACCTAGTCTGTGATACTCGGTTATGGCAGCTGTGAATAATTAACACAAGCCATCTTAGCAAGAAAGACAGTATCAGGAGAAGAGCTTTTAGGGCAGAAACCTTTTGGGGACTTTTAGGTAGTCAGTGTAGGAAAGGTTCCCAAATGAATTGGAGAAAGGGTGCTTCAGCGACCGGTGATAAAGCAGATACAGAGTTTGAATGGGTGATGTTCTGTACATCAGTACTGACCAGGCCCTGGGGATACTCAGGCAAATTAGAGGCTGTCTGGGTGCCTGGGTGGCTTTGTCAGTTAAGCGTCTGACTTCGGCTCAGGTCATGATCTCACGGTCCGTGAGTCCGAGCCCCACATCGGGCTCTGTGCTGACAGCTCAGAGCCTGGAGCCTGTTTAAGATTCTGTGTCTCCCTCTCTCTCTGCTCCTCCCCTGTTCATGCTCTGTCTCTCTCTGTCTCAAAAATAAATAAACGTTAAAAAAAATTAAAAAAAAAAAAAAAAGCAAATTAGAGGCTGTCTTACCCTCAAGGAGCTCACCCAAGTCCAGGGGGCAAGAGAGGATCCAAAAGGAGCAGTGCATATTAAGGATTGAGGAGAAAGAGCAACCAGCCCAGCCAGGAGAGCAGTTCCTGTGACCTGGAGGCTTCTAAGAGGAGCTGGTGCAGGAGTGGAGCACAAGAGATCAAAGCAAAGTTAGGAAGACAAAGAAGTGGTGTGGGGCACAGAGGGGCTGGAGGGGGCTGGGGATTTGAAACATGGTTTACAGTGTTTCAGGAAGAGGAAATATCATGAGGGCAAGAGGTATGGAGTAAAAAGAAATGTTGACTTTTTATGTGAGCCACAAATAATTTGAAGCTGTTAGTACAGGGTAAGGCAGAGGTGGTGAGAGATGGCACAGGAAAGGTAAGCGGGAAGCCCAGGATTCTTTCATAACAATGTTTGAATGGATTCCTTGGCTGGCAGACAGGAGTGTGAATGTGAGAGGGGAAAAGTCTGTAACTACTCAAGCTGCCGTTGGAACAAATCTGGAAAGATGGGCTAATGCCTGAAAATCTGGACTAGCCAAGTCACAGCAGGGCCACACAAATGGAGAGACTTAAGAAAGGGGTTGCGATTAAAATCATAAGAATTTAAACATTGCTTGAAAGTGGAGGTTGAACTGGGAACAATTACTTGTTCTATTCCAGGGTTCTAGGGAGTAAGGAAGTAGAGGCAAGGAATACAGACTCTTGCTAGGATTCCAAGAAGAGGGGAGGACGTGGTAAAGGTGCAGGTCAGGCATGTGGGGGGACCATGGGTTTGCATCAGGGTGCAAAGAGCACTCACTACTTTGGAGTTCTGATTTTTTAAATGTATCATTATGTGATGGCAATTTTGTACTACATTTTGGCCCCAACCTGTCTTCTTGTCTCAACTTGAACTTTCTTGGGCAGCCAAAATTTTCTTCTCTCTCCCATGCAAACACTTGGCTTATTCATTCCCCAGTTCTTTCTCACACCTTCGCCTCCCCTTCTCACAGACACTGGCTCTACCATCTACTAGTCGTGGAAACCCAGGCAAGTTGCCTCACCTTTCCAAACTTTACACTTCCTCCCACAGGAAATGAAGATAATGATAATGCCCACTGCAACAAGTTCATTGTGTGGATTAAATGAAAACAACAACAACAACAAAACACAGGGTTTCAAGGAGGCACAAGGAAAGATGCTCTAATCCAGCCCTGATGGTGGAGATGGGTGAGGTTCAGGGAAATCAAGAAATCTTCACACGAGTGGTAAACTCACTTCTACCTACTTTCACTCATAAACAACTCTTCCTTGGACTTCTGGAGGATTCTCCACTCTTCCTCTCCTCAGATCTGCTCTCCACACTATACCTGAGAGACTGAGAAGTCTTTTTAAGAATAAATGGAATTATGACCCTCCTGCTCTACTGCCTTTCCCCTTAAACCTAACACTCCAGAGGTTTCCTCCTGCTCTCAGATAAAAACTAAAATTTATCTTGGCCTACAAGACCCTCCCTGGTCAAACCTCTTTCTACCTCACCTGACTCATATTGCACCATTGTCCTCCCTTTGGTGTTTTGAGTGACAGGTTCTCTTCTGCCATAGGACCTTGGCTTATGCTCTTCTCTCCTCTGGAAAAACTTTCCCCCCATGCCTGCATCCCACTCAGCCTCCTCACTTCACTTTCCAAGTCACTCCAATTCTCCCTTCAGTGTCAGCTCAGCTGTCATTTCCACGGGTTCTATTTCCCTCCTTCTGTGTTCTCATCCCACACAGCATTTCTCCTTGGCAGCTCTTATCAGAGCTGTTCTTGATTTGGGCACTTTTTGTACCTGTATTTGTAGGACTTTTAATAAGAAAGCACATATTATTTGGGTTCTAGGTCGTATTTTCACCATAAGCATATTTGCTGTAGATTCCTTACTGCAAATATTTTCACCACATAACTCATTTGCCACAAGGCAATTTTGCCCTAAGAGATAAAAAGATAACTGGTTGAAGGTTAGTTTGATTTCTCCATGGACACAGTAAACCCTTTTTCATATTATATAAATCTTAGCCTTGGGGTGCCTGGGTGGCTCAGTTGGTTGAGGATTCGACTCTTGATTTTGGCTCAGGTCATGATCCCAGAGTCATAGGATCAAGTCCCATGTCAGGCTCTGTGCTGAGCATGGACCCTACTTAAGATTCTCTCCCCTCTCTCCTTCTGCATGATCCCAGAGTCATAGGATCAAGTCTCATGTCAGGCTCTGTGCTGAGCATGAACCCTACTTAAGATTCTCTCCCTCTCTCCCTCTGCCCCTCTCCCCTGTTCGCATGTATGATCTCTCTCTCTCTCTCTCTCTCTCTCTCTCTCTCTCTAAGATAAATAGATAGATAAAAAAATATTTTTCATTAAAAAAAAATCTTAGCCCTGATAATGGTTATACAGTGGTGCAGAATTTTGAACCCACATTTCTGATAGAACTTAGGAATGTCTACCAGTAGACGTGTGACAATATGCCAAGAACAAACAACAGTGTAGACGGGTTTCACAACACAATACAAAGCTTAGTTACAAATATACATTCCAGTGTTTGGAAACTGATACCTCTCTTAATGAATGAAGAAATTTCAGTGAAAAAAGAAAGAGCAAGATGCTAAAGGAGACAAAGGAATAAATAAGCAAAAAAAAAAAAACCCACAAATGCATAAAACTATGACCAAAAGACTTTGAAGGTAAGCATTTAGGTACAATCTGCAAAATAAAATCAGTTATTTGTGTAATATTGCCATAAATCTATATACATTTTACATGTATTCAAATATTTCATATTTTACAATAAAATCTTTTCATTTTTAATGTTTCATTATGTTCTTTTGAATGAAGGTCCTTTTCATTTTTCATGATTTTATCTTTTATACCAGAATTATCTTATGGCCAATTAGTTATGCAGTGAAAATGCCTGTGATGAATATGCTTGTGGGAAGGTGCTTATAGCAAAAATACTGAATATGTATTATTTGTCTCCACTCCCCATAATTCTTAAGTTCCCCCCGGGTCAGCGTTTCTCTATTTTTATCCATCACTGTGTCTCCAAACTCTAACACAGCACCTGACATACCATAGGCGCTTAACAAATACACATTGGGTAAATAAATGAATAGGTAAATGAACAAATGGCTGAATTCCTAAGACGCTTCTTAAACAAGAGAACGGGCAAAGAAAACAGGGTAGAGTTTTCTAGGCAGTAGGTTAACACACATATAGGAGGGATGAGAGAGCAAAGGTATTTAAACAACTGCAAATTGTCTGAAGGGACACAGGATATCATGGAAGCTGGAGAGGACGGCAGGGTCAAACCTTTAAGGATGATGATTATTACGAAGATATGAAAGATCCAGCAAAATATTTTAGGCAAGGAGCACCTAGATCGGCCATGTGCTCTACAAAAATCACTGTGGTGTCATGGTGAAGAACATATTAGAGTGTGAGGCTGAAGGCCCAGAGTTCAGGCAGGATCCTGGGAACTAAAATAGGCAGTGACATTTCAGGATATAGAGAAGAAAACTGGATTCAAAAGAATCAGTCTATTGTCCTCATGACAGCTAACTGTTGAACAATATTCAAGGGTTTTTTTTTAATTTACTTATTTTAAGAGAGAGAGAGCACAAGAGAACAGGGGGAGGGGGAGGGAGGGAGGGAGGGAGAGAGAGAGAGAGAGAGAGAGAGAGAGAGAGAGAGAGAATATGAATCCCAAGCAGGTTCCATGCTGTCAGCACAGAGCCCCACACGGGGCTCGATCTCGGGAACCACGAGATCATCATCTGAGCCCAAATCAAGAGTCAGATGCTTAACTGACTCAGTCACCCAGGTGCCCTGTTTTGTTTTGTTTTGTTTTTAATATTACTTGGCTCTTTGCCTGTGCCTAGTAAATGCCCTCACTCCATCTTGTAAATATATCCAGATAATGAGTATTATATTTTTGTGTTCCCAAATGAGAGTGGAGGTGTCTCTAGAGCATGGGTAGGAAATGGGAAAAAGAAGTCATCAATCAAAGGTATAAAAACCTGCTCATTAATTAGGGATATCAATTAACTTTAACCTTTAAACCAACTTAACTTTTAAACTAAGGTGTGCTTTTTGTTCCACAGCAAAGGAACAAAATGTGTACAGGTGATGCGAATAAATCGGCAAGATATAAGTAAATTATGGTAGATATCCTCTGACTGACATTTTGGCAACAAACCACCTTCACTATAGTTCCACTATAATATTCAGAGCCAGCTCCATGGGTATAGGAGCCAACTCTACCTATACACAGAACTCAGTGCTCACAAGAACCCTGTGCTTGGCATAATGCTCTGTTGTTGCCATCTTAAAATTCTCAATAATTTTATCATGAAACTTCATTCTGTAAGTGAAATCCGATGGGATGATGGATGGAGGATACACACGTATAGAGGAAATACACACAGTACGTATGACTGCTGCTCCTTGTCATCTTATTTGCATACGGTGTCAGCGATGTCTCATGAGCATAAAATGCCAGTGGAACCACAACGGGTGGCATTTGAGAGAGACTTAGTGCAAGTACAAGGTGTAAGTGTGTCATGTCTACACATGAGTAAACAGAGACACTAAGAGCCCCATCAGACCATGCTTTCCATTTGGACTTGAACTTGCTTCAAACATAACATGAAGGCAATAGTGTTTTAAGAAACGTGAACAACCAAGGAACCTAATCATATTCTTTATTCTCCCGTAAGCCAGCCACTTAGGCTAAAAAAATGATCATATAGAAAGAAAGGAAAAGATGGGGCAACCCACAGTTCTTTTTCCTTATAGTCTTTCTTGATTCCTCCATAAACCAAAAGTAGAAAGTGTTGGTATAGTATGTGTGTGTCAAGAGATGGAATAAAAACACTTGAGTTAACTGTGCAGTGTGTCCATTGTTCTGGCAAGAATGAAAGACATGTGCTTACACAAGCCAGTAAGTATTGTTTAATTTCAGTGGGTCTGCATAAAAGTTAAATGTTCTTATATTTACATTTAAAGTTAGCATTGCAATCTGTATATATAAGTGATAAAATTCATACTAATAATTTGATTTAATATTTCTTTATGTGGAATGTCAACAGCAAATAAAAAACACCATGACAACTTGAGAGAGAGACTTCAGAAGAAAGGACAACACTATATATGTTAGTACATTTAATGGCATTAGTTTCACCTGTTTTTTGAACCAAGGGTCCTGCATTTGCATTTGGCTGAGGGCCCTGCGGTTAATGAAGCCAGGAACCCTCCTAAAATTCTAAGCATGGCCAGGTACTAAGGTAGCATTGCCATGTACTAAAAGTAGCGGCAAGATAATCACCAATCTTGTTGGTAAGCAGTTAAAAGAGAGCTAACAAAATTCAACTGTATTTTAAAAACTAGTTTGTCTATACAAACTGCCACAGTGTGCATGGCATGATGGGTTAAACCTATGCTTTCAGGCAAATTTATCTTGATATGATGTGAGAAGACTACGACAAATTGTACTTGATACATTCCAGCACTTTTCCCAAATCAGGAGCTCACGTAAAATACAAGTGACAAAGGCAGTCAAACTGGATTCTGGAATCACTAAAAATGATCTGTCTGAAAATGTATGAGCTTCATCTGGTCCAGGCACCTCTAAATGCCCTTTAACAACAGGTTCAGGCTAAGTTTTGGATTCCGAAACAATACAGACAAAATTTCTGTTTTCAAAGATCCAATCAATTGACATTAGTACAAATTTTATGCAATGCAAAAAATAAAAAATGAAAATACCCATGCATCCTTTACACTCCAACACAACTTCTAAGGAAAAAGGAAATAAGCCTTTATTCTCACGCTTTCAAGCTTTTCTCGGTTCCCTAAGCAGATGTATTTTGACTGTACTCATATCTTTCTTACAGTGACTCTTGGATTCATTTTTCAGATCTGGACATGGTAAAGTGAAAGATGTCTTAATCGATCTTCCCTCCTTGAAGCTAAATGATTGTTCAGAGTTAGTCTAACATTTTAAGAAGTAAGCATAGCAATAACATTTCCAAATAACATAGCCCTTAACTAGTCATCCTAAAATTTCCTTGTGCTACTATAAATTAAGTGAGGTCAGATGGCAGTTCACAAATGGAGCCATAACCCATGGACATAGTCTTCCCAGAAAGCAGACAGGCAGTGCAATTTCAAGTACAAAGGTGAAGGATGCTCCACCCACTGGTTATCTGCATCTGAGATTTCTTTTGTACTGAAAAGACATTCATTCTGTAATTAATTATTGGCAAAAGGCCTAGTGTGTAAAATTCCCTGGGAAAGATGGCATGTGGGTTCTAATTCACAATAAGGGGAAAATGACCAAGGGAGAATAAGATCAGGTTTTGATAGGAAATAGAGCAAAGAAGAACAACCAAGAGCTGCATTTGTGGGGGCAGGTACAGTGGGTACCTAACACTTCATCTGTCCCATCACTGGGTTTTTGGGTTCCCTGGTTGAATGTTCTATTCTGCAACGATTTACAATTTTTTAATGTTTATTTTTGAGAGAGAGACAGAGAGAGACAGAAAGACAGAGAGCAAGTTGGGGGAGGGGCAGAGAGAGAGTGAGACACAGAATCAGAAGCAGGCTCCAGGCTCTGAGCTGTCATCACAGAGCCCGACATGGGGCCTGAATTCATGATCCATGAGATCATGACCTGAGCTGAAGTCAGACCAGGTGTCCCTATTCTACAGTGATTTATAAGTCCAAAGCAGCCCTCTCCATTTTAATAGGGCAAGAAAAAAAATACCTAAAAATATTTTCCACGTTGCAGAGTCTATACCATGTACTTTATATCATTTTAGATATTTACATGTGGT